>NC_090375.1:156093502-156396206 GCF_036365525.1 Heterodontus francisci | reverse complement strand
TTTTTCTTTCCATCACCTTGTAACTTCAGAACCAGACAGAATTATTCATGGCAAAATTATGTCGATTAATTGGAACCAACTGTAAATAATATGTTTGCATTCATTTCTCTTCCACGCAAACCTCTTGACTGATTAGTCAGTAAACAAGTTTTTTCAATGAAACAGACTGGATGAACTCATCAACTGTATCGCACCCAAAGGACAGGCTCTACTTTTAGCTTGTCAAACAGAACAACAGAAAATAATTCACTGCACCATAAAAATTATTTCTCTGTTTGTTATTCCTTGTTAAATGTATTTCTCTCCTCTCCTTGGGTCCCCTACTGTTCCATTGTCATTCTCTGACTGAGTTCCCAGCTCTCTTTCAATGCTGTCCTACAGCCAGCCACCAGGAGGTCGTCAGAAGTGGACCAGTGGGCCACAGTGACTCACTTCTCTCCCTCCATGCTGGAAACTATTTGACCTCCAAACTGTATCAAAACTTTATGTTCTGGCTGAGACTGGAAACTTGCCATATGAGGAATGGTGAGAGTGAATCAATGTCCTATCTTCCTATGTGGTAGAATATGCAAATATGTCAAGTACAGCTCTTCTATTTAGAATAAAACATGAAACCACTTAACCCTTAAAGCACTTGTCATAGTTTTTACTCTGGTAATAGCACAGAACTTCTGATTCTGCAGAAAAGTGTGAGTTAAGTGGTTAATGAAGTCGCAAGCTCACGTCAGTTGGAAGCTCAGAGGTTTGTCTGTTGGTAAGTACCACGAAACAAACTACAGCAAAGGGGCTCTCGCTTTGGCTTAATTAGAGCTGATTTCGTCAAGGAGCAAAGTTGAATCATAAGTATCAACTCAGAAGCAGGAATGACCAATATGTGGGTAATTTATTTTCCTTTTTTAATTCAAGATGAGGGATGTTTAGGCCAAACACTTCCCTACAATGGACACCCTATACTTTTATGGAATCAGTCAGCTGCAGAGTAAAGCTTTGTCCCAACTGTGTGATTTTATCCCAATTACAAAAGTCTGTCTTAGTTCCCTATTGTGCCAGTGGATAATTTTTGCCATTTCCCAAACTAACTCTTCTTGCAGCTCCCCTGACTGAGCTTGACGGTTTAGTGCCAGCTCACGTTGAATTAGGAGCAGTTCTATGCCGTGGATCTGCACTCAATGTGATCCAATACACTGGGGGTAATTTTCTGGGGTTTCTGCTGCTCTTGCACCCATGTTACAATGAACAAGCAGGACAGCCATGTGGAAAGTCAGCTCTATTCATTTTTTGGGGAGAAGTGAATCTTCATCTGTCAAAACCCTTGAGGATTACATTCCAGTACTCCTCTAATGTGTATTGTGGCATCAGATTTTGAGCAATTCATCTTATTTTTCTGATATTAAACATTGATAATACCAAATTGTAAAATTATAGTCATAATTTTAGCGATTATTTTCTGTTTTAGTCATTTCTCTTTCAGTTCTTATTTTCAATTTGTGTCCAATAATAAATTCAGGCTTTCTCTCTGACCAGCATTCTAAGCTGGCACTAGAAATTTTTCCTCAAGTACGGTTAAACCCAGTCTCCAGCTGCCAGTGCTTTTGCAGACCTGGCAAGTCTGTGCAGCTTTCCCTGCTGAGAGAAGTATCAATTTCCTTTTGAGTCTCTCTCAATGATGGACCTATCAAATCTAACTTACACTCAACATAACACTGAATATTTGAAAGGAAAGGAAAGTAAATGGTAGGGGAATGGCAGGGAGACAGGAGGAGAGTAGATAGGGCTGGATAAAGAGAAAGCACCGGCCCCAACTCAATGGCCTGTAGGGCCTTCTGCTGTGCTGTAATTTCTATGGTTTAATGTGAGGCTAAATTAAGTGCAGCTGCATGTTGTAACCACTTGTGAGTAACAAAGAAAACAAAGAACAAAGAAAATTACAGCACAGGAACAGGTCCTTCAGCCCTCCAAGCCTGCGCCGATCCAGATCCTCTATCTAAACATGACGCCTATTTTCTAAGGGTCTGTATCTCTTTACTTCCTGCCCATTCATGTATCTGTCTAGATACATCTTAAAAGACGCTATCGTGCCCGTGTCTACCACCTCCGCAGGCAACGCATTCCAGGCACCCACCACCCTCTGCGTAAAGAACTTTCCACGCATATCCCCCCTAAACTTTTCCCCTTTCACTTTGAACTCGTGACCCCTAGTAATTGAATCCCCCACTCTGGGAAAAAGCTTCTGACAGGCAGTTCAACATTTAAACAGCAATTTGTAAATTAGGATTCACCTGATAAAAAGTCTTACAAGAACTTTACATAGTATAGTGTCTTATAATGTGTTTGGCGATACATGATACGATAATACGGTATTACATGCAGGGGTCGGCAACGTGTCCGTACATGGACACCAGTGTCTGTGGTAAAAATTTTGAAGTTGTGACTGGTAATTTCAGGGATGAGAAATTTCCCTTTGGCTTCTTCTTCCAGACCAGACTGACTTTAAAAGAAATCGCAGCCCTCAGTATCACAGCTGACAGGTGCTTAGAGCAGAGACCATGCTTCCCAACCTCGTTCAAGTTCGGGGTTTTACGGTGAGTTCCAAATTTTTTTTCAAAAGCCCGCTGAAAACCATTAACTTGTCCAAGGATTAGAAGCACTGTCTCTGCTCTAACCACCTGTCAGCTGTGAAACTGATGGCTGCGATTTTTTTAAAAAACTGACTAACCACAAAGCTGAGAGTTCACACTCTCTGCAACTGTCAGAGAGAGGGGGCAGAGAGAGAGGAAAGGGAAAAGAGGGGGAGAGGGGGCAGAGAAAGAGAGAGAGGGAGAAGGGGCAGAGAGAGAGAGGGAGAAGGGGCAGAGAGGGAGAGAGGGGGCTGAGAGAGAGGGGGCATCAGAGAGAGGGAGGGGGCAGAGAGGGAGACAGTGAGGGGGCAGAGAAAGAGGGGCAGAGAAAGAGCGGACCAAGAGAGGGAGAGAGGGGGCAGAGAGAGAGAGGAGGGCAGTGAGAGAGAGAGGTGCAGACAGAGAGAGAAGGGGCAGCGAGAGAGGGCAGAGACAAAGAGATGAGAGAGAGAGAAAGGGGCCAGAGAGTGAGGGGGGAAGACACGGGGGGTGGGGGGAACACAGATGGGGGAACACAGAGATGGAGAGGGAGAGAGAGATACACACACACACAGACAGAGAGAGAGACAGAAGTGGGAGAGAGAGCGATCAAGAACACGCCTGACAGATGGACATCTATCTGGGATACTCTGCATCACTACAAGAAGTATGCAGGCAAACAATGACTACTTGTGCAAGAAAATAAATGCCAGGTATCTCACTAAATCAGTTTCCAATGTGGTGACCAGAAAGTAAGTCAATAAATTAGTCTTGTCATTTAAAGCTTCTTCACAAAAATACACATTTGTCGTTGTTTTGACTAATTGTAAGATAACTTTTTAACGCCTTTATCTTTCGCAAAATGTCTCACCAGCCCCTACGTTAAGACAAAAGTTATAATGTGTCCCCCCATCCAAAAATGTTGGACACCCCTGCTTCAAGCCTTTAACCCGAGTGATATTAGCAAAAACAGAATGCCGCAGACCCATATACAATAGTTAATAAATACAATGTAATGGATAGCTTTAATAAACCTTAATCTATGACGAACTGTCTATGATTCCTTAACAAAGTCCATGCTGCATTTGCAGTTTTAAGAACTGTCAGGGAAGACATAGTAAGAATTTATGTTTCAATGACTATGTTAGAAACAGTCATTAACTGATTTTTCTTTTGCTGCAAATTGGGTGAAAGGACACGTTTTACAAGTATGTCAAAGATCAATAAATGCAATATGCATCATTTAATACCCAGTTTGAGGGCAGATAACCTGAATGACCAACGTTATTTGAAATTTGTCTGTATTTTGTAATTACATTATGTTAAAACTGCACATTTGCTAACAAGTTATAGATTTGGCTTAGACATAAATTGGTTAGTCTGGAGTACAATCTTACAGATAGAGACTAAACATTTTGCAACTGAACAATATATGCAGTAACAACCACTCAACCTTTTGCAGAAAAGCTTTTTGTTAATAATTATCTTGTCAGAGCAGAATCTGAATCGACGGTGATAGACTGAGATATAGGCGCAAGTGAATTTAAGAGAATCGCTTTATTGGAGGAATTGAAGGATGCTCTTTGTTTGTAATTGTGTTTATCTAATTTTGTCCCTAGTTTTGGTGGGCAAATGACATTTTGTCCATGACAGATTCTGTTGCTTCTGGATTTTAGAATCCATGACCTAGTTTAATAGCCTGTCAAGATGAATAAACTAGTCTTGGCTACCTACCATTTAGCTCTCCGTCCCTTCCTGTCCCACTCTGGTTTTTCTGTTTTACAAGACTTTTCTGAAGTACTATCTGCTTCATCCTATAAAATTCTCTGGATTTGGAGATCACTGCCCTTTTGTTGGCTGCCCTGTCTTCAGACACATATTACAAGCAGCCAGAGAAGTTGCATCAACACTGACCATCACAGGTTAACTTGTCTTGTGACAACAGCAGTGTGAGAAATGGTCCATCGTCAAGAATTGATTTTTCGACAGCCTCACCTCAGTAACCAGAATAACAATCGTCTCATCGTGTTTCATGGTTTATTGGATGAATTTGCACTCCTGACAGTGTGAATCCACAGATGTCATCCAATAAGGTCCCTTTACCACCACATAACATGGTGACATGCTCTATTCCGTCAAAAAAGTAATTTTCATTGGCATTGTATATTATTTTGCTTGCTAGTTAGCTAATACAGTTGTGCTGCTCTCCATTGACGTTTGTATGCTTAGCTATTTTATTTACAGGGAGAAATGTGTTCAAGTCGAGCTGTGTTTTGATGGCATTAGATTGGCTATACACTCTATATACGGATTAAGTGCCCCCATGCCCATGACTGAGACAATAATTTTGTCAAATGTCATGGAGCAACGTGTCAGTGCCTATCCCTGATTACATGTCTGTGCCTATCCCTGATTACATGTCTGTGCCTATCCCTGATTACATGTCACACCTGGTCCTTTAGTGGTTTTAATTTGCGAGGAGAAATAATCTTGAAAGTAGCAAAGCAATCTTTCTCAGGCCATTACTATGCTAACGTTTGGCGGCATCACCATGCCATCATATGAAGTCTTTCTACCCCCAAGATTTTGTTCATTGACAAACTGTCTCCAAATATGTTTTCATCTCCCTCACCATCAATATCTTCCTACCAGTCTTAGTCCCGAGCACTGGAAATAAAAACTTTCCTATAGTTCCCTCACAAGCATACTCTCTAACCCGCAACTTTTCTGCTCTGACTGGTCATTGGCAAGACATTGCATCAACAGCTCCCTTGGTACTGGCTTTGACCTTAGAAGTCATTCACAGCCTCCCAAGCCTACCATTTCTTAGCCCATTTCCTATGTCCACACCTTCAAGTATAAAAGCTGCAGATTGGAGCATATCTAGTACAGGATTAGCATAGGTATCATCCATTAGATTCAAGTTGACCACCTAAAGCAATACTCCTTTCTGTGCCTCCTACCACTACTCCTCCTACTACTGCCAGCTGTGGCTTTGTTGTTGGCACTCTTGCTTCTGAGTCAGAGGTTATGGGTTCAAGTCCCTCTTGAGAACAAAACCCATCACTGAGGGAGTGCTGCACTGTCAGATGAGACATGAAACTGAGGCCCTGTCTGGCCTCTCAGGGAGGTGTAAAAGATCCCAAGGCACTATTTCAAAGAGATGGGGAGTTATCCCTAGTGTCCTGACCAATATTTATCCCTCAATCAAAATCAGATTATCTGGTCATTATCATAATGCTGTTTGTGGGAGCCTGTTGTGCACAAGTTGACTGCTGTATTTCCAACATTACAAAAGTGGCTGTACTTCATTGGCTATAAAGTGCTTTGTGGTGTCCTGTGGTTGTGAAAGAGACTATATAAATGCAAGTCTTTCTATCTTTTTACTCCAGCATCATCTTAGTCTGTATCTGTGACTCACTTGCTTCAATCCTTCCATGCCCCCTCCAACCCCAAGTATGAAGCGTTTATGAACGTTTTCATCTCAAAGATTGGGGCTATCCACATTGCTGCTTCTGTTGCCTCTTCCTCCTCTTCCTCCCCTTCCATGTCCCTTACTCTGACCTGAAACATTCCCTCATCGTGGCTGCCAATCCCACATCTTCTCTTCAATTTGTATCATAATATGATAGAATTCTTCATCAAGATGGAGAATGATGTAGTTGATTCTGAGACTAGGGTCCTGAATCTTAATAAAAGAAACTACGAAGGTATGAGGCGCGAGTTGGCCATGACGGATTGGGAAAAGTTACTTAAAGGGATGATGGCGGATAGGCAATGGCAAACATTCAAAGAGCACATGGATGAACTGCAACAATTGTTTATTCCTGTCTGGAGCAAAAGTAAAATGGGAAAGGTAGCCAAACCATGGCTTACAAGGGAAATTAGAGATAGCATTAGATCTAAGGAAGAGGATAGGGAACAGTTTCTTATTCAGCAAAGGAGGACCAAGGGATTGATTAAGAAGAGGAAAATAGAGTACAAGAGTAAGCTTGCAGGGAACATAAAAACTGACTACAAAAGTTTCTACAGGTGTGTGAAGAGAAAAAGATTGGTGAAGACAAATGTAGGTCCCTTACAATCAGAAACAGGGGAATTTATTATGGGAAACAAAGAAATGGCTGACCAACTAAATGCATATTTTGGTTCTGTCTTCACAAAGGAGGACACAAATAACATACCAGAAATGTTGGGGAACACAGGGCTTACTGAGAGAGAGGAACTGAAAGAAATCAGTATTAGTAGAGAAATGGTGTTGGGGAAATTGATGGGATTGAAGGCCGATAAATCCTCAGGGCCTGATAATCTACATCCCAGAGTACTTAAGGAAGTGGCCCTAGAAATAATGGATGCATTGGTGGTCATCGTTCAAGATTCTGTAGACTCTGGAACAGTTCCTACAGATTGGAGGGTAGCTAATGTAACCCCACTACTTTAAAAGGGAGGTAGAGAGAAAACAGGGAATTATAGACCGGTCAGCCTGACGACAGTAGTGGGGAAAATTCTAGAGTCCATTATCAAAGATTTTATAGCAGAGCACTTGGAGAACTGTGGTAGAATCGGACAGAGTCAGCATGGATTTACAAAAGGGAAATCATGCTTGACAAATCTACTAGAATTCTTCAAGGATGTAACTAGTAGAGTTGATGAGGGGGAGCCAGTGGATGTGGTTTATTTGGACTTTCAGAAGATTTTCGACGAAGTCCCACATAAGAGATTAGCATGTAAAATTAAAGCACATGGGGTTGGGGGTAGTGTATTGCGATGGATAGAAAATTATTTGGCAGATAGGAAACAAAGAGTAGGAATAAACGGGCAGGCAATGACTAGTGGGGTACCGTAGGGATCGGTGCTAGGACCCCAGCTATTCACAATATATATTACTGAATTAGATGAGGGAACTAAATGTAATATCTCCAAGTTTGCAGGTGACACGAAACTGGGTGGGAGGGTGAGTTGTGAGGAGGATGCAGAGAGGCTTCAGGGTGATTTGGACATGTTGAGTGAGTGGGCTAATGCATGGCAGATGCAGTATAATGTGGATAAATGTGAGGTTATCCACTTTGGTAGCAAGGCAGATTATTATCTGAACGGCTATAAACTGAGAGATGGGAATATGCAACGAGACCTGGGTGTTCTCGTACACCAGTCACTGAAGGTAAGCATGCAGGTGCAACAGGCGGTAAAAAAGGCAAATGGTATGTTGGCCTTCATAGCGAAAGAATTAGAGGACAAGAGCAGGGATGTCTTGCTGCAATTATACAGAGCCTTGGTGAGGCCACACCTGGAATATTGTGTGCAGTTTTGGTCTCTTTATCTGAGGAAGGATGTTCTTGCTACAGAGGGAGTGCAGCGAAGGTTTACCAGACTGATTCCTGGGATGGCGGGACTGACGTATGAGGAGAGATTGAGTCGGTTAGGATTATATTTGCTGGAGTTCAGAAGAGTGAGGGGGGATCTCATAGAAACCTATAAAATTCTAACAGGACTTGACAGGGTAGATGCAGGAACGATGTTCCCGATGGTGGGGGGTCCAGAACCAGGGGTCATAGTCTAAGGATACCGGGTAAACTTTTCAGGACTGAGATGAGGAGAAATTTCTTCACCCAGAGAATGGTGAGCTTGTGGTATGCGCTACCACAGAAAGCAGTTGAGACCAAAACATTGTATGTTTTCAAGAAGGAGTTAGATATAGCTCTTGGGGCGAAAGGGATCAAAGGATATGGGGGGAAAGCAGAAACAGGTTACTGAGTTGGATGACCAGCCATGATCATAATGAATGGCGAAGCAGGCTCGAAGGGCCGAATGGCCTTCTCCTGCTCCTATTTTCTATGTTTCTAATGCAACTTATTTTCATTTTATTTCAAAGTCCAAGGTACTGAGTATTGTGTTGAAGAGGAAAGATGGCAGGAACTCTCTCCCCCAATTGGCTGTAGGTGCCAGGTCAATTGAAATTTTCAACTGAGATTGACACATTTTAAGTAGTAAATGGATGAAAGGGTATGGACAAAGGTGGGTAAGTCGAGGTGAGGTACAGATCAGCTGTGATCGAATTGAATGGTGCAGCGAGCCCATCGGGCTGAATGGCCTACTCCTGTTCATATGTAAGAGTTAGGGAGTACTTTGGCAGAAAATCTAGTACAATAGCCTTAGCCCATGATGGGCTTGACTTTTCCCTGATATACAATACTATATAAAATTGTTGTTACAGCCACTACACCCATTTTGTTCCCTAATCTTTCATTTCAATGATGACACATGAAATAAAACATTTTAAAAATGAGTAATTTGAGAACATAATATAATTGCCACTATAAAAAAGGGAAAGGGCTGTCAAATATCTAAAGCTGGTTCGCTGATCTTCTGGCATGGAGCTGATTCCAGCAGTGCAGAATCCTACTAAATAAAATGCACATACTGGACCGAATTTAGTGAGCCCAATGCCAGGACTGGCGTCGGGTCTGGAAATGGATACTGTTCCTGTTTGTCATAAGGGTGGCTGCCCCACCGCGATCACATGGCAGGCGCCCATTTTGTATAGTGGAGGCGTGGGGCCCCCTCATCACGCAGTGGGGGTGGGAGGCAAGATGCCAACTACAACATCAGATGGATCCAGAGCAGGTGCTGGCGCCATATTTAAAGCCCTGCTGGCCCTGCTTTCATTGCCGCCTAAGTCTCATTTGCTGTTTCCTGTTCACTGTTGAAACTGGTGTTGGAGTGACTCCTGGATACCCCCAAAACTCCGAGATGGACCCCACAGGATGGCCAAGCCAAGACACAGGATGGCCCTACGATTAATGATGCCTCCCTCCAGATTCTCCTCCTGGCTGCAAGGGAAAGGTGGAAGGTGCTCTTCCCCAGCGATGGTACGAAGAGGTCCTCCCGCCTGACTAAGTAAGCTTGGATGGAGATTGCTGAGGAGGTCAGCAGCCGTGGGGTCAGCAGCCATGGGGTCAGCAGCATCCCAAAATCTGCAATGCCTAACCCACAGGTTTTTGATCTTTCATGCATGTCAGTCCCCCTAGGAGACACCAGCAGAAGGGGGTCAGATGTCCACTTCTGGGGAGGAGGAGCACTCAGAGGATGCACTGTCCAATGACTCTCATGCACCTTCCACCAGTGCAGATACTTTCACCTTGGTGGGTAACCACTCCGCTGTAGAATCAGGGTCACAAGCTGGCATCACATACGCGCCCAAGCAGCTGTCTGAGGCTGAGAAAGCTGAGGCCACTGACAGTAGGAGGACTGTGAACATAAGAAATAGGAGCAGGAGTAGGCCATTCAGCCCCTCGAACCTGCTCCACCATTCAATGAGATCATGGCTAATCTGATTGTGGCCTTAACTCCACTTTCCTGCCTGCCCCCTGATAACCCTTGACTCCCTTGTCAATCAGAAATCTGTCTAACTCCGATTTGAATATATTCAGTGACCCAGCCTCAACTGCTCTCTGGGGAACAGAAATCCAAACACTAAAAAGCCTCTGAGAGAAGAAATTCCCCTTCATATCAGTCTTAAATGGGAGACCCCTTAATTTGAAATTGTGCCCCGAGTTCCAGATTCCCCGATAAGGGGAAACATCCTCTCAGCATCTACCCCATCAAGCCCTCTCAGAATTTTATATGTTTCAATAAGATCACCTCTCATTCTTCTAAACTTCAATGAGTATAGGCTGAACCTGCTCAATCTTTCCTCATAAGACAAACCCTTTATCCCAGGAATCAGCCTAGTGAACCTTCTCTGAACTGCTTCCAATGCAAATATGTCCCTCCTTAAATAAGGAGACCAAAGCTGTACACAGTAATCTTGGTGCATCCTCAACAATGCCCTTTACAGTTGTAGCAAGACTTCCCTACTTTCATACTCCAATCCTCTTGCAATAAAGGCCAACATTCCATTTGCCTTGCTGTACCTGGATGCTGTGGGTGGCCAGGCCCATGCTGAGCCCCAGGATGGAGACTAGCCTCTGGTATCGACGGCACAGGGCATGCAGGAGTTGCAGAGGGAGGTAAGGCAACATCTGGTGGTGATGCCGGAGGCCATGCGCAGTCATGAGCGGACGATAAAAGAGTCCATCCATGGCATGACTGCTGCCATATCTCAGGCATGTGAGCACAAGGCTTCCTCCACCAAAAGGTTGGCGACCCTCATGGAGAGCCAGATCCCATAGTGTGAGACCTGCACATCATCAACTTGGCCATGAGCTCAACGCAGTAGGGGCAAAGTGAGAGAAGGACAGGACGCCTGGAGTCTTCTCCAGCTCTTCGCCCTTCTCTGGTGAGCACAAAGGGTCAAGTGAGCCTTGAAAGGGAGGAAGAGTGGCTGACCTCCACATCTGGGGGCTCCCTTCAGGGTGATCAGAGTGTGGACAGTGACTCCTTGGCCCCTTCGCCAGTGAGCCCGACTCCAATAGCCACGATGCCTGAGCATATTCCTGCACCAGTGCAAGAAACCCTCAGGCAGCCAGGGCCCTCCAGACCTCAGACAGCAAGAGGACGGCCACTGAAGTCATCACAGGCCAAGGGGCAGCCTAATCTGCAGCCTGCCTCCAGCCCAGCAGCTGTCACTGGGTTCATAGGTGTTTGACATCTGATTTGCGATGACTAATATAAAGTTCTTTGGTCAACCCATTAACACCCATTGTATAAAAGTGATTATTCTATTATGCCTTAATTATGAGCTGTTGACTTCACCCTTCCCCAGTGTGGATTGCCAATTTAAGCACAGCCCTTACTTACATATGATCTCTCATGGGCACGAGTGTTTGTTTCAGCAGAGCGCAAGTCAGGGAACACAAATGGAAAGGAAGTATCAGTCTATACACATTGAGGTGAGTCTGTATTGGCTTCTTTGTGAGTGAATATCAGGGTGGCTGGAAGTGGCTAAGTATGATATTATCTCTTGCCTCCTTAGCCTGGCCTCCGGTGCGAGGGCTTTAACATCCAGTTCTGCTTGCTGCTCTTCCTCCTTCACGTCCTCCTCGTTGGTGGAGGAGTGTCGCTCAGGCACCTCATTGTCATGTAAGGCCTTCCCCCTCTTCAGGGCTGGATTGTGTGGACCACAACAGACCACCATGATATGCAACACCCTCGCAGGGGCATAAAGCAGGTCTCCACTGGATTGATCAAGGTAGCGAATCTCATCTTTAGAAGTCCAATGGCCTGCTCAATGGTCAAGGGGAGGCGGTGGCGTAGTGGCATTGTCACTGGACTAGTAACCCAGAGACCCAGGGTATTGTTCTGGGGACACGGGTTCAAATCCCACAACAGCAGAAGGTGGAATTTGAATTCAATTAATAAATCTGGAATTAAAAAGCTAGTCTAATGATGGCCATGAAACCATTGTCGATTGTTGTAAAAACCCACCTGGTTTACTAATGTCCTTTAGGGAAAGAAATCTGCTGCTCTTACCTGGTCTGGCCTACATGTGACTCCAGACCCAAAGCAATATGGTTGACTCTTACATGCCCTCTGACATGGCCTAGCAAGCCACTCAGTTGTATCTAACCGCTAAGAAGTCAATAAAAAAAGGAATGAAACCAGACAGACCACCCAGCATCAACCGAGGCACCGGAAATGACAACGGCAAACCCAGTCCTGTCGACCCTGCAAAGTCCTCCTTACTAACATCTGGGGGCTTGTGCCAAAGTTGGGAGAGCTGTCCCACAGACTAGTCAAGCAACAGCCTGACATAGTCATACTCACGAAACAATACCTGACAATGTCCCAGACACTGCCATCACCATCCCCGGGTATGTCCTGTTCCACCGGCAAGATAGACCCAGCAGAGGTGGCGGCACAGTGATATACAGTAGGGAGGGAGTTGCCCTGGGAGTTCTCAACATTAACTCTGGACCCCATGAAGTCTCATGGCATCAGATCAAACATAGACAAGGAAACTTTCTGCTGATTACCACCTACCGCCCTCCCTCAGCTCATGAGTCAGTACTCCTCCATGTTGAACTGAACTTGGAGGAAGCACTGCGGGTGGTGGCAAGGGCGCAGAATGTACTCTGGGTGGGGGACTTCAATGTCCATCACCAAGAGTGGCTTGGTAGCACCACTACTGACCGAGCTGGCTGAGTACTAAAGGACATATCTGCTAGACTGGGTATGCGGTAGCTGGTGAGGGAACCAACAAGCGGGGAAAACATACTTCACCTCGTCCTCACCAGTCTGCCTGCCACAGATGCACCTGTCCATGACAGTACTGGTAGGAGTGACCAAAGCACAGTTGTTGTGGAGACGAAGTCCTGCCTTCACATTGAGGATACCCTCCATCGTGTTGTGTGGCACTACCACCGGGACAGATTTCGAACAGATCTAGCAATGCAAAACTGGGCATCCATGAGCGCTGCGGGCCATCAGCAGCAGCAGACCTGTACTCAACCACAATCTGTAATCTCATGGCCCGAGATATACCCCACTCTACCATTACCATCAAGCCAGGAGACCAACCCTGGTTCAATGAAGAGTGCAGGAGGACATGCCAGGAGCAGCACCAGGCATACCTCAAAATGAGGTGTCAACCTCGTGAAGCTACAACACAGGACTATCTGCGTGCCAAACTGCATAAGCAGCATGCGATAGACAGAGCTAAGCGATCCCATAACCAACGGATCAGATCTAAGTCCTGCCACATCCAGCCATGAGTGGTGGTAGACAATTAAACAACTAAATGGAGGAGATGGCTCCACAAATATCTCCATCCTCAATGATGGGGGAGCCTAGCACATCAGTGCGAAAGATAAGGCTGAAGTATTTGCAACAATCTTCAGCCAGAAGTGCCGAGTTGATGATCCATCTTGGCCTCCTCCTGATGTCCCCAGCATCACAGATGCCAGACTTCAGCCAATTTGATTCATTCCGCGTGATATCAAAACGACTGAAGGCACTGGATACAGCAAAGGCTATGGGCCCTGACAATATTCTGGCAATGGTACTGAAGACCTGTGCTACAGAACTTGCCGCGCCCTTGCCAAGCTGTTCCAGTACAGCTACAACACTGGCACCTACCCTGCAATGTGGAAAATTGCCCAGGTATGTACTGCACACAAAAAGCAGGACAAGTCCAACCCACCCAATTACTGCCCCATCAGTCTACTCTCAATCATAAGTAACGTGATGGATGGTGTCATCAACAGTGCCATCAAGTAGCACTTGCTTAGCAATAACCTGCTCAGTGACGCTCAGTTTGGGTTCTGCCAGGCCCACTCAGATCCTGACCTCATTACAGCCTTGGTTCAAACATGGACAAAAGAGTTGAACTCAAGAGGTGAGGTAAGAGTGACTGCCCTTGACATCAAGGTAGCATTTGACTGATTATGGCATCAAGGAGCCCTAGCAAAACTGAGGTCAGTGGGTATCAGGGGGAAAACCCTCTGCTGTCTGGAGTCATACATAGCGCAAAGGAAGATGGTTGTGGTTGTTGGATGTCAATCATCTGAGCTCCAGGACATCACTGTAGGAGTTTCTCAGGGTAGTGTCCGAGGCCCAACCATCTTCAGCTGTTTCATCAATGACCTTCCTTCAATCATAAGGTCAGAAGTGGGGATGTTCGCTGATGATTGAACAATGTTCAGCAACATTCGTGACTCCTTACGTATTGAAGCAGTCCATGTAGAAATGCAGCAAGACCTGGGCAAACATCCAGGCTTGGGCTGAGAAGTGGCAAGTAACATTCACGCCACACAAGTGCCAGGCAATGACCATCTCCAACAAGAGAGAATCTAACCATCTTCCCTTGACATTCAATGGCATTACCAACGCTGAATCCTCCACTATTAACATCCTAGGGGCTACCATTGACCAGAAACTGAACTGTAGTAGCCATATAAATACCATGGCTACAAGAGCAGGTCAGAGGCTAGGAATCCTGAGTAACTCAACTCCTGACTCCCCAAAGTCTGTCCACCATCTACCAGGTACAATTCAGGAGTGTGATAGAATACTGTCCACTTGCCTGGATAGATGCAGCTCCAACAACACTCAAGAAGCTCGACACCATCCAGGACAAAGCAGCCCACTTGATTAGCACCCCATCTACAAACATTCACTCCCTCCACCACCGACGCACAGTGGCAGCAGTGTGTACCATCTACAAGATGCACTGCAGCAATGCACCAAGGCTCCTTCGAAGGCACCTTCCAAACCCGCGGCCTCTACCAACTAGAAGGACAAGGGCAGCAAATGCATGGGAACACCACCACCTGCAAGTTCCCATCCAAGTTACACACCATCCTGACTTGGAACTATATTGCCGTTCCTTCACTGTCGCTGGGTCAAACTCCCTTCCTAACAGTGCTGTACCTACCCCACATGGACTGCAGTGGTTCAAGAAGGCAGCTCACCACTACCTTCTCAAGGGCAATTAGGGATGGCAATAAATGCTGGCCTGGCCAGCGACGCCCACATCCCATGAATGAATAAAAGAAAACTCGGGTGGAGCCATGGCAATTGTCACACCTCTCCTCCGCTGTATTGTAAGGGTCCCTCAAAGAAGCCATGTCTTCAGTGGGTAGCCCTTGTCTCCGAGAATCCTTCCCTGAAGGCAAGTAGGGGGCCTGAAAAGCTGTGGCACCAGGGACTGTTGAAGTACTTAGGCATCATGGCTACTTTCCGGGAAGCGGGCACACAACTGCAAAAAACGCTTTTGGTGGTCGCAGACCGTTGTTTGTTGATGGAATGGAAGCCCTTCCTGTTGATAAAAGCAGATGGCTAGTCTGTTGGACCCTGGATGGCCACATGTGTGCAATCTATCACCCTTTACACCTGGGGAAATCCAGCGATGGGCACTAATCCAAAGGCCCTCTCGGCCTGACTGTCAGGGTCGGTCCTGTAGCACATAGTCGCTGGCCCTCTTGAACATGACATTGGTCACCTCCTTGATGCAGCAGTGGGCTGCTGCCTGGGAGACCCCACATATGTCCCCAGTGGAACCCAGGGATGATTCAGACACGTGATCTTCGGGGCATAGGGTGATTCCCAAATCCCATAGGTTGCAACTCGTCCTGCAGCATGACGCATAGGTCGGTGATGGCCTCTCTGGAGAGGCTCAGTCTTCGCTGACAATGGTGCTCAGACATTTGGAGATCGCTGATTCAAGACCAGTACACTCTGGCACACGTGGGCCCTTTTTGGCATGACTGGCTGCTGTTGCTCTGGTCGTGGAGTTTCATGCCCAGCAGCCAGTTGTCGTTCCCTCCGTCGGAGGCGCTGCATCACCAAAAATACAAGGTGTATGAGACACATATCAGGTGACCAGTGGGCCTCCAGAGTGCTGTTGATACAGAGATGACCCTGCCTTGGTAACTGAGATCTTTCTACTTCTCCCGGTCGGCTCGTTGATGACCCTCAGTGCCCACTATAGTTGATGGCCAACTCTCTCATCCAGCAGTATGGGCAACCAAACATTACACATAACAGATTGTTCGTCAGATACAGCCACCCAAACCCAAGCACCCCCCACCCCTTGCAGAGCCCCCGAAACCCAGACCTACCCTTGCAGAGCCCCCGAAGCCTGCCGCAGTGTCGCCAAGATCCCAATTCCCAACCCCGCAGAGGCCTTGAGACCCCGCACCCCCCCCCCCGCAGAGCCACCGAGACCCACTACAGAGCCCCCGAGCCCCTGACCCCCCCCCTACCCGCAGAGCCCCCGAGACCCTGAGCCCCCGCAGATCCCCCTTTACCCCGACCACCCCCCGCAGAGCCCGACCCTCCCCGCAGGGCTGACCCCAACACCCACTACCCCGCAGATCCCCCAAGACCCCAAGCACCCCCACCCCTGCAGAGATCCCAAGACCCCAACACACAGAGCCCCTGAGATACCGACACTACCCCTGCAGGGCCCCCAAGCCCGGACACCCATGTAAAGCCACTGAGACCTGGACGTCCCCCATGAGAGCTGCTGAATTCCAGACCCCGCCCCTGCAGTGTACCTGAGACCCGGAAGCCCCCCCCCCCCCTCCGCAGAGTCGCTGAGACCCGGATCCCTCCCCCGCAGAGCTGCCGACACTCGGACCCCCCCCTCCCTGGCAGAGCCACCGAGACCCTGACACCCTCCCCCCGCAAAGCCCCCAAGACTTCGATCCCCATGCAGAGCCCAACACCTGGGCCCCGCTGCAGAGCCACAGAGAGGTGGACGACCCACCCCTGCTGTGCTGCTGAGACCTGGACCCACCCCACCCCGCAGAGCTGCTGAGACCCCAACCTCTCTTGCAGAACGCACAGCACTGCAGTCCAAAAATGGCCTCCGCACCTTCCTCTCCCCCGATGCAGCGCTGGTCATGGCTGTCTCCCCATCGCGACACTGAAGCCTCACCTCAGTGCCTCCAGCCTCCAATGGTCATGAACCCGAAGGCATATGGGTGCCACCCGCCATCCACTTTATCCCAAGCCTCCCATTAAATCGCAGCAAGAGATGCAAATGTATTTAAAGTAAGTATTTTACAATTTAAAATGCATTCCCGTTGCATCAGCCCGTCAATTCTGCTTCAGTGCTCTCCTACCACGGAAAAAATCTGGAACCAATGTCACGACGCTGGATTTCCAATGGACCTTTCTGATGCAATTCTTTGTTCCCCACCCGCACCCCCCCCCCCTCCCTTCCTGCTTTAAACGCTGCACAAAATTCTGCCCACTAAATTAGAAGACTACTATTAAATGAACTTAAATACTCTAACACTGTTGTACTATTTGGAAAGACACAAATCACTAATGCAACATGTACACCGACAGTTCCATTCAATGTTCTCAAGAGACAATACAGGTTTAATTTTTTTCCACAAAAGTGAGATGGGGAACCTTAGCATCCGCCTGCTATTGCTGAACAGAATGCTTCCTTCCTTTAGAAAAGGAAGAAACAACATCACTGGTGCCAACCACTGGGGAACATATGTGCCCTATCTGACTGTAGTTTGTTGGAGAAGGGATACTTGAGTAGAATAAATAAACATGATAGATAGCAGAAGAAAGTAGATATGTTTGGGCCTGAATGATCAGTTCAGTTGCCATTTATATTAAGCTGATTCCTTCTTTTCGTCTTTGCCTTTCTGATGTCATTGTAAAAAAAGTAATCATTAATGCTAGAAACAAGAGTTGAAGCTGTTATTTAATAGTAATTATTTTGTTAAGGGAATTAAGGAGCATGTCTGCAATTACCTTGCACAACTCAAGTGATTATCCATTAATCTTTGTACTCTTCACTCTGCCTTCACTTTTGTATGTGTTCAGGTGCTCATGACCAGATTGTATGTACCAACTTCAAGAAAGGTTTCGGATGTGTAGTTCACACAACTAATTTTATACAAATTTGCACGATTGGTTATGGGACTCAGAGTAAAAGATGCAGGGAAGGGAGTTAATTTCCGCCGAGGTTCTCCTGCTCATCCATCATAACTTTGGCAGAAGAACCGCAGAAGACCAGGTAAACCCAGCTCAATGTTTACAACGTTTTTCCAGGGATTTTACAGCTGCAGACAAATAGGAGAAACCCTGCTGAAATTTACTACTAAGGATTTTACAATAATAAACTTTGCATTAACTAAAGCACTTTGGAATGCCTCTGATAGAGATAGATATCAGAGAATACAAAGCACATCATGAAACATAAAGCAATGACTACCCTACCTTCAAAGTTATATTAATGCATTGGAAAGTTTAGAGTGCAGTAACAAGCATGCATCTGGGTCTTAAAGTTCTAAGTTATGAGAAGAAGCCTACAGAAATCTGCTTATTTTTAATTAAATGCCATTTTTTTCCTTCGTAACATCAACTCATAAGTAATTAATTAGTGCAAAGTGTGAAAGATGTTTTTTTTTTATTTGTGTGTGGGATGTGAGCATCACTGGCTAGGCCAGCATTTATTGCCCATCCACTATTGTCCTTGACCTGAGTGGCTTGCTGGGCCATTTTAAGAGTCAACCACATTGCTGTGAGTTTGGAGTCACATGTAGGCCAAATAGGACAATAGATTTCCGTCCCGAAGGACATTAGTGAACCAGATGCGTTTTTACAACAATCAACAATGGTTTCATGTTCATCTTTAGACTAGCTTTTTAATTCCAGATATATTAATTGAATTCAAATTTCACCATCATAGTGGGATTCAAACCCATATCCCCACAGCATTAGCCTGGGCTCTGGAGTATTAGTCTAGTGACATTATCACTATGCCACCACCTCCCATTAAATGGGAGCTTTATCTTTCTTGATTTCATTGGGCAAAAGACAGAGAGGAGCTATAATCCAGTTTTCTAAAATGTTGAAAGCCATGGATAATGTGGACACAAGCAGTTTACTTCACCTGGTCCATGAGCTCAGTACTAGAGTACACAAGTTCAACATTAGCAAAGTGAATTCAGACACTAGAGATTTTTTTCACTGAAAACTGGATACTGAGAACAAACTTCAATTATCATATTAATTGACAACTCCTCAAAAGGGGACAGATACCTGACAAAGAATGGGATTAATGGTTTTAAAGCTAACTACAGATTGAGATGAACAAAATCTTTATAGTTCAATTAGGCTCCAGTCCTGTTGGGATCATAGGAGCATTATTTGTGGAATGCAATTTGTCACGCTTCTCCTGAATTTTTACTTGATTGCCTTTGGCAGGAGGGAGAGCTGTTATAAAAACAAGAAACGCTGGAAATACTCAGCAGGTCTGGCAGCATCTGTAGAGAGAGAAGCAGAGCTAACATTTCAGGTCAGTGACCCTTCACCAGAACTGTTATAGTTTTACCTTCTTGGACCTTTTAACTCTGGTTATTCACCAGCGTCATGTGGTCAGAGAACATGGGTAAACTGTTGTCTTTATTTCTCCTGGCACAGAAGCTTCATACACCAGGAGCTTTAATTTATGGGCCCCACTGAGACAGGCTTGGAGGTGGGGAGGTCCATAGAATTGCGACAGGAGGTGGAAGGGATCGGATGGCCCATCGCCTTCCCGTCGCATCGGAATTTAGTTGAGAGCGGGGTAGGCCGACAACGGCCTTCCCGCCCAGACGCGAATTGAGGCCCTTAAGTGGCTTATACCAGTGACTTAAGGGCCTCTGCCTGCCACTGCTGAGATTTAACCAGCGGCGCAGGGGGCCTTCACCTCGCAGGGAGGCTGCCCAATAAAACAAGGCAACCTCCTTGTGGGCTTGGTGGGGGGAGTGGCTAGAGCATGGCTACCCAACCCGGACCCGACGACATGTGTCGGTGTCGGGTTCGGGTCAGATCGTTCTTCTGGGTCCGGCATTTGGGCTCAGGTCGGGTCAGGCCGGACACACTCTATCACCACCTCTAGTAAGTGGCTCCAATGTTAATGTACTTTTTTGACTAGAAAGGTTGGTTAGTTACAGTTTTTTTAAGCTTGTGCAGATAAGTAACAAAGTGAAAAACGGAAGGTAGGTTAACTGATAGTCGGGCGGGTTGGGTCAGGTCGGGGTGGGAAAAAATGAAAGGACTCAGGCCAGGTCAGATGTGGTTCTGTCGGGTATGGGTCAGGTTTCATTTGCAGACCCAAGCCGGCCTTTGAGGGGGTCCTCCTCCGTGGGCAATCTGTGGCCCATGGAGAACTCCCGTCAGGAAAATCACCACATACATTCACCTCCCTCCCTCTGCATTAAATGCCTACCCTCCCTCCCACCACCCCCCCACCCCTCCACTTTCCAGGCCTGCTGGTCTGGCCCCAGTGACCCCACCTCACTTACCTTGGGTCCAGGCTCCAGCGCTGGGCCTGGGCCCAGGCCCAAGGCCTCTTGTAGTACTAAAAGTAACCACGGCTCCCAGTGGCATTGCCGATACTACTAAGCTGCCGGCCCTCTAATTGGCCAGCAGCTCTGGGAGGTGGGATCCCCATCTTTAAAGGCTTGTTGGAAGCAGCAGTTTTATCAGGCAAAACAGCTTTTTCATACTTGCTTATTTTGTTAAAGGGCACTGTACACTTTTCAGAAAATAATTAGTCGCATTGGATAGAGTTAAAAAGCACACCGAAAGTAATCTAAGAACTAGTTCTTTGGCAATAAGAGAATAAAGAGTCCTCGGTCCTGATGTAATGCCTCGTTGCATTCAGTGTCAATCATTTACAAATGCAAATGGACAGAAAAGACAATTTAACAAAATCTAAGCCTCGAAAGTGAACATATGTGGAAAAAAATGAACTTCACCCAAACGACTGACAAAGTCCTATAGTAACTCTGCGATCGCTGCATAGTTTTGTACATGGTGCTATCTACACCTGACAATCAAGTTTCAAAACTAATACGAGCAATTTACTCAAAGGTATTAGGAGACTGCAGGAGTATCAATAATCCAGTGTACTCACCATAGCCTCCTGGACAAGAAAGATGTCAGCTCCATTCGTAAAAAGTCTGCTTGGAATCATAATTTGCACATCAAGTTCTGGCGCACTGCTTGGACCCATGTTTATAACCTTTAATTCAATAAAAAAGAGAAAAAAGGCTGTTATTCGCCCTGTTTGATTCAAACTGTTCTGTTACAAGCATCAGCAATAGCCTCACACCTCAACATAACACTCTCTGGTCTAGTGGCAGAACATGCATTATTTATGGCTCTCTCTTTAATACAGAACTCTGTAAAAGAACATACGATGGTCCTGCAATCCAGAGTCTTTTTTAATGAGTGGAAATCACATGCTGTACAGCCCCAATTTCCAGAGATGTGCCCATGAATGTTGCTCACTGCTGGAAGCACCAGCTTGATTATGTGCCCTTATTTGTCTCATTGTGATATCCTTCTGTATGGATCCCAAAGGTAGCCTTTATAGAGATGGTTTATGTTTTAAAGATCTACTTTCATTGTTTACTCTCTATATAATTATCACAAGTTGGAAACTGTAAAAGAGAAACAAAGGCAGTGCAAAGAAGTGTTGAAGTCGGACTTAATGGCAACTTCCCCTTAATTCTGATTATGGAAAAGCTAAGTAAACACTTAATTACAATTTGTTTTATTTATTGCTGAGTAACTTTTTTTTCCCCCAAAATATACTTTATTCAAAAAAATCTGTAAAAAATGCATTATAAAACATTCAAAACAGCACCAAATTGACATTCCAAAAAGTGCAGTCCTACTCAGGCCCCCTCCTCCAACTCTTTTTCCGGTACATTGATGACTGTATCGGTGCTGTTTCCTGCTCCTGCCCTGAACTGGAAAACTTTATCAACTTTGCTCCTAAGTTCCACCCTTCTCTCACCTTCACATGGTCCATCTTCGACACTTCCCTTCCCTTCCTTGACTTCTCTGTCTCCATCTCTGGAAATAAGCTGTCTACTAATATTCATTCTAAGCCCACCGACTCCCACAGTTACCTCGACTACACTTCTTCACAGCCTGCCTCCTGTAAGGACTCCATTCCATTCTCCCACTTTCTCCATCTCCGACGCATCTGCTCTAATGATGCTACCTTCCACGACAGTGCTTCTGATATGTCTTCTTTTTTCCTCAACCGAGAATTTCCCCCCTCCCACTCTGGTTTACAGGTCCCTCAACTGCGTCCGGCCCATATCCTGCACCTCTACCCTCACCCCTTCCCCTCCCTCCCAGAACCGCGACAGGATTCCCCTTGTCCTCATTTTCCATGCCACCAGCCTCCACATCCACAGGATCATCCTCCGCGATTTCCACCACACCCAGCGTGATGCCACTACCAAACGCATCTTCCCCTCCCTTCCCCTGTCAGCATTCCGAAGGGATTGTTCCCTCTGTGATACCCTGGTCCACTCCTCCATTATCCCTAACACCTTGTCCCCTTCCCACGGCACCGTCCCTTGCAATCGCAAGAGGTGTAATACCTGTCCATTTATCTCCTCTCTCCTCACTATCCAAGGCCCCAAACACTCCTTTCAGGTGAAGCAGCAATTTACTTGTACTTCTTTTTAATATACTGTATTCGCTGAGTTGGCAGGAAAAAAAGACAGAGGCGCAAGGGGAGAGCCAACTGTGCAACAGCCCCAACAAACAAATTTCTCTGCAGCACCTGTGGAAGAGCCTGTCACTCCAGAATTGGCCTTTATAGCCACTCCAGGCGCTGCTTCACAAACCACTGACCACCTCCAGGCGCGTATCCATTGTCTCTCGAGATAAGGAGGCCCAAAAGAATTCGCTGCTCACAATGTGATCTCCTCTACTTGGGGAGACCAAACTCAGATTGGATGATCGCTTTGCGGAACACCTCCGCTCAGTCCGTAAGCATGACCCCGAGCTTCAGGTTGCTTGCCATTTCAACAGCCCCCCATCCCCCGCTGTCATGCTCACATCTCTGTCCTGGGATTGCTGCAGTGTTCCAGCCAACATCAACGCAAGCTCGAGGAACAGCATCTCATTTACTGATAAGGCACGCTACAGCCTACCGGACTGAACATTGAGTTCAATAATTTCAGAGCATGGTGGGTCCCCCTTTTTATGTTTAGTTATTTTTTTCTTTATTTCTTTTTTCTTTTTTATTTGGTTATTTTATTTTAGTTTTTTTTTTAGTTTGTTTAGTTTGTTTCTGCTGTGCCTACCCACTGTTTCTGTTTTTTTTAATGTTGGTGCTTGGAGTGCTTTACAGTCTATTCACACCCTCTCTGTACTGATGCTTTGTCTTTCAGCACACCATTAACATACCGTTTGCCTTTGTTCCATGACACTCTGGTCAGTTATTCTCTGTGACCCTCTGTCCTATCAACACCTTCCTTTTTGTTATTTCTTGCCCCACCCCCGCTTTACTTGCTTAAAATCTTTTACATTTCTAATATTTGTCAGTTCTGATGAAGGGTCACTGACCTGAAACGTTAACTCTGCTTCTCTCTCCACAGATGCTGCCAGACCTCCTGAGTATTTCCAGCATTTCTTGTTTTTATTTCTTCAATACAGGAGTGAGTTACCTCATATCCCTTCCATTCCATTTTACATGTCATGTACATTTTACAGCAAACCCATATCTGGTGTATACAGCCCAAGGGGTTTTGCATGGGTCCAGCCCCTCAGTTCACTTTGGTGGGAGGACCTTACACAGTGGTCTTTTTTTATTGAGCTTTTGCAGCGGCTACCCCAAGCTTTAGTGCGTCCCTCAGCACGTAGTCCTGGACCTTGGAAAGTGCCAGCCTGCAACACTTAGTCGTGGACAACTCTTTGCGCTGGAAGACCAGCAAGTTTCGGGCAGACCAAAGAGCGTCTTTCACCGAATTGATGATCCTCCAGCAGCAGTTGATGTTTATCTCAGTGTACGTCCCTGGGAACAGCCCGTACAGCACAGACACCTGTGTTACAGAACTGCTTGGAATGAACCTCGATAAAAACCACCGCATCTCTTTCCACACCTGCTTTGCAAAGACACATTCCAGAAGGAGGTGGGCAACAGTCTCTTCCCCACTGCAGCCACCGCGAGGGCAGCGTGTGGAGGGGGCGAGACTCCAGGCGTCCAAGCTACGTCTTGGTGCTTGTTTGAAAGTTCTGCTGATGAGGCATTCTGCCAAATGACTTTGGCGGTCTGCTCGGAGAACCATCCGACAGGATCCACCATCTCCTTATCCCATAGGGCCTTGAGGACATTCCGTGCAGACCACTGCCTGATGGATTTGTGGTCAAAGATGTTTTCCCGCAGAAACTTTCCCATGAAGGATAGGTGGTACGGCACGGTCCAACTGGATGGAGTGTTCCACAGCAATGTGACCAGACCCATCCTTTGCAACACCGGGGACAGATAGAACCTCAACACGTACTGACACTTGGTGTTTGCGTACTGGAGCTCTACGCACAGCTTGATGCAGCCGCACACGAAGGTGGTCATCAGGATGAGGGCGACGTTGGGTACATTTTTCCCGCACTTATTCAGAGCTTTGAACATCGTGTCCCTCCGGACCCGGTCCATGTTGGATCTCCAGATAAAGTGGAAAATGGCTCAGGTGACCGCCATGGCGCAGGAGTAGGGTATGGGCCAGACCTGCACCACATACAGCAACAACGTGAGCACCTCACACCTGATGACCAGGTTCTTACCCACAATGGAGAGAGATCGCTGCTCCTATATGCTCAGTTTATGGTGTACCCTGGCTATTCGCTCCTTCCAGGTTTTGGCGCACACCCTGATCCTTCCGAACCATATCCCCAGCACCTTCAGGTAGTCTGACCTAACGGTGAAGGGGACAAAAGATCGGTTGACCCAGTTGCCAAAAAACGTGGCCTCACTCTTGCTGTGGTTAACATTGGCTCCTGAGGCCAGTTCGAACTGGTTGCAGATGCTCATCAGTCTGCAAACGGACAGCAGATCTGAGCAGAGGACAGCGATGTCTTCTTAATTGCTGAGTAATGCTGCTCATGTCATAAGCTGTAGCACTTTAGAAAGAGTCCTGTTGGAGGTAGTCCAACCCTTTTGACCAGAATTAACCAAACCATTTTAACATAATGTCAATTTAAATAAAGTTTTAAACTGCTGGTTATTGAAAGGCCCTTTAAGGTCTCATTCAGGCAAAGACATTTAAAATGTTCTGTTAAGTTCCTTTGACTTGCCTCATAAATTATTCATACCACATGAATCCAATAGGATGGAACTCTTAACACCAGGCAAAATTAAATGTAGACACAGAGGTAAATAGATGAAATCCGCTAGGGTTTCGTTACCTCAAAATAAACTCAGAATATGCCTCAGTTCAGTAGTGAAAAACCTGACAACTTTATAATGTTGCCATTAAACAAGCAAATGCACAAGTTGTACGACTTGTTCAAGTGTTCTACAACTGCCAGATTATAAAAATAGCATCAGTGTAAAATAAAACCTCAGAAAAATGTTCTTATGCTATTTTCAGGGATACAGTGATTCATACAAATTCCAGGTTCAGTCGGATATTAGACTATAACTCCTCCCCTGCTGTCATACCTTCCCCATTATGGGAAGGAGCATGGTCAGAATGAGATAAATAAAAGCTGTCACTGGGGCCAAGCAGGCATGGAATTGGGTTGGAATGCATTCTCGAGCTCCAAATGCATTTTCCCAAAAGGGTTGTTTATGTTGAAAGGAATGCTTGGAGAAGAAAGCTGTATGTCCCCAGCCAAGAATTTACACCATCCCAGAGGTACAGAAAGGGAGTGAGTTTAATTAAAATAATGTTGAATGCTTTGAATGTTCAGGGCTTGGCAGGGCTCAGAGAAAATTACAGAGCCCTTTTTAGTCAGTCAGTGAGGACAAACTACGGTGAATGCACCTACACGTCAGGTTCACACAGCTCTGTGTTCTTTTATGGATCAAAGACACACTTTTACACATTGCAGGCGGTAATTGAAATGTATAGTCTTCAAAGCAGTAATACCCCTAGCCCTCAGAGTACTGAGCATCTTGAGATCAAGGTCTGGAACTGTTCTATGGATAAGACAGATTATTACAGTCCAGACCAAGGTGCACATTAAGTTAGTAACACATGTGTGTACAGGTTATCATTTAGTGCTACCACTTTCTAAACCCTGTAAATTTGAACAGTAGAAGGTTACAGCAGAGCAATGATCTTTGCATCAACCACTCCGTATGACAAAGCATTCTGTGCTCCAACAATTCTCTACATCAAGAGTACCCAGCTTCAACCTAGGCACTGGAATTGACAATGGTACACACTGTCCAGTCGACCCTGCAAACTCCTCCTTACTAACATCTGGGGAGTTTTGCCAAAATTGGGAGAGCTGTCCCACCGGCAAGTCAAGCAACAGCCTGACATAGTCATACTAAAAGAATTATACCTTACAGCTAATGTCCCAGACTCTTCCATCACTATCCCTGGGTATGCCCTGTCCCACCAGCAAGACAGACCCACCAGAGGTGTAGGCACAGTCGTATACAGTCAGGAGGGAGTTGCTTTGGGAGTTCTCAACATTGACATTAGACCCCGTGAAGTCTCATGATATCAGGTCAAACATGGGCAGGGAAACCTCCTGCTGATTACCAACTGCCACCCTCCCGCAGCTGCTGAATTAGTACTCCTCCATGTTAAACATCACTTGGAAGAAACACTGAGGATGGCAAGAGCACAGAATGTACTCTGGGTGGGGGACTTCAATGTCCATCACCAAAAGTGGCTCGGTAGCACCACTACTGACCAAGCTGGCCGAGTCCTGAAGGACATAACTGCCAGACTGGGCCACCTGCAGGTGGTGAGGGAACCAACAAGATTGAAAAGATTACTTGACTCTGCACTCAGCAATCTACCTGCTGCAGATGCATCTGTCCATGACAGTATTGGTAGGAGTGATCACCGAACAATCCTTGTGGAGATACTGTCCATCGTGTTGTGTGGCAGTACGAACATGCTGAATGGAATAGATTCAGAACTGATCAGGCAGCTCAAAAGTGGGCAACCATGAGACACAGTGGGCCATCAGCAGCAGCAGAATTGTATTCCAGCACAATCAATAACCTCATCATTCAGCATATTCCTCACTCTATCACTACCATCAAGCCAGGCAATCAATCCTGATTCAATAAGAAGTGAAAGAGAGAATGTCAGGAGCAGCACCAGGCATAACTAAAAATGAGATGCCAATGAGATGTGGTGAATCTACAACTCATGACTACATGCATACTAAACAGCAGAAGCAGCACGCAATAGACAGGGCTAAGCGATCCTACAAACAACAAATCAGATCAAAGCTCTGCAGTCCTGCCACATCCAATTGTGAATGGTGGACAATTAAACAACTAACTGGAGGAGAAGGCTCCACAAAACATCCTCATCCTCAATTATGGGGCAACCCAGCACATTAGTGCAAAGGACGTGGTTAAAACATTTGCAACCATCTTCAGCCAGAAATGCCAAGTGGATGATACATCTCGGCCTCCTCCTGAGGAACCCAGCATCACAGATGCCGGTCTTCAGCCAATTCAATTCACTCCATCAGTAAACAACTGAAGGCACTGGATACAGCAAAGGCTATCGGCCTTGACAACATCCTGGCAATAGTATTGAAGACTTCTGCTCCAGAACCAGCCACGCCCCTAGCCAAGCTGTTCCAGTACAGCTACAACACTGGCATCTACTCGACAACGTGGAAAATTGCCCAGGTATGTCCTATCCACAAAAAGCAGGACAAATCCAACCTGGCCATTTGCCACCAGATCATTCTATTCTCAATCATCAGCAAAGTGAAGGAAGGTGGCATCGAGAGTGCAATCAAGCGGCACTTATTCAGCAATAACCTGCTCAGTGACGCTCAGTTTGGGTTCCGCCAGGGCCACTCAGTTCCTGACCTCATTACAGCCTTGGTTCAAACATGGACAAAAGAGCTGAACTCAAGAGGTGAGGTGAGAGTGACCGCCCTTGACATCAAGGCAGCATTTGACTGAGTATGGAGCCCTAGCAAAATTGAAGTCAATGGGAATCAGACTGAAAACACTCCACTGGTCGGAGTCATACCTAGCACAAAGGGAGATAACTGAGTTTGTTGGAGGTCAAACATCTCAGTCCCAGGACATTGCTGCTGGAGTTCCTCGGGATAGTGTCCTAGGCCTAAATGTTTTCAGCTGCTTCATCAATGACCTTCTCTCCAACATAAGGTCAGAAGTGGGAACGATCACTGATGATTGCACATTGCTCAGAACCATTCGCGACTCCTCAAATATTGCAACAGTCTCTGTCAACATACAGCAAGACCTGGACAACATCCAGGCTTGGGCTGATAAGTGGCAAGTAACATTCACGTCACACAAGTGCCAGGCAATGACCATCTCAAACAAGAGAGAATCTAACCATCTCTCCTTGACATTCAATGGCATTAACATCACTGCATCCCCCACCATCAACATCCTGGTGGTTACCATTGATCAGTAACTTAACTGGACCAGCCATATAAATACCATGGCTACAAGGGCAGGTCAGATGCTGGGAATTCTGCAGCCAGTAACCCACCTCCTGAATTCCCAAAGCATGTCTACAACCTATAAGGCACAAATCATGAGTGTGATGGAATACTCTCCACTTGCCTGGATAAGTGCAGCTCCTACAACATTCAAGAAGCTCAACACCATACAGGACCAAAGCAGCCCGCTTGATTGATATGCCATCCACCACCTTCAACATTTACTCCCTCCACCACTGGTGCACAGTGGCAGCAGTGTGTACCATCTACAAGATGCACTGCAGCAACTTGCCAAGCCTCCTTCGACAGAACCTTACAATCCTGCAAGTTCTACCACCTAGAAAGACAAGGACAGCAGACGCGTGGGAACACCACCACCTGCAAGTTCCTCTCCAAGTCACACGCAATCCCCACTTCTAACCTTATGATGGAGAGAAGGTAATTGAAGCAGCTGAACATGGGTGGGCCTAGGACACTACCCTGTGAAACTCCTACAGCCATGTCCTGGGGGACGGAGGCATAAGGTAACATTTCTTCACTCGCAATCCAGATGCCCGGACTAATGCTCTGGGGACACAAGTTCAAATCCCACCACAGCAACTAGCAGAATTTATTAAATTAATTGATAAATCTGGAATTAAAAGCTAGTCTCAGTAATGGTGACCATGAAACTGCAGGATTGTTGTAAAAAACCCATCTAGTCCACTAATATCCTTTAGGGAAAGAAACCTGTTGTTCTTACTCAGCTGGCCTAAATATGACTCCAGACCCACAGCAATGTAGTTGACTGTTAACTGTCCTCTGAAATGGGCTAGGAAGCCACTCAGTTGCAACAAACTGCTACAGTAAAGTGTACAGTGCCTTACTCGCCTCATCAGCATTTTAAAATCCTGTGAAAGGAGTTAGCGGATGTCAAACTAGCGACCACCACCTGTGGTTCTTTCCCCACCTTTGTTTTCATGGGTATATTCTGACATGAGCATGGCAAGCTGGGCTTGCACAACAGCACCATCTGCCTCTGGGGGGATGGGAAGCATGTCAGTATTTTGGATATGGACCTTTCATGAGAAGAAGAGTGTAGCAGAGGGGTCTGTGTCTCTGGGTTCTTTCTCTGTTTAGATGTTGGTAGGCTTGCTGTGCACATCCACTTCTACTGTCACCTGGTCTGGTTGCAATCAGATAACTTGGCACAGACCAGAGACCGAACCTGTTACCTCCTTGATATATGTATTTCAGAGCTACCGACTGATGTAACCAGCAGGTGCTCTGTGGCAGCTGCTACAAGGTACTTAAGGCTATGCTCGGGAAGAAGTTACAAGTTTGTCAAATGGTGCGCTGCTTGGCACCATTGGGTCAGAGACAGGGGTCCAAGACTGTAGTCCTCAATCCATGCCCAGTGATGACTGTGAATCTCTGTTAGAAGCTCAAGATCATGGAAGTCCCCCATATAATCAGCCATGATCATAACGAATGGCGGGGCAGGCTCGATGGGATGAATGGCCTACTCCTACTTCTATATTCCTATATAGGGTAGATTTTACAATTTCACACGCTTTGCGAAATGGAACCTAATATCCCAATTTAAGTGTAGGAGTCAGTATGCCTGGAATAATTTTTATAACTGATTAAAGTTACATAAACTGAAAGGATATTTTGATGGAACAAGTGCACAACTGGGAGACAAACTTCTTTAACAAAATTACTACTGTATAAGTAATTAATACTGCTTGGATAAGTCACCTGAAATGTCAAGTTGAAAGGTTGAAAGAGGCAGGGCATGTCTTGCAGTTGAATAAACTTTGATGCATCTACTGAATCTCCATAAATAAAGGAAGCTGGAGAAATAGACCTATTTTAAAAAGAAATGAAGATTTATCAGCTTGAACACGCAGGTGAGACAGTACTGTGGCCCAGCAGTGCTGAGCATCAAGAATAAACAAAGTATTAACACTTATTTTGTTTACCAGCTGACAGAATTATTCCTAAACACTTTTTGCAGTGCTAAATAAATGCTAGCCTTGAGTTTCAAAACGATGGGAACTTAAATTTGAATCTCTCTGAAGTAATATTTGGCGCTACAGAACAAAACAGCACCTGCATTTTTTAAACTGAGTTTATCAATAACAAATGATAAAATATCAACCAGATTGCCATTTTTTACAGCAAGTAAATGTATAGATAATAGAATAAATGCAAAAGTGAGTGTGTATATTTGACATATAAATTCTAGGTGTAACAACACCTTGCATTTATGAAGTAACTTTAATGTAACTTTGCATCCTCATTGGCTACAGGTGAGGTCCCAGAGGACTGGAGAATAGCCAATGTTGTTCCTTTGTTTAAGAAGGGTAGCAAGGATATTATAGGCCGGTGAGCCTTACGTCAGTGGTTGGGAAATTATTAGAGAGGATTCTTCGGGACAGGATTTACTCCCACTTGGAAACAAACGAACTAATTAGCGAGAGACAGCATGGTTTTGTGAAGGGGAGATCGTGTCTCACTAATTTGATTGAGTTTTTTGAGGAAGTGACGAAGATGATTGATGAAGGAAGGGCAGTGGATGTTATCTATATGGACTTCAGTAAAGTCTTTGACAAGGTCCCTCATGGCAGACTGGTACAAAAGGTGAAGTCACACGGGATCAGAGGTGAGCTGGCAAGATGGATACAGAACTGGCTCTGTCATAGAAGATAGAGGGTAGCAGTGGAAGGGTGCTTTTATGAATGGAGGGCTGTGACTAGTGGTGTTCCGCAGGGATCAGTGCTGGGACCTTTGCTGTTTGTAGTATATATAAATGATTTGGAGGAAAATGTAGCTGGTCTGATTAGTAAGTTTGCGGACGACACAAAGGTTGGTGGAGTTGCGGATAGTGATGAGGATTGTCAGAAAAATACAGCAGGATATAGATCGGTTGAAGACTTGGGTGGAGAAATGGCAGATGGAGTTTAATCCGGACAAATGTGAGGTAATGCATTTTGGAAGGTCTAATGCAGGTGGGAAGTATACAGTAAATGGCAGAACCCTTAGGAGTATTGACAGGCAGAGAGATATGGGTGTACAGGTCCACAGGTCACTGAAAGTGGCAACGCAGGTGGATAAGGTTGTTAAGAAGGCATACGGCATGCTTGCCTTCATCGGTCGGGGCATAGAATATGAAAATAGGCAAGTCATGCTGCAGCTGTACAGAACTTTAGTTAGGCCACATTTAGAATATTGCGTGCAATTCTGGTCGCCACACTACCAGAAGGACGTGGAGGCTTTGGAGAGGGTACAGAAGAGGTTTACCAGGATGTTGCCTGGTCTGGAGGGCATTAGCTATGAGGAGAGGTTGGATAAACTCGGATTGTTTTCACTGGAATGACGGAGGTGGAGGGTCGACATGATAGAGGTTTACAAAGTTATGAGTGGCATGGACAGAGTGGATAGTCAGAAGCTTTTTCCCAGGGTGGAAGAGTCAGTTACTAGGGGACATAGGTTTAAGGTGAGAGGGGCAAAGTTTAGAGGGGATGTGCGAGGCAAATTCTTTACACAGAGGGTGGTGAGTGCCTGGAACTTGCTGCCGGGGGAGGTGGTGGAAGCAGGTACGATAGCGACGTTTAAGAGGCATCTTGACAAATACATGAATAGGATGGGAATAGAGGGATACGGTCCCCGGAAGTGCAGAAGGTTTTAGTTTAGGCAGGCATCAAGATCGGCGCAGGCTTGGAGGGCCGAATGGCCTATTCCTGTGCTGTACTGTTCTTTGTATCTTTGTACGAAATGTTTCAGAACACTTTGAATCATAGTTGAAGAGGAACAAAACATTGAGCTGGAGGGAGAGCTTCAAAGGGCTGATTAAAGACTCGGAAGAGAGAATGGGGTGGGAGTTCCAGCGAGTGAGGCCTAGGTAGCTGATGGTTCAGCCACCAATAGTGGGACAGAGTGAGGGTGACATGCACAGCAGGTTTGAGACAGATGGGGTAATTTTTGTTTTCAGCACCATGGCAGTTAACTGGCAGGGTAGGTCACCCGCCTGTTGCAGATACTGCCCAATTTTCATTTCCAAGAGAGCGTTTTCTATATCACATAAGCTGCAGAAATGAAAATTACCCCCAATGACTTTTGACAGCAAGACCCAACTATTGATGTAAATCAACAGCTGGAATATCAGGAGCACCACATGTTGGACCTGCCAATCTTGACGCTTGATTCGCCAGTCCATATTCTGGTCAAGTGAGACTCCATTGTTGGAGCAGGGTTACACAATTGCTGCACTATATTGTGTATAGTTTTGTACATTTTAATTCATAACATTTAGTAGCTGAAATAGAAGTTAACTTCATGTTGATGAGATAGTGGATTTTTCACTGGATAGAATCATTGAATGTCTACAGCACAGAAGAGGCCATTCTGACTGTCGTGTCTGTGCCGGCTCTCCGCAAGAGCAACACACCTGGTCCCATTTCCCGGCCTTTTCCCCAAGCCCTGCAATTTTTTTTATCTTCAAATAATTGTCCCATTTTCTTTTGAAGGCTTCAATTGAATCTGCCTCTACCACACTTTCAGGCAGAGCATTCCAGAGGTCAATGCTGGTTTTGCAAGGGATAACATTTGGCATGGGCAGTAGAGCAAAAGCATGCCTGTTAACCTGAAACCTCTGTCTGCCACAGAGTGTAAAAAGTGCTCATTTGCTATCACCCTTTCAGGCTCAAAGACTTTGACATGTTGATAGCCTGCACTCAGCAAATAAAAGTGCCAATGCACATATTAATATAACAATCATACACTTTTACAAGAACTGCTAAGCAATGCACATGTAAAAACTGCTGTGATTCACCCATAAAAATCTTCAGCATGCATCTCATTGCAAAATGTAAATCCAAACTTTAAAAAAATGGATATTGACAAGAGTTATTTCTATGCTACTGCACTCACAGGGAGCACAGTTTGGAGGATTAGGGATTTAATGGCGTAGCTCGGTCTCCAAACTCTGCTTCCTTTAAGCACAGCTTCTCCACTGGGAATGTTGAATGATAGAATTACCCTTGCAATGCTTTTCCTTCTTTTCTAAACCACTAATGCCCACAGGGTAAACAGAAGGTAAGCATTAATATTGTTGGACTCATGAATATCAACCATCTAACTTATAGGGCTACAGCTACCTAACTGCCCTAACCTCACTAGCACCACTGCTGGACACTGCTTCCCCAACTGCCACAAGTAAATGCCACTGGGACCATTGGGGCCCACCCAGCTTTTTATCTCATTTCTCTTTCATCTGCTCTGTTACAGCCACTCACCAGGTGGTGGTGAGGGGAAATGATAGCAATGTGCTAGGAAAAGCCTCCTTTTCCTCCCTACACTATCTGTGTACATCTCCGTCGCCTCTGAGGCGAGTCTCTTCATTTTCTGCGTTCACAATTTAAGGTCTTCATCACCTTTTCCAGTGCTGCAGTAGTACCACTGCAGCACCCCCTTGGTTCCCTCTTCAAAATCGGCAGGCTTCCTCCTGGCAGTAGGGATGCTACTGGGAGAACTGCCATGCATGACCAATGAACCATGACCCAGGAAAATAGGTCAGGGTTGTGGTGGGGTCAAAGGGACAATGGAAGTACCGTCCTGCCATACCAGCCTATAAAGTGTGATGAGCCTTACAAAGACACATATTTTCAAAGCAGCACAGAATTTGCAGTGTCCAAAGAGTTAATTAACTCAATGGGATGTTGCTCTTCCACAAAGCTGCAGAAAGAACAAAGCTGAAAATTTCTAAACTAGCACTTGAGGAATGACTCAGGAGTCAATGAACCCATTAATAATAAATCATTAACTCTGACAGTGCAGTGGGTGTTCCTCTACACAAAAACACAAAGAGGAAGTCATCTGACAACACTGAGGGCCTGCAACATCCTTTGGAAACTACACACTGAGACAAAGTACACTCCCCTGATACCTCCTTCAAGTCCTTCCTGTATCGAATATTATCAGCAGATCTGCCTTTCTCATTAATCTGTAACTCAAAACACTTTTCCACCTCTCCTATCACCCTGTACCCTAGTATGATCAGGTCTCCCTCAACTCCTATTACTCAAATCACCCAGTTCTCAGATTTTTCTCCTCTCAGATTACTCTATAACCCAGTTCTAACAGATCTCCCTCCTCTCCGATTACTCTCCAGCCCATTGCAATTAGATTTCCCCCTCTGCTCTTTTCCTAATTGTATAGTACAATAATTGTCAGCCTTTCCTTCTTTCCTTCCATTCCTCTTTTACATGGCAGGCAAGAAGCGCGTGCAAAATTTCAGCTGGAAGTGCCATGTTAGGAGAGGAAAACAAATCGTTGTGCATTGCCTACACCTACGACCTTTCACCTCCCGACCGTGGCCTCCTTTTCCACCCAGCCTCCTTTACCCCACCCCGGCTCCCTCTCCCTCTCACCTCCCCTGGATAGCAGTGGCCGAATCGTAATTTATTCTTTGCTGGCTGTGTGCTTGCACCACTCCAGCTTGATGTTAATCAGGCCCAAGGCCCAATATCAGGCGCCTCAGGCCTCACCACTCAGGTGCAAGGATTCAACCTTGCACCCCCAGCCCACCCCACTCCCCAACACCTCACAGCCAAAAACAGGTGCACCTGAATTTCTACCCCTTAATCTTGTTTGTGGCAAATTGTGTTCCAGCAATATTCACTACAAAGTTTGACAGTACATTGATCGAATTTACCCTGTAATAGCTGTGTCCACTTCATGTTTCAGAGGCATTGTGAGGATGAGTGTGTTGTCATGTAGAGATTCATTACGCTCCACATTTCCACTGCAGAAAAGAAACCAAAACTATCTTAGAGACGGCATCAACAACATAAAAATAAAAACAGGTTCGACATTTCAAAATGACCTGTCAGGAACAATGTGGAGTTAAATTATTATAATGCTGTGGTTTTATCAGAATGATGCTGTGGGAGATATTTCCTGAATTAGTACTGCTAACACATAGTCTGAAAATGGCCCTTATAGCTTTTCAAACTGCTCATATTTGAGTAGAAGAAGTCACAACTGCATAATAGCTGCACCATTCAATACTTCTGAAGAGTATTTTTGAATATTGTGATCATTTGATATTTTTGTAGACAAGTAATGATGTCCCATTGGATTAGAAAGGAAATTTAAGGGAACAGGGGAATTCCAGACTTAAATGCAACGTTAACTGAATGTTAGCCTCAAAGGTCATGAACAGATTGGAAACACTTGGCTCGAAGTCCCTCAAGTTCAAGGTGGATGGACAAAAAAAATCAAAGTGCTGCTTAGTCAGAGACTTGCATCCCAGTGTAGCAAGCACGAGGAGTCTCTGCTTCACATACCAGTGCTAAGGTTAAAGATAAGAGGAATAAAACCCCACTAAATTTTAGTTTAGGGACTTGCACGTGTTAGGACATTTTAATAAAAGGATGCTGTAAATTTGAAGTAAAAACAGAAACCTCTATAAATATACAGAAGATCAGGCAGCATCTGGGAAAAAAAACACAGGTTAACATTTTCGGTGCGGAGCCTTCACGAGAACTGGAAACTGGAAGATAAGCAAGCTATTTAGTAGAACTGAACAGAACAAAAAGGGGAGAAAGAGAGGTAATGAGTTGAAGGTTTTATTGAAAAGCTGAAAAGAGTGAAAACTGATGGAGGATGTATAAACCAACTGGAGGGAAGGGTTTATAACTCAAGGTGGTGACTTTGAATCGAGGCTCAAAGAGCCAACTTTTGATACACAAAGTTCACAAAGGGATAAGAAGTCAGTTGTCGTCACTCGGCCCCTCTCTGCAGAAGTCAGTCTAGAGACATCAGAGTCTATCAGAGATGTCTCATTTTCTAGTCAGCCAAGAGACTGTGTATCTCCAGACTGAATCTAATTGGCGAGCTGCCGTTTAGTGCTTGTTGAGCTCTGGCAGCTTATTGAGTTGATCCAAATGAGGCCTGACCATGAAAATGGTTCAAGTGTTTGGAGCCATTTGGCAGGTGTAGCAAACGTCCCACCCACTGCCCATCTGATTTGCACCACAGACAATAATTTCCCCTAATGTGTCTGAATATATATATATATATATATATATTGCTCTGAGTACAGTATTAACAATGTGTTCCAGGCACACAGAGGTACAACATGTTCAGGGCACACACAGGGTGACAATGTATTCTACGAATTATCAGAGTGACAACATATTCTGGGCATAAACAGGATGGCAATGTGTTCTGTGCACAGAGGATGGCATGTTCTGGGCGATGTTACGACCAGGTGCAAAAGGTATCTAGGGGTTTGTTACTATCTTCACCTGGTCTTATTGTAACAGGGTTTAATTTTAAACACACTGTGTTTTGTGTCCTCCTTTTTGAATCCTTGTTCACAGCTTTCCAATTATAAGGCAACAAAATGAGCACACCAGGTTTTCTTTAGGTTTAAAGAAGAAAAGTGAAATTTATTAAATCTTAAACTTAAACTCTGATACAGATATCGCCCACACTAGCATGCACACGCGATACACACATGCAAATAGGGACAGAAAGGAGAAGAAAAATAAAATGGAGAGGTTTGAGGCGGTCTCTAAAAGGGGGTTTCTTGTTACTGTCTCTGTGTTTCCAGCTCACCACAGAGTCCTTGATTGTAGACAGCTCTGATTTGTCATTGGGGCCCAGTATTCTTCTTAAACCTTGTTCATTGTAGGAGACTTTTCTCTCTTGGGGTTCATATGTCTTCAATGGTTTTCATAGCTGGTGAGAGTGAGATGAGAGCAGACAGGAGAGAGGTGTTCTCAGTCCAGGAGAAAACAGCTTTCTAATTTTAAATTCCCTGTTAGAAGTTCAAATTCAAAAAACTCCAACAGTCAATTGTCATGTGACCAAACTGGCTGATTGCGTCTGTTTGTGTATTCAGCCATTTTAGTAGTTAACCTGGAATGCTTCAACGTCTGGTAATCAAAAGTCCATTGTGGATTAAATTGGAGCAGGGAATAGCTCCTTTGTCCTTTGAAGTATTTGTCTGTTAATATGGTAATATCTCTCTGCAGCCAAAGTCTCCAATTGTTTTTTTAAAGCAAGTTCTTTCTTCACCATCAGCGATTTAAAATCAATGTTCATGTGGCGAAATTAATTTTCCTCATTCTTGGCAGATGGGGGGGCTTGCCTGACAGCACACAGAGGGTGACATGTGCTGGGTACATACAGGGCTTTTTACAATTTGTTCTTGGGATGTGAGCATCACTGGCAAGGTTAGAATTTATTACCCATCCCTAATTGCCCTTAAGATGGTGGTGGTGAGCCACCTTCTTGAACAGCTGCAGTCCATTTGTAGGTACACACAGAGTGCTTTTTTCTGTTGTGATTTGATACAACTGAGTGGCTTGCTAGGCCATTTCAGAGGGCAGTTAAGATTCAAGCACAATGCTGTGGATCTGGAGTCACATGAAGGCCAGACTGGGTAAGGATGGCAGATTTCCTCCCCTGAAAGGCATTAGTGAACCAGATGGGTTTTTATGACAATCCAATAGTTTCATGATCACTGTCAATGAGACTAGCATTTTATTCCATCTTTATTAATTAATTGAATTTAAATTCCCCCAGCTGTCATGCTGGAAGTTGAACTCATGTCTCCGGAGCATTGGTTCCTGCCTCCAGATTACTACTCCAGTAACATTACCACTAGGCTACCATCCCCTGACAACATACCAGCTGTGAAGAACTAACTGCGCACTTAGTCAAGCTGTTCCAGTACAGCTACAACATTGGCATCTACCCGACAATGTGGAAAATTGCCAAGCTATGCCCTGTCCACAAAAAGCAGGACAAATCCAATCTGGCCATTACCACCCCATCAGTCTACTCTCGATCATCAGCAAAGTGATGGAAGATGTCGTTGACAGTCCTATCAAGCGGTATTTAGACAGCAACAACCACTGACCGATACTCAGTTTGGGTTCTGCCAGGACCACTCAGCTCCTGACCTGATTACTGCCTTGGTCCAAACATGGACAAAAGAGCTGAACTCAAGAGGTGAAGTGAGAGTGACTGCCCTTGACATCAAGGCAGCATTTGACCAAGTATGACATTAAGGAACCATGGCAAAATTGAAGACAATAGGAATCACGGGGAAAATTCTCCACTGATTGGACTCATACCTAGCACAAAGGAAAATGGTTGTGGTTGTTGGAGGTCAATCCTCTGAGTCCAAGGACATCACTGCAGAAGTTCCTCAAGGTAGTGACCTAGGCCCAACCATCTTCAACTGCTTCATCAGTGACCATCCCTCCATTATAAGGTCAGAATTGGGGATGTTCACTGATGATTGCACAGTGTTCAGTACCATTCGCAATTCCTCAGATACTGAAGCAGTCCGTGCCCGCATGGAGCAAGACCTGAACAACATTCAGCCTTGGGCTGATAAATGGCAAATAACACTCATGCCACACTCATGGTTGTTGCCAGGCAATGACCTACTCCAATAAGAAAGAATCTAACCATCTACCCTTGACATTCAACGGCATTACCATAGCTGAATTCCCCCACCATCAACATCCTAGGGGTTACCCTTGACCAGAAACTGAACTGGACCAAAAGCAGGTCAAAGGCTGGGAATTCTACGGCAAGCAACTCACCTCCTGACTCCCTAAAACTTGTCCATCACCTAGAAGGCACAAGTCAGAAGTGTGATGGAATACTCTCCACTTGCCAGGATGTGTGCAGCTCCAACAACACTCAAGAGGCTTGACACCATCCAAGACAAAGCAACCTGCTTGATTGCTGCACAGTTGCAGCAATGTGTACCATCCACAAGATGCACTACAGCAACTCGCCAAGACTCCTTCGATAGCACCTTCCAAACTCACAAATTCGATCATCTCAGGAGGACAATGGCAGCAGATGCATGGGAACACCACCACCTGCAAGTTCCCCTCAAAGTCACACACATCCTGATCAGGAACCATATCACTGTTCCTTCACTGTTGCTGGGTCAAAATCCTGGAACCCCCTTCCTAACAGCTCTGTAGGTGTACCTGCACCACATGGACTGCAGCAGATCAAGAAGTCAGCTCACCATCACCTTCTCAAGGGCAATTTGGGATGGGCAATAAATAGTGACCTTGTCAATGATGCTCACATCCTAAGAACGAATAAATAAAACATACAACGTTATGGACACATGCAGGGTGACGTGTTCTGGGCACACACAGGGTGACGGCATATTCTGGGCACTAACAGTATTGCAAAGTATTTTGAGCACACATGAAAAGCCAATGTGTTCTGGGTATGCAGAAGATGGCACTTTGTTTTGAGTATGCAGAAGCTGCAATGGCTTCAGGAGTACACGGAGAATAGTATGTGTTCTAAATACACAGAGGTTGGCAATTTGTTCTGAATGTACACAGGCTAGCAATGTTATGGGCATACAGAGATTGGCAATGTTATGGGTACACAGAGATAGCAATGTATATTGGATGGATAATTGGAACATTGGTGATTTGCTTTGGATAAACATGGAACAAATGACCAAAGGATGGCAATGTGTTTTGGGTCGACAGAGCCTGCCAATGTATTTTGGCTACCTGAAAGCTGCCAATGTTCCACTCATAATACTAGCACTTTCGTGGTAAATATATTGTAATGTTTTTAAATTAATTCCCATGGAAAATACTGGCAAAACTGTCTGAGGAACAGCATCACAACTTGCTGGCTTAAGCAGACCTTTTCACCCACCCCAGCTTCCCATATACAATAAAGCAGCTTACATATACAGTGGTGCTAACCATGTACTGACCTTTTCAATCCAAATTAAACAGTGCAAGATAATGGAGAGGAGGACCAGTGTGGTAGGATTTGTTTAGGCCAAGTGCCAAAAGCAGCTGAGATGTATCTTTGACTTGCAATTCATTGTCTGAATAAGTACTCATAATCACAAAAATAAACTTCTCAAAGAACTGGAGTTCCAAGGCAATGAGATGCCTAATGAGAATCAGTGAGAAGAGAACTCTAGGGGATGTCTGGGCAAGAACAGCTCGTGTGGCTGAAATAGCTGTTCAGTCAGGGAATGTTTGTATGTCGGTCTAAATTAGGAAATCTGGTAAACACTATAAACTGGCCCTGTCCCAATGAAAATCTAGCATTGTATTTTTACATTGCCTTTCATGACCTAAGGATGCTCAAAGCACTTTACAACCAATGAGGTACTTCAGCAGTTTAGTCATTGTTGTAATAATCGGAATGGTCACAAAAGGTGTACTGGCTGAAAATGGTTCAATAAATTTTGGCAAGTGAGCCCAAAATATTACAGCACATAAAATTATTAGAAACAAGATTGCAGGGCAAATATTTGGGAGGTGAACATTATTCTGTTTCACAGTGCTTGGGTTCTTCTCAAAATTGAATTTTTGCTTCTACATATCGAATAGCGTTAATTTGACAATTGCAATATTTTCATTTTTGTTTGGAAAATCTAAAAAGTGATAATTAACATTTGATTTTAAAAAGGTTAATTTTAGAATTGTTCCGTTAGATTGTTTTTTTCCCAGTGAGCCAGACCAGACCAACTCCAGAAGAATAACATTTGGCCCCTTTTGGCAAATGCCAGGTTCATTGTGGGATGGCTCTTGTATCCCTAGCAGACATGGGCCTGATTCCACAAAAAAAACATGGTGCTTGGCTATTGAGTTCATCAGGAAATAGCTTTGGAGAAATACTGTAAATAATCTGAATGTACCTGGTTTGTGTTAGGCCCAGAAATGTCAGTGGTTTCAAAAGTCTGCTGAGTGAGGGTTTGTAAGTGCTAAAATATAATTACACAAACTATTAACTGTCAGTAGGTAGTTGATGGCTCTGCTAATAGCTCTTTGCATTTCTGCCATGTATGGAATCAAATGCTGAATTGTTATGAGTATTCAGCCAGACTCCTAAAACTGCTAATCTTAGCTTATTAAGGGTTCCTCTTAGTAAATCAACACAATTTTCTCACTGTTATTTATCATACAAGAAATTGAATTCATATTTGAACTCCTTGTACTTTAGTGCAACTGTTATCAGTGGATAGCTCATTAGGGCCATTTTTGTGCATTCTTTGCTATTTTTCAAAGGATAACCCTTGAGTACTTGTATAGCAATGCTAACTACAGCAGAGTAGCTAGACTAAGCACTGCATTGTGACAATGATGAATTGAGCAACGGATAACTGATCTCAGTAGACCAAGGACAGGATTACACAGTGAACAAATTAAAGAGTGCAAGCTGCATCCTGCTATGAAGTGCCAAGGCCAAATGGGCAATTGTGGCTTATGCTATGGGTTTGTGTGTTTCTAACATGCACATCCCATGGAACCAGTGGCTTAAACTAGATTTAGTGCAAAGACCAGCTTTCATTTAATGGAACCAATACTTGGGAGTCTGACAGGAAGGCATTAATCTTGAGAGGTGACAGAACCAGCTCTCTCCTCATGTGGACCATTTGAAAGTGTGCAGATGTTAAAATGCCCCTTCATTTAGACTCACTTTTCTTGATCTCCAAAATATTCATAATTCCTCCTAATAAAATATTTGGTTGGATCTAAAACTGCTTTTAGATTGCAGCCCAGGTCTCAAGAGAATGAGTCAACTAAGCAAGTCTCCTGCATTAAACAATGTAACTGATTTTTGAGATCTACCATTTTGTATATATGCTGACTGGCCCTGTCATTTTGCCCAGTGTATGGTGTAGCAACATCATCATGTTGTGTTAAGACATCACTACTAAATGGTCAGTGGTACCTGTGAGTGATGTCATGATGTCACCTCCAAAGTATGCTGATGCCATTGGAGCAGAACGTTTATCAATTGCAGGCAGACCAACACAGTCAGTAAAAACAAGTTTCTTAAAAAATCCATGTTGTTTTACTTTGATATGACTACTGCTATGCAAAGCCCACAACAAGAAGATCAACTTGAATGTAAACGCTTGGGTTTAGAAAGGATGTTTTTATAGAAAGAACTTGCATTTTTATGCTGCCTTTCATATCCTCACAACACCCCAAAGCCAATGCAGTGTAGCCCCAGTTGTAATGTCGGCAAACATGGCAGTCAATTACACCAAAGCTGAAAAATATAGCCTTTATTATAGCTCAAAATCACTTTGCAGAAATTAATTTGCAATTGCGGTCACTATTAGCATGCAGGCAAACACAGCAATTGATTTGCGCACAGCAAGATCTCAAAACCATCAATGACCAATGAATCTATTGTTTGACGTTGTTGGTTGAGGGAGGAATGTTGGTCAGAACCCAGCAGAACCCCGACTCTTCTTTGAATATTCCCGTGACATCTTTTATAGCTGCCTGAATCACTCAGAATGGCACACCTCGGGCTGGATTTTGTTCTCAGCCCGACCTTGGGCTCTGTGGCGGGGGGGGAGGGGTGGGGAGCCGGAGGATCAGAGTGGCAGCAGTTTCCCCGGAGCCTGACACCAGGATTGCCAGTTCTGATCTTTCTGGTGGTAGCAAATATCCATGGCGGTGGCTCCGAGGTGGCACCTCCGCCACTCTGCGACGGCACCCTACCTTAAATATTTACAATAGCTCTCTGCATAAATTTAAATTTAAATTTAATTCCCACGATCTTATCTTCAGTTCGCAATCTTGAGCACGTCTTGCAGCACTCACGCGCCTTCACTTTCCCGTCCAGAAGAAGCTGGCATCACCGAGGTGGGGAAGGGGTCAACTCTGCATGATTTAGTGTATTGGGGGGGAAGGGGTCAGCTCTGCATGATTTAGTGTATTGGGGGCGGGGGGAAGTGGTCAACTCTGCATGATTTAGTGTATTGGGGGGGAAGGGGTCAACTCTGCATGATTTAGTGTATTGGGGGCGAAGTGGTCAACTCTGCATGATTTAGTGTATTGGGGGGGAAGGGGTCAACTCTGCATGATTTAGTGTATTGGGGGCGGGGGGAAGTGGTCAACTCTGCATGATTTAGTGTATTGGGGGCGGGGAGAAGTGGTCAACTCTGCATGATTTAGTGTATTGGGGGGGAAGTGGTCAACTCTGCATGATTTAGTGTATTGGGGGGGGAAGTGGTCAACTCTGCATGATTTAGTGTATTGGGGGGGGGGGGAAAGGGTCAACTCTGCATGATTTAGTGTATTGGGGGCGGGGGGAAGTGGTCAACTCTGCATGATTTAGTGTATTGGGGGGGGAAAGGGTCAACTCTGCATGATTTAGTGTATTGGGGGGGAAGGGGTCAACTCTGCATGATTTAGTGTATTGGGGGCGGGGGGAAGTGGTCAACTCTGCATGATTTAGTGTATTGGGGGGGGGGAGTGTCAACTCTGCATGATTTAGTGTATTGGGCGGAAAAGGGTCAACTCTGCATGATTTAGTGTATTGGGCGGAAAAGGGTCAACTCTGCATGATTTAGTGTATTGGGGGCGGGGGGAAGTGGTCAACTCTGCATGATTTAGTGTATGGGGGGGGGGGGAAGGGTCAACTCGGCGTGTATTGGGGGTGGGGGGAAGTGGTCAACTCTGCATGATTTAGTGTATTGGGGGGGGGGGGAAGGGTCAACTCGGCATTATTTAGTGTATTGGGCGGAAAAGGGTCAACTCTGCATGACTTAGTGTATTGGGGGCGGGGGGAAGTGGTCAACTCTGCATGATTTAGTGTATTGGGTGGAAAAGGGTCAACTCTGCATGATTTAGTGTATAATTAAACTCTACATTGTGTGTGCAGGGCTGGCAGCCTTTTAAAAATGGCACCAGCACGTGCTCCTGTACCAGGTGACGCCATAAACACCATTGTCAATGCCCACCATGTTAAGTGGCCGCCCGCCACATAAATGCGGCGTTGTGGGTCCTATGGGGGACAGCCACCATGTTCCGTGCCCGCCACTGTTCCAGATGGCGGGACTTCAAATTCAACCCCTAATTTTGCTGGAGAAATTGTGAAATCCTAAAGCAAAATTATTGTTCATTTTCAATTCTCCTCTCCTCCTCCTGCTTCTTTCTCACTTTCCCCATCGCCTGCTTAGCTCTATGGGAGATGGGCATGGGTAGAAAAAAAGTGCTGAAGCAGATCAGAGCTGACTGGAGCAGGCAAGGGCTGCAGGCCAAATGTTGCTGAAGCAGCCCAAAAGCAAGCAGGAGGTAACAATGCAGACAAAGGCTCTCCACACAATTCTGAAAGAACGGAGTGCTTTATTTAACAGTTTACATATATATCTGAAAGGTAGTTTTAGAAAAGTGCCCTGATTTTAACCAAACTGCTAAGTGTGTTGGTTGCATTTGAGTTAGTATGCTACAATGTTGATTTTTGAAAGAGAAAAAAAAATTGAACAAAAACCCTATCTTGACCCCAATCAATGAAGTCGGGGACTCTTTATCGGATGGGAACAGAAGAGCATTTAATAAGAACCGTACGTCTTTCAGGAGACTCAATCAAAATAACCAAATCGTTCCTCCTCCCCCAACCCCGCCACTCAAACTCAACAAGCAGCCGGTTCCAATTAAGATTAACACAGGAACTACAAGAATGCTGCATCTGAACGTATTGTGCAATTTATTTGTTAACCAGGCTCCATACAAGCTAGAATGTCGAACAATGACCAGGCCAAAATCTTTGAGTTATAATTCACCCTGTTCATTTTTCATGTTCTTATGTATCTTACAAACTATTCTGAGTAAACACTTTGTTCTAAAGTTTTACTGTGATTTATCTTTGTTTTGCAAATATCTTCTCAATATAAACTTTCAACAAACTATGCAAGTGTGTCTTATTGTGCTGATCTCTTTGATTATTACACAGTATAATGTGGCCTGAGAAGTGATGATATACTTATAGCCATAAAGATCTATTTACTTGGAGGACGCAACTTCCAGTCTGAACAGGGCTATGATTAGGGAAGAAAGATAAAGCTGGTAAAGTTTTGATCCCCCACATGGAATGTCTCTGGACAATGTGCTATAGTAAAACAGTATGATAGTTCTTCAAATGGAAGACATGATCAAACTGTGGAGTTGATTGATGTGAAGCTGGATTGCATGGTTGTGTTGTCATTTATAGCTCCATGTTGGTACGGTAGCAACAGATGAGCTTTTGAAAAGCTGATTGGAGGTTGGTTCCCTTATGAGTTCTGAACCTCAAACTCCAGCAAACACCACAGAAGGCAGCAAACAGAACCAAATCAAAGGCCATCAACTGATCGACTCTTGTGGTTGATCAAGGCTTAAGATTCACTACTAATGCAGCATCGGCACAAAACCAAAGTTACAGGGGTCAACATGGTGGCAGCTGGTGTTATCATGGATTGCAATAAAAAATGCAGGTGGCATGCCTATCATTTTGTAATCCACACCCCTTGTGTAAGGCCCCCACCAGGGAGAGTGGAGTCATACAAAAGTTTCACCATGGCATAAATCCAGGCAGGTCCTCCAAGCTCCGGGGCAAGACGAAGTGGAAGAACAGTCTTACTCCATTTCGTCCCAAGTTAGTTCAGATCTATTCACACCAATTTGCAGATACAACTGAAGAGTATCATTGGCAGAAGTTCTGGGGAAGGCAGCCATCCTTGTTAGACAAATGGAGGCTGGCTTTTCTAGTGGCTTGACTTGTTAAGGCATAAAGACCAGCAACGTCCCAGGTCCAAACGTCCTCTGTGCCACATTTGCTGATCTGAGCCATGCTGGCAGCAGGGTGCACTACAAATGGCCTCAATACCCTTTAAACAAGGAAAGTCATAGCATCATTATGGCACAGAAGGAGGCCATTCGGCCAACTAAGTCCATGCCGGCCTCCACAATGCAATCTAGTCAGTCACATTTACGCATTCTATCCCCACAGCCCTACAAGCTTATTTCCCTCACGCGCCCATCCAATTTCTTCTTGAAATCATTCATCATCTCTGCTTCCAGCACCCTTGTAGGCAGCAAGTTCCAGATCATTACCACTCGCTTCATAAAAAAGTTGATCCTCACATTCTCCCTGCATCTCTTGCCCAAAAGTTTAAAGCTTAAAGTTTAAAGACATCCTTCCTAAAGTGACCAGAACTCAATGCAATACTCTAGTTGTGGTCTAACCGGTGCTCAATAAAGACTCAGCATAACTTGCCTGCTTTTGCACTCAATACCTCTACTTATGAAGCCCTAGATTCCATATGCTTTGCCAACTACTCGCTCAAAATATCCTGCCACCTTCAAAGATCTATGCATATGAACCCCCAGTTCCCTCTGTCCCTGTACACTCTTTGGAACTCTATCATCAAGTTTATATTGCCTCTCCCTATCCCTTTTGCCAAAATGCATCACCTCACATTTCTCTATATTAAATTCCATCTGCCATTTATCTGCACGTTCTGCCAGCCTATATATGTCCTGTTGCAGTTGATTGGTATCATCTTCACTGTCTGCCACACCTCCAAGTTTGGTCTCATCAGCAAATTGTGAAATTTTACTCTATATTCCCATATCCAAGTCATTTATGTATAATCAAAAAATTCAGTGGTCCTAGCACTGAACCTTGGGGAACACTGATGTCTACCATCCTCCAGTCTGAGTAAAAAACATTGAACACAACTCGCTGTTTTCTGAAATAAAAACAAGAAATGCTGGAAATACTCAGCAGGTTTGGCAGCATCTGTGGAGAGAGAAGCAGAGTTAACGTTTCAGGTCAGTGACCTTTCATCAGAACTGTTTTCATCGCTGTTTTCTGTCCTTAAGCCAATTTTTAATCCAAGCTGAAACTGACCCTCAATTTTGGTAACCAGCCTTCTATATGGCACTTTGTCAAAGGGTGGAATTTTATGCTATCCCCTGTGGCGGGTTTGGAGGCAGGGAGAGCATATAATTGGGTCTGGTGGTGGCAGAAACCTGCCACCTTCCTGCCTCCAACAAAATAAGTCTGGGGTAGGAAGGCCTGTGAATCACATGGAAGGCCCGCCGCTGTCCATTTAAGTGCCTAATTGACACTTGATTTGGCAGACCACCCATAGAAGGGATATCGCGGGGTTCTCGGCGTCGCTTTTTCTGTAGGTCAAGACCTCATGTCGCCGGATAAAATCCCAGCCACAGACTTTCTTAAAATCCATACAGACAATATCCATTGCTTCCCCTTCATCAACCTTTGCTGTTACAACATCAAAAAAATCAATTAGACTAGTCAAGAACGATTTTCCTTTTACAAATGTGTACTGGCTCTCCCTAATTAACTCATACCTCTCCAAGTTCCTGTTGATTTTATTTCCCTGATTATTGTTTCTAAAATCATACCCACCACAGATGTTAAAATGACCAGCCTGTAGTTACTAAGAATGTCTTGCACCCTTTCTTGAATAAGGGTACCACATTTGCCATTCCAATCCTCTGGCACCTCACCTGTATCTAGGGAAGACTGGAGGACTATGACAAGCCCTTCTGCTATCTCCCTCCCACTTCTTTTAGCAACCTGGGATGCAAGCTATCTGGACCAGGCGACCTATCCATTTTAAGCATAGCCAGCCTTTCCAGTACATCCTGCCTATCAATTTTCACCTCACCTATTACCTCCGTTTCTATTGATATTTTGTCAGCATCCTCTTCCGTAGTAAACACTGATACAAAGTACTCATGATGTACTCTAGTATTGCCCTGTGCCTCTAAGCATCTATCATCCTCTTTGTCCTTAATAAGACCCACTCCACCTCTTACTACCCACTTACTATTTACATGCTGGTAGAAGATTTTGGGGTTCCATTTAATGTTAACTGCCATTCAATTCTTATATTCTCTCTTTGTCAGTCTTATTTTCCTCTTCACTTCCCTCTCAACTAATTGTATTTGGCCTGGTTCGCGCTTGAAGAAGTCACCTGACATGCATCATACACTCTCTTTGTTTCATCATATTCTCCATCACCCTCGTCATCCAGGGAGCCCTGGCTGTGGTTCCCTTACCTTTCACCTTTGTTGGAATGTACCTAACCTGGAGCTGAAACATTTCCTCCTTAAAGATCACTTATTGTTTCATGACAGTTTTCCCTGTCAATCTTTGGTTCCATTTTACCCTGGCTAGATCCCCTCTCTTCCCATTGAAATTAGCCCTCTTCCAATTTAGTAGCTTTACTTTACATTGTTCCTTGAATTTCTCCATTACTAATCCAAATCTTATGATACAATGATCAATCTTATCCAAGTGTTGCCCCACAGACACTTGGTCCACTTGGCCCACCTTGTTCCCCAGCACCAGATCCAGCAATGCCTTCTTCCTAGTTGGACCGAGAACATACTAGTCAAGGAAGTTCTCCTGAACACATTTCAGAAATTCCTCCCCCCAATATCACCACTCTACAGTTCTTGCACGTCTCTGATTTCCCGGCAGATTTGCCCCTCTATCTCTCTCTCACTATTTGGAGGCCTATAAAATGCCCCCAGTAGCGTGATCATTCCCTTTTTGCTTCTCAACTCTAATCAAATGGATCCTGTCTTTGTCCCCTCAAGGACGTCTTCCATTTCTCAACACTACAACGCCTTCCCTAATCAGTATTAACACCCAACCTCTCTGTTTTCCTTCCCTATATTTTCTGAACACTTTGTATCCTTGAATATTAAGTGCCCAGTCCTCACCATTTTTAAGCCACATTTCCGTTACTGCATCATATTCCCACACGGCTAACTGTGCTTGTAGCTCACCAACCTTATTCACCATACTTTGTGCGTTTACATACATGCATTGTAACCCTGTCTTTATATTCGTTGTCGTCCTTCTTAGTCTGCCCTTATTCAATATGGCACTACTTCCTTCTCCAGTACAATCCAACCCTCTCACTCCTTTATGTACCTATTCCTCTTTTCTACTTCTATATGCTGGTGTCTATCCCCCTCCTGCAGAATACTTGATAAAAATGATACTGCATTCCCATTGGAAGCAGCACTTACAAAGCTGTAGCCTCATCTCCGACTGGTGGACCCTGCAAGCAGCCACCCACATTGGGAGAGCAAGATCATGGAAGATACACAGTATAATTGGTTAGTGTGTGTTTTCCTGGCTCTGGATGAGTGTCCAGACAATGCTGAAGGGGAAGATTCATGTTTAAATTCCAGGATGCAAAGGGGTCCCTTCCCTTTAGTGAAGACACATTAATAGAAGAAGGGATGCCTGAAGTAACTGGTCTTCACTGCTGCAGCATATCTAATACTCATTTTTGAATGGCAGGAAATACACGTAGAAGCAAAGGAGGTGACTTCCCAAGGGAATTCTCCCGCCTGTCCACCAAAACTTTAATGGAAGAGCCATGGAAACCTTGGAAGAATGACAAGTTGTTTTTCTGGATTTTCCACTGCTCTTTGTGAAAGTTAGGATGGACGACTGAGATAACCCCAAGGAAATTCACTCGAAATTGTTTTTTTTTAAAAACATAGATAATAATGAAAAGAACTACTGCCCCAATAATGCAGCATTCAGTGTGAAGTCCTTTGACCCATTCAAACAGCACAACAAACAACAAATTTATGACATTTTGTAGAATAGGATTGTTAACAGAGAAAGATTTTTGTATCATGACATGCTGTTTAGTTTTTTATTCAATTCCCTTAACAGCAGCACTCACAATCTGAGTAGACGATAGGAGATGAAAAACATGTTTTGTCCCAATGTAACATGCCAAGTGAAGTCAGTAATGAAAGAATTTGCATTTATATAGCACTTTTCATGTCCTTAGGACATCCCAAAACACTTCACTGTCACTGGATTACCTCTGCAGTGTAGTCACCATCGTAAAGAAAGCAAAAACAGTGGCAGTAGATCCCACAAACAGCCACAAAGGTAAATGAGCAGGTAATCAGCTTTTAATAATGTTGCTTGAAGGTTGAATGTTGGCCAGGACAACCCTCCAACTCTTTCAATAGTGCCATGGAATTTTACATCCCACCCAAACAGAAAGATGTCTCAAGTAAAATACAGCACCTCCAACAAGGCAGCACTCCCTCAGTGTTGTACAATACTATCTCTGCTGTGCTTTTACTGAGTCAGTGTCAAGAGAGCAGCACAATGCACACACACTATCAGGGCAGACATTACAATGAGTACAAGCCAAACGTGACACCTTCACCTGAAAGACCACCTTGAGACTGCATTCAGTGTACCAAGGAAGAAACTGTTCCATTGCAGGAAACTAAGAAAATCTGAAAGCAGCACTTGTAGATGTTACTGATTTTAACTATAGAAAGTCTATAGAAAGAAGGGTAAATTGGTAAATAAAAGGGTAAAGGCTGTCATCTTATTTTACAACTATTATGTTGGATAACATCGATCCATAGCTTCATTTTTATACATCAAATCACTAAATTAATTCAATTAGCACTCTTAGCTTTTGAGAACTAAATCTTCCATCTTGACAGGCAATGTAGTGGGAATCCTATGTGAGTTAGGGATGCCAACCCTCCCTGGATTGCCCGGGTGTCTCCTGATATGGCGCATAAATCTACTTGGTGTTGCTGTTAGCGGCCTGGGGGACATACACACTTTACAGTTCCCACCCCACTTGCGAAATTACCAACTATTGCTCATGGAAGACTCCGACTCTATGATGTCACCAAACCCCACCACCACACAGAGCCAGGGACCCCCATGTGAGCCAGAAACAGTCGGGACAGTCAGCAATCAGTGAGTGGCCAGGAACTGAGAGGAGACGGGGGGGAAATGGGGTCTCGGGCCCAGAAAGTGAGTCTGGGGAATGGGGTGATTGGGGCCTGAGCAGAGACGAGAGAGGGAATGAAGATGGGACAGAGAATGAGACTGCAGGATGGAATATTGGCCCTCAAGCAGAGGTTAGAGAAGAGACTAGGGATCGGGGAAGTGGGGTAGCGATGGGGAGCGGAGATAGGGAGTTCAAACGGAAAGGAGTGGGGGGTGGGGGGTGGACGATGGGCTGAGCATGCGCACCAGAATTTTCTGTAAAGACAGAAGCAGCAGCAGCTACACAATGAGTGAGAGGAGCACAGAGAGAGGAGCAGCCAGTAAAGGGCTGAGTGAAAACTGGGATATTAACTGTGGCTAAACAGTGAAATATTCTTTCCATTGGTGGGAGAATGGGAACAAGTGGACGAAGACTGAGGATTCTCATTAAAGGAACCAAGGAGTAAGGGAGAAGGAACGGTCTTGAACTAAGGACTATTAAACCATGAAATGCTTCATCACAAGTGGCTACTGAAGTCGAGACCAAAACATAATTTAAAAGGGAATGGGGCTGGGGAGAGTGGAGTTACAGGAATGGCCTCTTCCTGTGCTCCAATTTCCATCAATAAATGAAAACTTTCCTTTATGGAGTCTGAGCCCATCAGTGATTTAGAAATGTTAGTGCTGAGTTATGTTTAGAATAGTGTGTCCTGTGAGAAGTGCCCCAAATACTGAGCCTAGTGCACTTTGTGTAATCTCTTGGTTTGGTTCAGCTGTTTGTATTGTGTGATGTTCAAGTACAGTTTGGTTCTGACTGAGACTCCAGGTTCAGAGTTCTCACCTTCATACAGAAGTTGAGTTCAAGCCAGAGACCAAGGGATAGTGAGACAGATGGAGCCAGTTAAAAGTGGCATTGACAGGCGAACCTGAGCACATCCATGGGCAGTGCAGTGGGATTCTGGTTTAGTTTCAACGGGTGATAAGACTAATGCTAGTTAAAGGTAAGATATCAGGCTGTTACATCTATTACTTCCAGTTACATATGGGATATAGTGAGTTATTCTATTATTTGTGACTTTGAGGGGAATCTGAGTGTTACCAGAATTACTATTAGTTATTGGTGCGATTTCAGTGAGTTTTTATTAGTTACTGGAGGAAACAAAGTTCCTCCATCTTCTGGTTTCTCCTCTGAAAAGTGCACCACAATCTCTGGTTCCTCGCATTCCCACCTTCATGTTCCCTTCTTCCCTTGCACACGGGTGCCCACCTGATTCTCAGAGCTTCTTGCTCAAAGTTGCTGGCATGAAACCACAAGTAAAGATACTGAACATCAGGGACCCAACCGTTATCATGTAAATACAATAACATTTGAAGATGTCATGTGATTAGATGTCACATGATCAGATGTCATGTGATTAGATGTCACATGTCAGTGATCAAAATGTTAAATGCTCCAACCAGAGTTGGGAACCCGAATGAAAGTTTGAGACTTTTTCAAAAATGTTTTCATGGGATTTGGGCATCGCTGTCTAGGCCGGCATTTGTTGCTCATCCTTAATTGCCTTGAGAAGGTGGTGGTGAGCTGCCTTCTTGAACCGCTGCAGTCAATTTGGTGTAAGTACATCCACAGTGCTGTTAGGAAGGGAGTTCCGGGATTTTGACCCAGCAATAGTGAAGGATGCCGATATAGTTCCAAGTCAGGATGGTGTGTGGCTTGGAGGGGAACTTGCAGATGGTGGTGTTCCATGCGTCTGCTGCCCTTGTCTTTCTAGGTGGTACAGGTCGCAGGTTTGGAAGGTGCTGTCGAAGGAGCCTTGGTAAGTTGCTGCAGTGCATCTTTTAGATGGTACACTCTGCTGCCACTGTGCGCCAGTGGTGGAGTGTGTTAATATTTAAGATGGTGGATGGGGTGTCAATCAAACAGCTGCTTTGTCTTTGATGGTGCCGAGCTTCTTGAGTATTGTAGGAGCTGCACTCATCTAGACAAGTGGAGAGTACTCCATCACACTCTTGACTTGTGTCTTGTAGATTGTGGAAAGGCTTTAGGGACTCAGGAGGTGAGTTACTTGCCACGTAATTCCCAGCCTCTGACCTGCACTTGTAGCCACAGTATTTATATGGCTGCTCCAGTTCAGTTTCTGGTCAATGGAAACCCCCAGGATGTTGATGGTGGAGCATTAAGAATTTTAAATACTGTTGAACATGAAGAGAAGATGTTTAGATTCTCTGTTGTTGGAGATGCTCATTGCCTGGCACTTGTGTGGCATGAATGTTACTTGTCACTTATCAGCCCAAGCCTGGATGTTGTCCAGGTCTTGCTGCATGCGGGCACGGACTACTTCAGTATTGAAGGAGTTACCGAGCCATTATGGGCATTGAAGTCCCCCATCCAAAGTACATTCTGTGCCCTTGCTACCCTCAGTGCTTCTTCCAAGTGGTGTTCAACATGGAGGAGTACTGATTCATCAGCTGAGGGAGGGCAGCAAGTAGTAATCAACAGGAGGTTTCCTTGTCCATGTTTGACCTGATGTCATGAGACTTCATGGGGCCTGGAGTTAATGTTCATGTCTCCCAGGGCCATTCCCTTCTGACTGTATACCACTGTGCTACCACCTCTGTTGGGTCTGTCCTGCTGATGGTGTGTACATAGCCTGGGATGGTAATGGAGGAGTCTGGAACGTTAGCTGTAAGGTATTCTTTTGGGCCTCCTTATCTCGAGAGACAATGGATACGCGCCTGGAGGTGGTCAGTGGTTTGTGAAGCAGCGCCTGGAGTGGCTATAAAGGCCAATTCTGGAGTGACAGGCTCTTCCACAGGTGCTGCAGAGAAATTTGTTTGTTGGGGCTGTTGCACAGTTGGCTCTCCCCTTGCGCCTCTGTCTTTTTTCCTGCCAACTACCAAGTCTCTTCGACTCGCCACAATTTAGCCCTGTCTTTATGGCTGCCCGCCAGCTCTGGCGAATGCTGGCAACTGACTCCCACGACTTGTGATCAATGTCACACGATTTCATGTCGCGTTTGCAGACGTCTTTATAACGGAGACATGGACGGCCGGTGGGTCTGATACCAGTGGCGAGCTCGCTGTACAATGTGTCTTTGGGGATCCTGCCATCTTCCATGCGGCTCACATGGCCAAGCCATCTCAAGCGCCGCTGACTCAGTAGTGTGTATAAGCTGGGGATGTTGGCCGCTTCAAGGACTTCTGTGTTGGAGATATAGTCCTGCCACCTGATGCCAAGTATTCTCCGAAGGCAGCGAAGATGGAATGAATTGAGACGTCGCTCTTGGCTGGCATACGTTGTCCAGGCCTCGCTGCCGTAGAGCAAGGTACTGAGGACACAGGCCTGATACACTCGGACTTTTGTGTTCCGTGTCAGTGCGCCATTTTCCCACACTCTCTTGGCCAGTCTGAACATAGCAGTGGAAGCCTTACCCATGCGCTTGTTGATTTCTGCATCTAGAGACAGGTTACTGGTGATAGTTGAGCCTAGGTAGGTGAACTCTTGAACCACTTCCAGAGCGTGGTCGCCAATATTGATGGATGGAGCATTTCTGACATCCTGCCCCATGATGTTCGTTTTCTTGAGGCTGATGGTTAGGCCAAATTCATTGCAGGCAGACGCAAACCTGTCGATGAGACTCTGCAGGCATTCTTCAGTGTGAGATGTTAAAGCAGCATCGTCAGCAAAGAGGAGTTCTCTGATGAGGACTTTCCGTACTTTGGACTTCGCTCTTAGATGGGCAAGGTTGAACAACCTGCCCCCTGATCTTGTGTGGAGGAAAATTCCTTCTTCAGAGGATTTGAACGCATGTGAAAGCAGCAGGGAGAAGAAAATCCCAAAAAGTGTGGGTGCGAGAACACAGCCCTGTTTCACACCACTCAGGATAGGAAAGGGCTCTGATGAGGAGCCACCATGTTGAATTGTGCCTTTCATATTGTCATGGAATGAGGTGATGATACTTAGTAGCTTTGGTGGACATCCGATCTTTTCTAGTAGTCTGAAGAGACCACGTCTGCTGACGAGGTCAAAGGCTTTGATGAGATCAATGAAAGCAATGTAGAGGGGCATCTGTTGTTCACGGCATTTCTCCTGTATCTGACGAAGGGAGAACAGCATGTCAATAGTCGATCTCTCTGCACGAAAGCCACACTGTGCCTCAGGGTAGACGCGCTCGGCCAGCTTCTGGAGCCTGTTCAGAGCGACTCGAGCAAAGACTTTCCCCACTATGCTGAGCAGGGAGATTCCACGGTAGTTGTTGCAGTCACCGCGGTCACCTTTGTTTTTATAGAGGGTGATGATGTTGGCATCGCGCATGTCCTGGGGTACTGCTCCCTATATGATTCTATAAGTATGATAGGTATGATTCTATAAGTATGACTATGTCAGGCTGTTTTTTTTTTCACTAAAAGCAGGGCCACAAAAAATTGTTCAAAACTCTGAGCGCTTCTCTCCACGGAAATCTTTAGTAAAAGGCGAAAGATTTATACGATCTGAAGAAAAACCAGAGTAAGCTGTTGCTTGACAAGTTTGTGAGACAGCTCTCCCAATTTTGGCACAAGTTCCCAGATGTTAATGGGGAGGACTTTGGTGCCTGGGTCGATGTTGGGTGGTCCGTCTTGTTTTATTCTCATTCGACTTTTCTACAGTAGTTTGATACAACTGAGTGGCTTGCTAGGGCGGCACAGTGGCGCAGTGGTTAGCACCGCAGCCTCACAGCTCCAGTGACCCAGGTTCAATTCTGGGTACTGCCTGTGTGGAGTTTTGCAAGTTCTCCCTGTGTCTGAGTGGGTTTCCTCCGGGTGCTCCGGTTTCCTCCCACAGCCAAAAGACTTGCAGGTTGATAGGTAAATTGGCCATTAGAAATTGCCCCTAGTATAGGTAGGTGGTAGGGGAATATAGGGACAGGTGAGGATGTGGTAGGAATGTGGGATTAGTGTAGGATTAGTATAAATGGGTGGTTAATGGTTGGCACAGACTTGGTGGGCCGAAGGGCCTGTTTCAGTGCTGTATCTCTAAATCAAAAAAAAAATCAAAAACCATTTCAGAGGGCAGTTTACAGTCACATATGGGTCTGGAGTCATAGATATGCCAGGCCAGGTAAGAACAGCAGATTTCATTCTCTAAAGGGCATTAGTGAACCAGATGGATTTTTATGACAATCCAGTAGTTTCATGGTCACCATTACTGACACCAGCTTTTTATTCCAGATTTATTAATTGATTGAATTCAAATACATTACTGTTAAATAGTATTACTAAAGTGTTACTGCTAAATTGGGTAGTCCCTGAGCTATGCTAACACAGAATGACAGAAGTGAAAGTGATCACTTTATGATTGTAAGGGTGCAATCTACTTATAGAAACATTCAGCCAATTTGCATAATTGGTGTTAGAATAAACTCAAATTATTAACACAAGAATGACAGTTTTAACTGTAGTTAATTTCTGACTCAGTTTCCTTGGTGATGACACTAGCTTGAACTTCCCTTCAACACATGAACATGTTCCATCAACATTACTGAGTGCTTCAGAATCTTGTTTTTAGTTCAGCTCTGGATAATAAAAAAACTTGTTTCACATACATATATACGTGAAGAGGACGAACAGAAATGTCACTAACTGGCTGGTGAATTGGTGGTATTTTTTCTCCGTGCCTGTGTTTATATCTTTATTCAGTAACTATGGAATCCTTCTTTATGAACTGAAACTGCAAATTGTTTCCAATCCTGCTTTTAATCAGCAGGGAGTAACCTCTTGACTTTAACATGTACTGGAAAGGTCAACCAAACCCAACTAAATGCCTGAAGTGACCTAAAATGACCTGAACTGGGCCATTTTTGGTTGAAATACAAATACCAAAATTTAGCCCATCTTGACCCCTTCAATATAAAATTGCAGCATGCATACTTATGGGCATATGAATGTGCAAAGTCATTAATGAGAATAAACTATTTGGTCCACTGAAGCTAATTCTTATAATAAATCTTTTTTGCCATCATGTTTTCTATTTGGAACAAGCTCAGTGTTTTACATGATTAATTATTCCAAATATTTATCACTCTAAATTTGGCTTGCCAACCCTCCAGGATTGGCCTGGAGTCTCCAGGAATTGAAGATTAATCTCCTGGACACTATTGCCAATCAGCCCCGCAGAAAAATCAAAGGAGCATCAAAAAAACCTTTTTGTTCATTTTCTTTGAACAATTCCTTTCATTAGTTATAAAAGTAACTAAAAAAAAAAATTACAGGGCCACGGGGAAAGAGCTGGGGAATGGGACTGATTGGATTGCTCTACAGACAGTCAGCATGGAGTTGATGGGCTGAATGGTCTCCTTCAGTGCTGTTATGACTCTATGTCTGCAATGTTGACAGACATCAAGAGAATATAGGCAAGCTGCTGGAATGGGTGACACGTGGCAGAAGTGTGAAGTGATGCATTTTAGTAGGAAGAATGAGGAGAGATAATATAAACTAAAGGTTGCAATTCTAAAGCAGGTGCAGGAACAGAGACTTGGGGGTATATGTGCAAAAATTGTTGAAGGTGGCAGGGCAGGCTGAGAAAGTGATTAAAAAGACATGTGGAATCCTAGTCTTTATAAATAGAGGCACTGGCTACAAAATCAAGATCATAAGAAATAGGAGCAGGAGGAGGCCATTCAGCCCCTCCAGCCTGCTCCACCACTCAATAAGATCATGGCTGATCTGATCATTGCCTCAACTCCACATTCCTGCCTGCCCCCATAACTTGGACTCCCTTGTAGATGAAAAATCTAACTCAGCCTCGAATATATTCAATGACCCAGCCTCCACTGCTCTGAGATAAAGATTGCCAAAGATTAATGACCCTCAGAGAAGAAATTCCTCATCTCCATCTTAACTGGGAGACCCTTTATTCTAAAACTGTGCCCCCTAGTTCTAAATTCCCCCACGAGGAGAAACATCTTCTCAGTATCAACCCTGCAATGCCCCCTCAGAATTTTACATGTTTCAATAAGATCATTCTCTCACTCTGCTAAACCCCAATGAGTATAGGCCCAACCTTTCCTCATAAGACAACCTTTCATCCCAGGAATCAGTCTAGTGAACCTTCTCCAAACTGCCTCCAATGCAAGTATTTCCCTCCGTAAATAAGGAGGCCAAACTGTACACAGTCCTCTGGGTGTGGTCTCACCAACTCCCTGGACAGTTGTAGGAAGATTTCCCTACTTTTATACACCAACCCCCTTGCAATAAATGCCAACATTCCATTTGCCTTCCTGATTAATTGCTATACCTGCATGCTAACTTTTTGTGATTCATGTACAAGGACACCCAGAACCCTCTCCACAGCAGCATTCTGTAGCCTCTCTCCATTTAAATAATATTTTGCTTTTCTATTCTTCCTACGGAAATGGATGACCTCACATTTTCCCACATTATACTCCATCTTCAAAATTTTTGTCCATTCACAGTAACCTTTCTTTATCGCTTTGCAGACTCTGCGTCCTGCTCACAACTTGTTTTCCCACCTATCTTTGTATTGTCAACAAATTTGGCTACAATACACTCTTCTTTCATCCAACTCATTAATATAGATTGTAAATAGTTGAGGCCCCAGCATTGATCCCTGTGGCAACCAACTAGTTAGTTTGCCAACCTGAAAATGGCCCATTTATCCTCCCTCACAGTTTCCTGTTCGTGAGCCAATCCTCGATCCATATTATCCACAACACCATGAGCTCTTATCTTGTGTAGTAGCCTTTAATGTGACACCTTATCCAATGCTTTTTGGAAATCCAAATACACTACATCTACTGGTTCCCCTTTATCCACCCTGCTCATTACATCCTCAAAGAACTCGAATAAATTTGTCAAACACAATTTCTCTTTCATAAAACCATGTTGACTCTGCTTGATTGAATTTTGACTTTCTACATGTCCTGCTATTACTTCCTTAGTGAAGGATTCCAGAATTTTCCCAATGACAGATGTGAGGCTAACTGTCCTATCGTGTCCTGGTTTCTATCTCCCTCCTATCTTGAATAGGGACATATATTTGCAGTTTTCCAATCCGCTTGGACCTTTCCAGAATTTAGGGTATTTTGGAAAATTACAGCCAATGCATCCACTATCTCTGTAGCCACTTCTTTTAAGATGCTAGGATGCAGGCCATCAGGTCCAGGGGACTTGTCAGCCTACAGTCCCATTAGTTTTCTGTGTATATTTTCTCTCGTGATAGTGATTGTTTTAAGTTCCTCCCTTCCTTTTTCCCCTTGATTTTCTACTATTCTTGTGATGCATTTATTGCCTTCTACAGTGAAGACTGATACAAAATATTTGTTCAAAGTCTTTGCTATTTCCTTCTTTCCCATTATCCTCTAAGGGACCAATGATTACTTCAGCTACTCTTTTCCTTTTTATATACTTGTAGAAGCTTTTACTGTCTGTTTTTATATTTCTTGTTGCTTACACTCATATTCTAATTTCTCCCTCTCTTTTTTTAGCCATCCTTTGCTGCTTTCTTAAATTTTCCCAATCTTCTGGCCTACCATTAATCTTTGAAGAATTGTACACCTTTACTTTCAATCTGATACCATCCTTAACTTCCTTAGTTTATCATGGATGGTTCATCTGTCTTGTAGAATCCTTCTTTCTCAATGGAAAATATATTTGTTGAGAGTTATCAAATGTCTTTTTAAATGTCTGCCACTGCTTACGTACTGTCTTACATTTTAACCTAGTTTCCCAGTCCACCTTAGCCACCTCTGTCTTCATACCTTTGCAATTGCCTTTATTAAACTTTAAGACATGAGTTTCAAACGCACATTTCTCACCTTAAAACTGAATGTGAAATTCTATCATGTTATGACCACTCTTCCCTCGAGAACCCTTTACCATGAGATCATTAAATAATCCTGTCTCATTGCACATTGTGAAGTCTTAAATAGCCTGTTACCTGGTTGGTTCTGTAATGTATTATTCTGAGAAACTGCCCTGAATACACTCATGAACTCATCCTCAATGCCACCTTTGCCAATTTGATTTATCCAATCTATACGAAGATTAAAATCTCCCACAATTATTACAGTACCTTTCTTACCAGCCTCCATTATTTATTGATTTATACTCCTTCCTAGAGTGTAGCTACTGTTAGGAGGCCTATAAACTATGCCCACCAATGACTTCTTCCCCTTGCTATTTTTTATCTCCAATCTGATTCTACATCTTGATATTCCAACCCAAGATCATTTCTCACTACTGTACTCATCATTATTAACAGAGCTACCCACCTCCTTCTCCTTTCTTTCTATTCTTTCAAAATGACAAATGCCTTTGAATAATCACTTCTCAGCCTTGGTCACCTTGCAACCAAATTTCGGCAATAGCCATCATATCATACCCATTTATTTCTAATTGTGCCATCAATTCATCCTGTTACGAATGCTGCATGTATTCATATAAAGATCCTTTAATTCTATCTTTTGACCATTTTTCCCTACTCTGACCCTACTTCTGGTGCACTCTTACGCTTGTACTCTGTGTCCCTTTCTGTCGCACACTGGTTATCATTACCAATATCGCTACCCTGCATTATTGTCTTGTTCTTTCTCTTAAACTTTCCCCTCATTGAATGGTGGGACAGGCCCGAGGGGCTTAATGGCCTACTCCTGTTCCTATGTACCTGAACCCTCACCCCAACTATTCAGTTTACAGCCATCTCTACAGCCCTAGTTATCTGATTTGCCAGAACATTGGTCCCAGCGCGATTTAAGTGAAGCCAGTCCCAATGGAACAGCTTCCTCTTTCCCCAGTTGTGGCCCTTAGCTGCTCATATTTCCTTAGCAGAACCTCTTTCTTAGTCCTACCTATGTTATTGGTACCTACATTGATGACTAACTGAATCCTTCCCCTCCTACTCCAAGTTCCTCTCCAGCCCCAAGGAGATGTATTTAACCCTGGAAATGGGCAGGCAACGCAGCCTTCGGGACTCTTGCTCTGCTGCAGAGAACAGTATCTATCCCCCTAACTATATTGCCCCTACTACTACAACATCTCTTTTTACTCCCCAACTTGAATGGCCCTCTGTATCACAGTGTTGTGGTCACTTTGCTCATCCTCCCTGCAGTCCCTGTTCTCATCCACACAGATTGCAAGAACATCCAACCTGTTGGACAAGTGCGAGGGTTGAAGTTCCCCCAGTGCTATCTCCTGGATCCCCATACCTGCCTCACTCATAGTCACACCCTCCTATCCCTGACCATGGACCAAATCTGAAGTACTAAACCTAAAGAGTGTGACTGCCTTCTGGAACATAGTGTCCAGGTAACTTGCCCCCTCCCTGATGCATTGAAATGTCCAAAGCTCGGATTCCAGCTCACCAACTCTGAGCTACAGACATGGTTGCTATGGACCACATTGGTGTTCACCAGCTCCCACATGCTGCAGCCACAGCACACCACCTGCCCTGTCACCTCTATTGTATTTTATTTAACTAATTAGGATTTCAAGTTTTGATATATCATTCAATAATTATCTGTAGCTATATTAAATATCTCCCCAGTCATAGTTTAAACGACTGTCCTAGTTTAAAGAGAAAATAAAACCTAAAGCTCACCAAATAATAACCTACCTGCTCGCCTAAATACTGCCTCCTGACCTCAGCTCTCAGGTCTCGCTGTCTTTTGTTCCATCTCTTGCACTGCTCCTCATTTCTTAAAATAACAGAACAGCATCTCTTCCCTCCACTGTGTCGAATTCCCTCACTCACCAGATTCCCTAACTAACTACCCTGTAGACACGTTATAATGAACCTTTATAAGACACTGGTTCCGCCTCAGCTGGAGTACTGCATGCAACTCTGGGCAACACACTTTAGGAAGCATGTGAAGGCTTTAAAGTGGGTGCAGAAAAGTTTTACAAGAATGGTTCCAGGGTTATGGGACTTCAGATATGTAGATAGACTGAAGAAGCTGCAGGTGCTATTAATCAAAACAACAAATGTGCATTTTTGTGAAGAAGCTTCAAATGAGAAGATTAATTTATTGACTTACTTTCTCATCCCTATATTGGGACACTGATTTCGTGTCCTAAAAATACCTGGCATTTTTTTTGTTTGCATAGGTAGTTGGTGTTTGCCCGCATACTTGCTGTAGCAATGCGGAGTATTCGGATAGATGTCCATCTATCAGGAGTGATCTTGATCGCTCTCTCTCCCACTTCTCTCTGTGTCTATCTCTCTCTCCCCCTCCTTCTCTGTGTTCCTCTCTCTGTGTCATCCACCCCTCTCTGTGTCGCCTCTCTCTCTCTGTTTGCCCCCTTTCAGTCCCCTCCCCGTGTCCCACCTCCTCTCCCTGTCCCCACTATGTCTCTCTCTCTCTCCCTGCCCCCACCTTGCTCTCTCTCTCTGACCCCCCCACCCCCACTCTATCCCTCTCTGTCTCCCTCTCTCTTTCTTTCTTTCTGACAGTTGCAGACAGTGGAAACTCACAGCTGAACAGCATCATGGTTGGTCCGTTCTTTTAAAAATAATCAGCAGTCAGTTTCACAGCTGACATGTGCTTAGAGCAGAGACAGCGCTTCTGAACCATGGACAAGTTTGTGGTTTTCTGGAGGGTTCCGGTTTTTTTTGAAAGCCCGCCGGAAAACCATAAACTTGTCCAAGGTTCGGAAGCACTGTCTCTGCTTTAAGCACCTGTCAGCTGTGAAACTGACAGCTGCAATTTTTTCTTATGTTGGTCTGCTCAGAAAGATCCCTGAAATTACTAGTCACAGACCTCAAAATATTTTACCATGGACACTGGTGTCCATGTACAGACACATTGCAGGCTCCTGTTACAGACCTTCCTCAGCCATGCCCCACTCTATCCCTAGGGACCTCTTCAGCCTCAAATGCCTGTCCATATTTCCACTTTGGTCTCATCTGCAATGCCCCTCCCTCAGTACCACTTTCATTGACAGAGCCTTCAAACATTTTGGTCTGATACTCAGACTGCTTTGTTAAATCCTTCTGCTATTGTCCCTTCTCACATGCCAACACATACCCTAGCTTTCAGTCTCTTCTAATTCTTATCCTGCAACTACACATCTATTTGTCACCTTTGGAACTTTTAGTGTGTTCAAGGTGCTTTATAAATGCAAGGTGTAGCATTACAATGGGTAAAAATTATTGCTTTTTTAAATGAAACATCTGTTTTTTATGGCAAGGGGCTGACCATGGAAAGTGTTTGAGTGCAAACAATGGCACAGGAGAGGCTTTTGTCTGTTGGTCTTATCACAGCATTTTCTGCTGGTTGCACAGAATAGCAGCAGGAAACAAGCTGTGGAGGGAGTTTACTATTTTAGTAAATGTGTTTTGATGTTTTAATTAGGCATCCACATAATCCAAATAAGAATTTGGTTCAATCCCAATTTTTCCAAATTAATTCACAAATGACAAATTATGACCACTTTGACCTGAGTATGTTATTGTTGGTTTGATCACATTTAATAATATCAAAATATTCTTCTGATTTAATGTAAGGATTATTACAGATTATTGGCAGCTCGGGGTAGACACCCCGAAACACAATCAAACTACAGACATTTTTCAGAATTTCTGTCCAAACCATTTAGAATGGTGACAGCATCTGAATGAGTTATGGAACAAAAAATGAATCTCACACGAGGGGACATATTTTTATCGAGTCATTGGGCCTCAATGTTATCAGACGGTAAAAAACACATGTTAAATGATCAGGCAATGCATTCCAGATCATAACTCACTGTGAGAAAAATGGTTCCTCATCTCACCTCTGGCTCTTTTGCCAAATATCTTAAATCTGTGTCCTCTGGTTACCGACTCTTCTGCAAGTGGAATCAGTTTCTGAAGAAGGGTCACTGACCTGAAACGTTAACTCTGCTTCTCTCTCCACAGATGCTGCCAGACCTGCTGAGTATTTCCAGCATTTCTTGTTTTTATTTCAGTTTCTCTTTACCTACTCTATCAAAACACTTCATGATTTTGAACGCCTCTATTTAACTTTCCTTAACGTTCTCTACTCTAAGGAAAAGAATCCCACTTTTCTAGTTTCTCCACATAACTCAAGTCCCTCATCCTCGGTATCATTCTAGTAAATCTCCTCTGCACCCTCTCTACATCCTTGATTCCGTTCGCAATGTGTGGTGCCTAACCAGTAATTTAAAAAGGTTTAGCACGAGTCCCTTACTTTTGTACTTTATACCTCAGTTTATATTAACAATGGATCCAATATGTCTTTGTAATAGCCTTATCAATCTACCACCTTCAAAGATTTCTGTACATAAACCCCCAGGTCTCTCTGTTCCTGCACCCCTTCCAAATTGTACCAAGTAGTTTATAACGCTTCCTTTCATTCTTCCTTCCAAAATGCATTACTTTGCAATTTTCTGCATGCAATTTTATCTGCCATGTTTCTGCCATTTTATCAATCTGTCCATTTCCTCCTGCAGTCCATTACTATCCACCTTACTGCTTACTACATTTCCAAATTTTGTGTCATTAAAACTTAGAAATTATGCTCTCTAAACCCAAGTCCAGGTCATTGTAACATATATTAAAAAGAGGCATGGTTCTAATACAGACCGTTGGGACACATTATAACAGAAATAGTGTAATATCTGAGTTTTTTAAACGAAGGCAGGCTGTAATGTCATTTTTGTCCATATCTTACAACCACATTCACCTAAAACAGGGGCTGTTGGGGTGGGGGTGGGGGCGGTGCAATGATACAATCCCGTATCCTGTCAGCGGCAGCCAATTAATCCTGGGCAACTGCCCCATCCCTATTAAGGATGGCCACTCACCCCCAAGAACTGCTGGTCAATCAGAGGGCCGGCAGCTCAGCAGCACCACTGGGAGTGGTGGTCACCCCTGGGGCGGCACCTGGAGGAGGGCACATCGATGGATGTGCACACTCACAACCAGGTAAGTGGAATCTGGGGGCACCACTGCCAGTCCGGCAGGTCCCCATGAATCCGGGGGTGGTTGGTGAGGGAAGGAGGTTCCATTGCCATAGGGGCAGCCATTGCTGCCAGGGGCTTCTCTGTGGTCTGAAGTGTACCCAAAAAATGAGGCCCCCACCCCCAGAGCCCGCTGGGAGGCCACCAGGGATTACCTGGCAGTTTCCCCAAGTGGCGTAGGGCCTCTCGCCGCTGGTAAAATGCCAGCCGAGGCAGGAAGAGGCCCTTAATTGGCCACTTAAGTGGTTCAATTGGGCATGGGATGGGAGAGTTGTCTGCCACCTTTCCCGCTGCTGGAAAGATGGCATGGTGGCAGGAAGACAATGGGCACTCCACTCACCGCCTTCCGTGTCATTTTGCCAGCCTTCCCGCCTCCCATCCCGTCCCCAAACGGCTGGTAAAATCCAGGACTTTGTGCTTTTCAGCAGACATTAATCTAACCAGACGATATAAAATGCTGATGGTACAAAAGAACAAAACCCAGATCACAGTAACTTCTACATTCCCCGGTGAGCCTTACCTTTGCGTTGTGATTGTGAACTCCAAACTCTCCTGCTCCCCAGACAGGTGACTTGTATCAAAAATCATGCTGAATTCATACTGCAGGGTAAAAAAAGGATTGAGATGAACAGATGAACTGATGAAATCTTATCTATCTTCCAGAGTGTTCAGGTGACTGGAGGTGCTGAGTGCTACACACTCTCATCTGTGCTGATGTATTGCAATGCAAGACAGGCACTGAGATACATCCACTATCCAGTTACCCCAGGCATTTTAATGAGCTGTCGCTGTTAACCTTTATCTTTGGTCCAAGGCAGCTCTGCCAACAATCTTGAGCTTTATCTGATCTAATATAATCTAATGGATTCCTGGGCCCCAAATTCAACAGAAAGCATAAACAACATGTGCAATGCCTTCACCAGGATACATCCCATAGTAGTTAGTGGAGGTCTGTGAGTTCAAAGCACAGCAATAAAAAAAAATTTTAATCAGTGTAACACAAAAAAAATTCTGCATGAAATTAGAAGAAATACAACAGAAAAGCTATGAATGCACTCAATGATTCAAGAACCTCTGATACATGCACATTAAACATCACACATATACAGTCCTTTGGGAGGTCACTGTAAATATCTCCAGGTGATAAATCAGGCAATGCATGCTAATCTAACCAGAGAATGGCCATGCTGTTTTAGTGCAGAGTTCCAAGTTATATGGTGGAAGTTTTAAAAATATCTTACAGTGAAAGTATTGATATGGAATGATGATCATCACAGAGATGAGGTTGTGGAATAACCCCCATTGTAATTGTTTTCTAGTTCCTGGTGTTACGTTTGAATTTCCAGGTCGCCACAGTTGACAAGGATGGAAGGATGGGGTTGGGGAGGGTAATGGGCAGTACAGGGTGGGAGGAAGGGGGTGGTGGAAAAGGAGGCAGGAAAAGGAATGAAAGAAAACCAGAAAATAACCTTGGAGGTAGCGCAGAACATTGGAGAAAACAGGAACAGCATGATTTGACATGCTGATCCTCACAGCTGATCCACTAATATGCTCTCCTGTCGAGGGATATTCCACACAGGGAGCACCCTGACTTTAATGTATAGAAAATTGTGGGTTGACCATAACAAAAAAGAAAACCTCAGCCTATCAGTTCCCACAGCATATAAACAATACACGGCAGTCAGCCAAACAGAACAGGGCCCTTCCTCCTTACCAGATCCTATATGAAAATAGCTCAGTGCTTTCTTTTTTAAAACTGTAAACAAAATTGCCTTTTTTCCCCCTCTCTTCATAGCTTCACATTTTGCAGGAGCTGCTTCCAAATGTAATCACAACACCATTAATTATAGGACCAGCTGCACAATATTTGACCCTTCACATATGTGATCTACAATGAACTCAATTATCAACATTAACGTGAGTCAGGATATATTCTTCATATAGAAATTGCTAGATGCGGAATATTCAGGTCCTGAAGGAGATATCTGCCAGACTGGGCCTGTGGCAGGTCGTGAGAGAACCAGCAAGAGAGAAAAACTTACTTGAGCTCTTCCTCACCAATCTACCTATTGCTGATGCAACTGTCCAGGACAGTGTTGGTAGGAGTGACCACTGCAAAGTCCTTGTGGAGACAAAGTTCCATCTTCACACTGCGGATGCCCTCCATCGTGTTGTATGGCATTACCACTGTACTAAATGCAATAAGTTCAGAACAGATCTAGCAATTCAAAACTGGGCATCCACGAGGTGTTTTGGGCCATCAGCAACAGCCCAATTGTATTACACCACAGTGTGTAAGCTCATGGCCTGGCATATCCCTTACTCCACCATTACCATCAAGCCAGGGGATCAGTCCTGGTTCAATGAGGAGTGCAGGAGAGCATGCCCAGGAATAGCACCAAGCATACCTAAAACGAGGTGCCAACCTGGTAAAGCTACAATGCAGGACTACATGCATGTTAAACAGCAGAAGCAGAATGCTATATACAGAGCTAAGCGAATTTTGGAATGGAGTCGTTTGCAACTTAATTGCAATCCATGAAATTTTCCATCCATTAATTCCTGATACAGATTCCCATCATGCAAAGCTCTGGAGCACTGAATTACAAAAATTAACGCCAAGTAGTTTTTTTTTAATCCTACAGAGAGTTGTAGGAATGGGATAAATGCTGGAAAAAGAATGACAAGTGTTTGATTAAAATGTTAGTGAAGTCTATAAGTCACAGAGAGATGATCAAATCGCATGTGGAGCAAGGTGCTGCTGTGAAATGGAACTGGTCAGAGCTGTAAGCGAGTGTTGTAATAATTATATGGATATCCTGAAGTTTTGTGGGATTCAGATGGAATCCATACAGGCCGTGTGAAGAAATTTGAGCTGATGGGCTGAAAGGCCTTTAGTTATTCTATACTTTTATTTATTGCTGGTTATTTATTAAAAAGTGTGTGTCTGCATGCACATCCTGTCAACTCTTCCATTATATATTTTGTGTCCACTCATCCTGGGAACTGTGCAAACTTCTCATGCTGTAATTATACTCTCACACCAGCGATGGCACTGCTGTTCTTCATTTCTGACCTAAAATGAACTGCAGAGAAGCTCCTATGCATCAATCAAATATAATTTTTTGCTTTCCAAATTAATACAAGTTGTACTATTTCATGAAAAATAATGATAAAGTATATGTAAAAACAGACAGAATGTATGACTTTAAAATGGGGACTGAATTATGTCTGCATGCCCTGGTCAAATTCTACTCTGCCTCTAACCTCATTTCACTTCAGTCCCATACTTGGGTTTCACTTTGTGTAGCCAATATCACAAGATTAATGATATCAACATATGTTAAAGGTCTTATGCATAGGATGCATTTTCTAAGTGTCACACTTCCTGAAACATTTTCCTCATCACATTTTGCTGATAGCAGCCCAACTGTTATAAATCAGCCTTTCTTCTGACTCACCATGAGAAATGTCACAGAAAATTTGCTAGTGTTTAGTGATAATCAAAGTACTTTTTTTTGTGTTTTTAAGGAATGTTTGTTGATATGGTCTCAGATTCCCAAATAATGCTTGAACAGTTTTATTGCTTTTAATCTTTGATTTTGTGCTCCTCTCTCACCTGCACTGGATACAAGGGGCTGGGCTAATTTCATTCCAACCAGGCAGCAGTGGGGAAAGACTTCCAGCTGCCCCTTCAACCCTGACCAAGGGTTAGTGTCGATTACAGATTCAACGCTGCCCCCAAGCAGGAACCCTCCACAACCAACAAAGGCAGTGCTGCAGTAGGGACAGTGCTGCAGAACCAGTAAAACTCGGCCACAGCACTTAAAGGAGCAGCACAATAACAAAGATAAATATTGGCTGCAGTATGTGTCAATAAGCGCCAGAGACCTTTTGAGAGAGGAAGAGGCCCCAAATAGGCCTCACCCACCATCACATTCAGGTCCATTATCCCTACGCCCTGAACTATACACTATCTTCTACCAGGTGGTCTCAAAGAGTGGCAGTCAAAGGGGAGCATGAGAGGGAAGAAATCTGTGTAGCCAGGTCCCATCCATAACCCTACCCCCTCCCCCCAGAACCTTCCTCTTGCACTTACATGTGGTGGGCAGGGAAGTTGCAGGCTGTGATGGTCTCGGCAGTCGGGGGAGGTAAATGTAGCTGAAGTAGAGGCAGCAGTTAGTCTTACCGCCTGACTTTGCCTTATTTTCCACCACTAACTCACCCAATTTTGGGAGGGATCGTAGAGAAAAATTTAACAGAGTGTTATGTATTTCCCCCATTTTCTCTCCACAAGGAAAGTCACACCATTACACTGGCATTGCTCGTTGATGAATTTTGTGCACCTCACTATGAGGGATATTGGTGTTGGAGAAAAGAACACTTTCTATTTCAGGAATCCATTATTATAATAAATCAGTCCCAGGTCAGGCACAGGATGCAGGGAGGCAGTGGCGTAGTGATAATGTCACTGGACTAGCAATCCAGAGTCCCAGGCTAATGCTCAGGGGACACAGTTCAAATCCCACCATGGAAGCTGGTGGAATTTAATTTCAACTAATACATCTGGATGAAAGCAAGTGGCCATGAAACCATTGTCAATTGTTGTAAAAACCCATCTAGTTTATTAATGCCCTTTAGGGAAGGAAATCTGCTGTCCTTACCTGGTCCGGCCTATACGTGACTCCAGCCCCACAGCAACGTGGTTGACGCTTAACTGCCCTCTGAAATGGCCTAGCAAGCCACTAGGTTGCATCAAGGCACTACAAAGTCTAAGAAGAGGAACGAAACCGGACGGACCACCCGGCATCGACCTTGGCACCAGAAACGATAACTACAAACCCAGCCCTGTCGACCCTGAAAAGTCCTCCTTACTAACATCAGGAGATGTGCCAAAATTGGGAGGGCTGTCCTACAGACTTGTCAAGCAACAGCCTGACAGTCAGACTCACTGAATCATACCTTCCTAGACACCACCACCACCATCACCATCCCTGGGTATGTCCTGTCCCACCGGCAGGACAGACCCACCAGAGGTGGCAGCACAGTGGTATACAGTCGGGAGGGAGTTGCCCTGGGAGTCCTCAAAATTGACTCCAAACTTCATGAAGTCTCATGGCATCAGGTCAAGCATGGGCAAGGAAATCTCCTGCTGATTACCACCTACCACCCCTCCTCAGCAGATGAATCAGTGCTTCTCTATGTTGAACACCATTTGGAACAAGCACTGAGGGTAGTAAGGGCACAAATTGTACTCTGGGTGGGGGACTTCAATGTCTATAACCGAGTGGCTCTGTAACACCACTACTGACCGGGCTGGCAAGTCCTAAAGGACATAGCTGCTTGACTGGGTCTGCGGCAGGTGGTGAGGGAACCAACAAGAGGAAAAGATTGCTTGACCCCGCACTCACCAATCTACCTGTCACAGATGCATCTGTCCATGACATTATTGGTAGCAGTGACCATCGCACAGTCCTTGTGGAGATCAAGTCCCATCTTCACACTAAGGGTACCCACCATCATGTTGTGTGGCACTACCACCGTGCTAAATCGGATAGATTTCCAACAGATCTAGCAATGCAAAACTTGACATCCATGAGGCGCTGTGGACCATCAGCAGCAGCAGAATTGTATTCAACCACAATCTGTAACCTCATGGCCCGACATATCCCCCACTCTACCATTACCATTAAGCAAGGGGACCAATCCTGGTTCAATGAAGAGTGCAGGAACGCATGCCAACAGCAGCACCAGGCATACCTAAAAATGGGGTGTCAACCTGATGAAGCTACAACACAGGACTACTTGCATGCCAAACAGCGTAAGCAGCATGTGCACGAAGGTGGACAATTAAACAACAGGAGGAGGCTCCACAAATATCCCCACCCTGAACAATGGGGGAGCCCAGCACATCAGTGCAAAAGACAAGGCTGAAGCATTTGAATCCATCTTCAGCCAGAAGCGCCGAGTGGATGATCCATCTCGGCCTCTTTCTAAGGTCCCCAGCATCACACCAGTCTTAAGACAATCTGATTCACTCCACATGATATTAAGAAATGGCTAAAGACACTGGATACTGCAAATGCTATGAGCCCTGACAACATTCTGGCAATAGTGCTGAAGACTTCGCTCCGGAACTAACTGCGCCTCTAGCCAAGTTGTTCCAGTACAGCTACAACACTGGCATCGACCCGGCAAGGTGGAAAATTGCCCAGGTATGTCCTGTACACAAAAAGCAAGACAAATCCAGCCCGGCCAATTACCGCCCTATCAGTCTACTCCCAATCATCAGCAAAGTGATGGAAGGGGTCGTTGGAAGCGCTATCAAACGGCACTTGCTCAGCAATAAACTGTTCACTGATGCTCAGTTTGGATTCCGCCAGGGCCACTCAGCTCCGGACCTCATTCCAGCTTTGGTCTGAACATGGACAAAAGAGCTGAACTCAAGAGGTAAGGTAAGAGTGACTGCCCTTGACATCAAGGGAGCATTTGATCAAGTATGGCATCAAGGAGCCCGAGCAAAACTGGAGTCAATGGGAATCAGGAGGAAAACTCTCCTCTGGTTGGAGTCAAACATAGCGCAAAGGAAGATGGTTGTGGTTGATGGAGATCAATCATCTCAGTTCCAGGACATCACTGCAGGAGTTCCTCCAGGTAGTGTCTTAGGCCCAACCATCTTCAGCTGCTTCATCAATGACCACCCCTCCATTAAAAGGTCAGAACTGGGGATGTTCACTGATGATTGCACAATGTTCAGCACCATTCGCGACTCCTCAGATAATGAAGCAGCCCATGTCCATATGTAGCAAGACCTGGACAACATCCAGCCTTGGGCTGATAAGTGGCAAGTAACATTCAAGACACAAAAGTGCCAGGCAATGACCATCTCCAACAAGAGAGAATCTAACCATCTCCCCTTGACGTTCAACAGCATTACCATCGCTGAAGCCCCCACTATGAACATCCTGGGGGTCACTATTGACCAGAAACTGAACCAGCCATATAAGTACTGTGGGCTATAGAGCAGGTCAGAGGCTCGGAATTCTGCAGCAAGCCACTCACCTCCTGACTCCCCAAAGCCTGTCCACCATCTATAAGGTACAAATCAGGAGTGTGATGGAATACTCTTCACTTGCCTGGATGGGTGCAGCTCCAACAACACTCAAGAAGCTCGACACCATCCAGAACAAAGCAGGCCGCTTGATTGGCACACCATCCACAAACATTCACTCCCTCCATCACCAACGCACAGTGGCAGCAGTGTGTACCATCTACAAGATGCACTGCAGCAACGCACCAAGGCTCCTTCGACAGCACCTTCCAAACCCTTTACCTCTACCACCTCGAAGGACAAGAGCAGCAGATGCATGGGAACATCACCTCCTGCAAGTTCCCATCCAAGTCACACACCATCCTGACTTGGAACTATATCACTGTTCCTTCACTGTCGCTGGGTCAAAATCCTGGAACTCCCTTCCTAACAGCACTGTGGATGTACCTACCTCACATGGACTGCAGCAGTTCAAGAAGGCAGCTCACCACCACCTTCTCAAGGGCAATTAGGGATGGGCAATAAATGCTGGCATAGCCAGTGATGCCCACATCCCAAGAATGTATTTTTAAAAAAATCATCAAGCCTAGACAGTACTGATTCTTATGTTCGAGATGCAAAATTCAAATCCCAGTCTTGATGGGCATCCAGAGATAGCTACCCTAATAGAAGGCAAATGCCACTGAGTCCAGGAAAATATCATTAGCAGAAAGCAGGAATGAAGGGAAAAGTGTCGACAAATTTTGGGGAGTTTTGAGAGAATTTGGGAAATGCTTTGCAGAGCTTTCCCTCAGAAAATTAATAAATTTGCAGGTTTGATAGATCAAATGACCTACACTCATTCCATGCTCACGTATGTTTTTAATGTGTGTGTTTCTGTCATATCTCAGGGAAGCCAGACTAGCAAAAGTCTTCATTCCTGAAGGAGTGTCAGGTGGGGAGGGGGAAATGAGCATGGAGGAAATTCACAATCAGCTACTGGGTCTCTCTTTCCCAACAAAGCAAACCTCCTGCAGAAAGATAGACCATGATATTAGTGTCTCCTATCATCATGTCCAGGAGGGTTCCAGAGGACAGATGAAATTTAAACAACCAAAACAGAGATGTAATGTGAGTAGAAAAAAAAAGGACAAAAAAAAAAGAATCCAGCACAGGGTTAACCTATTTAAAGTTAAGCTGTGCTGTCAGCATTGTGAAGGCAAAGGAAATCCATGCACAAGGACAATGACTAACCAGCCAAAGATTTAGAGATATTAATCAAAACAGGCTGTTACTGTACCATCTGGTGTAAACATAACAGACTCAGCACTCTACCTTCGACTGCGATCTCATGAAAGGAAATCCCACGCTGCACTTCAGGAAGTTCGACTCCATCAGCTCACAGTAAGTGCCCTTTTCTTCCTGAAATAATGATGGGCAGGGTGAGAAATTACCAATCACAACTGGTAAACTGGTTCCGAACAATAGTCAATTAAAGTAGCTCAATACCAGCTCTCTCTTCAGCAAGTCATTTTCTTCCTGGGTAAATTCAGCAGTAATTAAAGGACTATAAGGAAATACGAATACTCATTACATTCTAACTATAAAAACAAATCTTTGCAATTAAGGCTTGTAAAAACAGTCTAGAGAATACTTCAGTTCTCAGGAAATCTGTTAATCCTGCAGTCTCATCAGTGAATACTTTTATAGATACACTCCCATGGAGCTGAGATCACTGAGAAAGTGAACTCCTTTCTCTTTTACACCTAATTATTGAGCAGATATGGAATAAAGGTCCAAACCGGCCCAGTTCAATCAAATGGCTCTGTTTGGTTCAGCTCTGATTGCAATTTTTGATAAATGGATTTGGTGCTAATGCTGGCAGAAAATTCAGTGGTGTCACCAAGGCAGTTATCCAAATTGAGTTGAAATCAATAACCAAACATTCAAATAGGGCAAGCAGTTGAATCACATGTGGCAGAGTTAGGCTGTGACATATAAAATTAAAATAAAAACAGAAAATGCTGGAATTATTCAGCAGGTGAGGCAGCATACATGGAGAGAAAAACAGAGTTAACTGGCTGAATTTTTCTGTGCACGGTGCAGTCTCGCCGCTGGGGACAAGAGTGGAAGCCGAACCTGCTTTGGCGGGCAGCGGGACCCTGTGCGGCACTTTGCCAGTAACAGCCAATTAAAGGGCCGCCACCCAATTGAGGACAGTGGCCAGCTCCCAAGAGCAGCCGGCCCAATCAGAGTTGGTCATCGTTGAGGCTGCATCACCAGGGAGAGGGTGTCTCCATGGTGTGGCTCCCCCGAAGAAGAGAAGGTGGGTTTTTGTGGGTAAGCCAGGACCAGAGAGGCAGGCCCCAGCCCAAAGTTTCAGCTTGATGACCTTATTTTCTGACGCAGCGAGGAGAATTGATAAAGTTGATGGCATCTCACCTCTGAGTCAGAGGCTGTGGGTTCAACCCCCACCCTGGGACGCGGATATTTCATCTAGGCTGACAATTCAGTACATGACTAGAGGAGTACTACATAGTCAGAGGTGCTGTCTTTTGGACAAGACTTAAGCCAAGGTCGTATTTCTCTGCTAAGGTAGATGTAAAAGATCTCATGATATCAATCAAGAAAGGAGAGTTCCCTTGGTGTCCTGAGCAACATTTATGCCTGAATTCCCAACAGAAGAAACAGATTAACTGATGGTTTATCTCATCTGTGGCTGTGGGACTTTTCTGTGTGTAAATTGTTTGCTGAATTTGCCTACGTAACAACAGTGACCACTCTTCAAAAAGGAATTCAGTAACTGCGAACCAGTTTGTGACATCCCGTGGATGTGAAAGGTGCTATCTAAATGCAAGTTAATTCTTTCTCTCTTTGATAATGTGAGAATTGCATCAGTTGATTCTGTATAGTTTGCTGCGAGCAAGCAGTGATATTGTCACTTGCAAACTTAACCAAAACGTACTATGCCTAGGCTATGGCTGGGAAAGGATTTAACTGGTCCAAAATGTAAGCAGTTTACAAACAGATTGATGACAGTGACCAGCTGCTGTCTGCCGGTGTGACCCCCTCCCTCTGCATGGGAAATTTTAAACAGCATTAAAGATGGAATTAACCCTTAAAAGCACAAGCTTCTATTCTCAAAGCAAGACGTTTTTACAAATATTTTGCACTGCTATTTTGTAACAAAAGGTAAAGCAGTTTTCTTGTTGCTGGTTAAATTAAATGTTGGCTGATAAAGTAGCTAGTCAGCTGGTCTTTGCCGTAACTTTTTTCTCAGGAGAGTAATACGTTTTGGTGGGAGCAGAGAACATCCTGGCTGTACAGATCTGGCAATTTGGCAGCTGATTTTAACTTTTGACAGGTGTGGAAAAACGGGCGGTTGTAGATTGGCTGCTTATTTTATACCCCTCCAGATTTCCTTTTCATTAGTGTTAATGGAGGGCTGATTCACAATCACCTGCTTTCTGCTCCTGCAGTCTCAGTGACCCACTCCATATGGCCCATCCCTAATTGCTCTGAGGGGATGACATCAAAATCTATTAAAGCAGCAGTGGCACTGTGTGTGTGTGTGTGGGGCGGGGGGGGGGAGCGGGTATTGGGGTGGTGGCAGGGCATGTAGCCCAGGGCAAGGGAAGCCCGAGGCTTCCTCATGAGGCCCAAAAAAGCTCTCCTCTTCCTCCTGACTCACAAGGAAATAAGGAAACCTGAAATAAAGTTGTAAAATATATCTGCCTATGATCCACATTTGGCAAGTCTGGCCTGACAAGGAAGCCATCGCCACGCCCCTGCTCAGACGTCCAACTCTAATTGCAGATCGGGTCCTGATGACATTGTCTGATCCAATAATATTTAAAGAAGGACCCTGCTTCCATCATGCAGGTGTCCTGCTCGTCTGCTCAAAAGATTCACTGAGTTTCCAAACTTAGTTGTCTACCAGCTTTCTTCCTGCAGGATGAGTGAAATTCAGCCAGGAAGGCTTTTCCTTATTTGATGTTGGGTTATATTTCTTGCCCATCCAATTGGCCTACCAGCATTAAAGGTCAACTACATAGTGTGGGACTGGAGTTATATGTAGGCCAGAACAGGTAGCGATGGCAAATGCCATTGCCTGAAGAACAATAGTCAACCAGTTGGATGTTTACCATGATACAGCAGCCTTGAGACATTTTTCCCTAGCACTAACCCATAAATTGAACTCTCAACCTTTAGGCTGCTGGTCTAATACCATAACCACCAGGCTACCATGCTCTTGTCTCCCAGAGATATGTGCCCTGAGGGAGGGAGGAGGGAATTTGGGAAAAACAGACCAGGCTATTTGCTAGGCTGCCCCCATGCCACACCCCAAGGGGAAGATTTTTACTTGCTGCACCAGGTGGAAATGCTGCACTAGCTCTCCAAAATCACAGGAAACGCTAACTGCCCCATCTCTACGTCCACTTGACTAACATCACCCTGAAAGGGGCCAGCTACTAGGCGGCCAGAGCACCTGCCTGTTTCAGGCAGTTGGCCCTTTTAGTATACAAATTTGGGTCTGATCATGTATGATTTAGAGGCAGAACTCGGTGGAGCATGTGTTGTGGTCATTTTTACTTGGCAAACAAATACAGTAAGTTTAAAATTATTTGGTCAGCCATCCAAAATTTAAAATCTACCTTCAAGACTGAACTAGACAATTTGTTTGCAACTACTTGCCATTGTTAATTTGCAGCAAAGATCTCTTGATAGTAATCAGGAGTAAAAAACTGATTTATCACTGAGCATCTAAGGCCAACCACAGTCCCTCCCCTTCTCCATACCAGACCAGCTAAAATCTATTTACTGAACTTGGAATTTTTCTGGTCTGTAGGCCTTCAAATCTCATTTCACAGTTCATTTATTCAATAAGATATCTGGGGAGATAACACCTCTTTCCCTTTACCTCCTCTTCAGTCTTAATGGCAGCAAAGCATAAACAGACCTAACAGAATGTCCCTAAACCCAGATGTTTTAGAGATGCTTCATATTATCTCACCAACTGAGAAAGTTGATCTATGAGCACCGATAATGGCCAATCGCTGTGGCTGCTTGGAATGTTTGATTTAGTGAGCGCCCACATGTGGAAAATATGTCACAATAAGTAAAAGGGGCTTCACAAAATTCAATGTGGTAGCTCGATTAGCTGAAAATGACATCAAACCAGGCTCAATATGAACACATCTCAAAGAGCAAAACTTCCAAAATTCTCTCTTCTTTACTGCTTTCATCACATGTCATCACAATCCCATTTAAATTCAGCTTGTAACATCCTTTAATAGATGACCTCTCTATTTGGCACTAGATGTACATTTTCTTGCATATTCCGTTATCTCAGTAATAAATGCTGTCTGCCTCCCCGCTCCACATATACTAACAGCACTCCCATCTACAGGTCTACGAATGACTAGTCCTAAAGATGCCCTTTTTGTATCTTCTGTCACTGTATGGGTATGTAAAGATTAAATTCAAAACATTATATTGAATAGATGTGTTTTATTTTCATTTTAAAAACTTGTATTACTTGCTGCCTCTGTGCGGTAAATGTCAATACTCCAACCTCGGCCTCTTTCTTTACTCTAAAAACCTTTGTGCATTCGGGGAAGAAACATCATTGCTTCTACAGTAGAAAGTTAATTATGTTGCAGTTGTTTAAAACAAAATGAATTACATATCCATAAGGAATTTGATATGCTTTATAAAATTAGTATGACTAAATATAAGGCAACATTAAAGACAATTTTCCTTTGCTCTTTCTAAATGTTTTCTAAAATTTGGATTACTGTTGCTGGAAGTACTTCCAAATGGGTGATACCTCAATGATTTGAAAAGACAAAGCTGTGGCCATTGCTGTCTTGGGAACTGAAGAGTAGCAAAGAACTGTTGTAATCTGTAGAGCACTGAAATGCTTTGTTTCCATAGTCTATTCAAATACAATCAATACTATCTCACTTCCCCTCTCCCTCTGCACAGATAAATGTCCCACAGACAAAATCATCACATTTAATGCTGAATGGTGAGCAACTTAGAAACCGTAATGAACAGATTTATACATAAAGTATCAATCTGTCTAATCCAGGCCTTTATATCAGAAGGGGGCTTTTGAAATGAAAGAGGTTTTTCTCTGTCTTCATACTCTGCACAGCCTCATTCTCTGTTGTGATAGCAGATATTCCCTTTCTCACTGCTGGGAGGGAGCCTTGCACACTGGGGCTGGTTTTCGAAAAGCCGGCGGGGCTCCCGGCTCTAGGCCGAAAAGGTGGGGGGAATCCTGCCTCAGCCTTTGAGCCCTCCAGTGCGATCCTCCATTGTTCCAGAAGCAAAGTTTCCTGTGCCAGGATCTCAGTCCCTTTAAAATGGGGATCCTGCCTCCAAGAGCTGCCAGCCAATCACAGGGCTGGCCGCTTAGCAGGGCCGGCAGCTTAGTAGTACTGACAGTGCCACCAGGAGCAGTGGCCACTGCCTGTATTCTGCAGAAGCCTTCGACCCAGGCCCAGCGCTGGAACACCGGACCTCTGGTAAGTAAGGCAGGGTCGCCGGGGCCAGTTCGGAAGACCCCAGCAAGGAGGTACAGGCAGGAAGTCTAGGGGGCAAGGGGTCCATGGAGGTGGAGGTTTTTCTGGCCGGGGTTCTCCTTGGGCGGTCATGAGTTTCATTGTGTTATCTTAAGCAACACAATGAGGTTCGTGGATTCCAGTTCATTGAATATCTCTTATTAACAGCTAAACTAGTCCATACAATACAGAGCAAACTATTTACAGAACCTTTGTCTAAGGTGTTACAGTTGCAAAGTGACTATGACTTCTAGTCACATGACTACATCCTGGTACTAGCTCATTAGCATACTGAGTTCTTAAAGGGACATCATTCTTAAGGCGATCATACAACATGGGCCACAGATTGCCCACAGAGGAGGGACCACTTGCCCACACACTGGCCTGCCCCATCCCCAAGACTGCAGGGAGGGCGCCTTGTATTACTGGGCGCGCTTTCCACATGGCAGAAGCAACCCCACTTCCCAGTCACTGGTTAAATCCCAGCAGCGGGAAAAAGAGGCTCTCAACTGGTTGTTAATTGGCCACTTAAGGGCCTCAATTGGCCTCTGGATGTGAGGGCTGTCGTCAACCTATCCCGCGCCTGGCAAAATTCCTTGGTGATGGGAAGTACTGGGCCCTCCCCCCTCCCGTCATGATTCTATGAGCCCCCCTACCTCTGACCACATCTCAGGGAAGCCCATAAAATCCAGCCCTGGCAGTGATTTCCTGGCAGCAAACCTTACCTGTCAATCAGGCCTATTAGCAGTATCAGCACCAAAGCTTAGTTCTATAACTTTCTAGAAGCCAGGTTCAAATGCTTTCATAAATCTTTCCTTTGAAGTGTCAGCCTTGGCTTAGTAGTAGCACTCTTGTCTTTGAGTCAGAAGGTTGTGTGGTCAAGTCCCACTCCAGAAATTTTACTGCATAATCTAGGCTGATACTATGCAGTAGAGGGAGTGGTGCTATGTCAGAGATGCAGTTTTTTGGATGCGACATTAAACCAAGGTTTTTACAGATAGATGTAAAAGAATCCACAGGGCTATTTGATAAAGAGCAGGGGAGTTCTTTCAGTGTACTGGATAATATTAATCCATCAATCAACATCATTAAAACAGATTATCTGGTCATTTATCTTATTGTTTGTGGGACATTGCTATGTGCAAACTGGTTTCTGCACTTCCTAGTAACAAAAGTGAATAGACATAAAAACATGTAATTAGTTTTTGGATGTGCTGAGATTGCAAAACATGCCGTAAGTTTGTTCTTTCCTTATTTTCTTTTGCCACCACCGCCCCCAACCCCCCCCCCCCCCCCCCCCACCCCGTGCCCCTCCCACCCCACAGTAACAAGGACTGTTTAACCTGCAGTACAGGCACCTGGAATTTCTGTGGGTTGTTCTGATCTCCTGCTGTAAATTCAGCAAAGATCAGTGAAAACCCTGGAGAAATTGCATAAAAGCCCATTTGCACCATTTTCCTGGTTACAGCGAGAAATTGGGAAACGTCTGCCGCGATTCTACCCAAGAATATACTGAAAGTAGAATCAGATAGTTATCCGTCAACTAGATTATAAAATTGCAATATTTAGTCAAAGTGAATTAATCACAGGTAAAAAGAACTGCATTTCACAATGTCTCAGCCAGAATTTCCACAAAGGGTAATTCAGCCCCTATTCTGACAGCGTCTGAGCTTATCTTGTGCACTACAAAGATACTGGTGAAGAATTTTCGCAGGATTTTCCTGATCTCATGCTATAACTAGTGGCTACTTTTAGCCGTTTCTAGGGAGGTTCTGCCAAAGTTACAGCAGTAGGTTCAGTGGAACACTATGGAAGTGTTAGGAGATTAACAGGTAAACATTGATGTTACTTTGATAAGCCAATTTTAAAGCATTTTTACATTGTGATGGCAGTGCCTGATTCCCAACCTACATGATCATGCACAACCTACTACAGACTAACTGTAAAACTGCCAGCGTCACTAAGACTGGCAGCCCAAAAGATCAGCTCAGCTAGCCAGACTTTGTAATTCCTTAGCCTTTGGCTAGGTGTGAGAGACCCGTGCTTTGGGCACCTGGCCCCACCAGCTTGGGTCTCGAGAGGCGTCTAAGCACTGGGTTATTCTCATCACTCCAGTGAGGCGTCAGCTGCACTGCCACAGAAGAATCGGAGTTTGGATTTGAAGTTGGGTGCAAGCCCAACCCCCAGGAGGCAGTCTCCTTCTGAGTTTCATACAAGCTAAAGTACAACTGTAACTGATGCAAAACCAAGACTCATCAACTTCCATTATATGATATTGAGACTCATTCATATTGGGTTACTGTCACCCACTTTAATTTATCTCCCTCTAAAAAGCAAACACTGCTTGCTATTTAATCAAGATTCTTTTGATCATAAATCTCATTCCTAACATTTCCATAATAGTGACAGTTCAGTGCAAAGCAAATAGAAGTTTGTGAAGACCCAGGTGGCTTGCCGGATCACCCTTAATGTTGGAAACTTGCTGATTGTTTCTGTGGCTCACTGGTCAGACTGAAATTGCCACCAGTCAATGAGCAGAGCTCTGCTCTTCTCTGATTGCAAGTGAATCAGTGAGATAGATTCTACGCTTCTCTAAAAGTACTTATAGTAGAAATGGATCACAATATTGCACTTAGACACAGAATATAGGCAACAGCAAAAACCAATGTTCATCAAAAGCTTCCTTTATATCAAACGTGTTGTGACTCTCATAGTCCAGGTATCCAGTGAGATGAAGTTAAAACTTTGTTAGGCGGCAGCCAGGAACACCCAATTTCCACTTTGTTTAACTCTAGCCCCTAAATGTGCTATATTGCAAGTAGGATGATGTATACATTCTTGGAACACCTCAGCTGACATCACTTAATGACATCATGACATACGCAATACCATCATAACAATGTCAAGTTGGAACTTACTTTATTGCCCAAGATGTTAGATTCAGCTTTATGTTATCCTGGTTTGTTCATTCCTAGAAGGTTGACTGCCATGGATTCACACCTCCGTCTGTCCTGTGTTGCCCTTACACATTCCATATAGATCAACTGCATCCACTCCATTATATCTGTCATCCATTTTCTCCTCGGGTTCTCTCTCCTACATTTTCCGTTGATCTTTCCATCCAATAATTGTCTCTCTCTACCTTCTGCTCTAATGATATGACTGAAATATTGTATCTTTCTCTGTTTGATGTTATGCACTAATATCCTCGTTTCTCCAGCCATTCCCAGCACTTCCTCATTAGTCTTTCTGTCTGTGTCGGATATGCGGAACATCCTCCTATATGTCCACATCTCAAATGCATCAGCTTATCAATAGTCTCTTTGTTTGTTGTCCATGTTGCTGAGGCATATAACAGATGACAAAATGTAGCAGCTCAGCATTCCTTTCCTAAGATTCAGGTTCAGTTTCTTTGATGTTAACATGCCCTTTATTCTGACGAAGTTAGTCTTGGCTATCTCAATTCTCCTTCAGATCTTACAATCACATCTCCTATCATCTGTCACAAGATATGTAAACCTTTTCACTTGTTCAAGGACTTGTCCATTTACTTCAATTTTCACTTCTAGGGTTAAGTCCATGCTTATCACCATTGTCCTGGTCTTCTTCACATTAATTCTTAATCCACGCTCCATACTCCTTGTTTTCACTTTATTCACAATTTCCCCAGTGCCTCTTCTGACTCTGCAATCAGTGTAGTGTCATCTGCATATCTCAAGTTGTTGACATTCAACCCACCAATGTTGCAACCTGGTAGATCTTCTATGTCTCTGAAGATAGTTGTACAGGTTGAACAGTTTTGGGGACATAAGACATCCCTGAAGTACTCCTCTTATGATTGGGAAACTGTCTGGCAAGCCGCTATCAAATCTCATCACCAATGACTGATTCCAATATAGATTCTGAATTATCCTTTTATCATTACTGTCAATTTCTAGTTTGTTTAAGCACTCCATTATTTTCTGATGGTGGCCTCTATTAAATACCTTCCCAGCCTACAAAACATACATACACAGGTTTTTGCACTTCCAGGTATCTTTCAATGACTACTCTCAAGTTGAAGATGCCCTCTCTTGTTCCATTCTTTGGTCTGAATCCTGACTGACTGTCATCTATCTCTGCTTCTATAGATTGGTCATTTATTTCCAAATTGATTATTAAAATCATTTTCATCACATGGCTCATGAGGCTTATTATCCTGTGCTCTGATCACTGTCGGGCTTTTGGTTTTTTGGGAGCTTAATGAACACTGATTGCATAAGACCCACAAGTAGGAATCCTGTTCTGTAAATATTGTTGCAGAGGCTATCTTCAGTTCATCTTAAAGCTTTCGACAGCCAATTATTTACATGTGCAGTCACTGCTGTGTCAGTAAGTTTTATACAGCAAGATCCAAGAGACAGCAAATGAGATGAATGCCCACTTAATGTTTTTTGCTGTTGTTGGTTCAGGAAGGAATGTTTATTAGGATACCAGGATAAGTCCCACCTCTTCCTTGAACAGTGCAGTGTGATTGTTTATGTCCACCAGAACAAGTAGACAGAGCCTTTGTTTAACCAAAAGATGACACCATCAACAAAGGAGCACTCTCTCAGTATTGTGCTGGAACACACAATTAGGCTGACTCTCAAGTTTTTAGGTGCAGCCTGAACTGACAACCATCTGGTTCAGAGATGAGATTACCACCAACTGCATCAAGCAGACAAAATGACAAGCCCATCCCTATCACGACAGTTGCACTCATAACTTAATTGTTCCTGGTTATTCCATGACGGCTGAGCTCTAAACCATTGCTCTGAATCCAGTCCTATTCCTCTTATGCCTGATAAGCTTCTGTGTGCAACACCAACAGATAGTAGACTCCCCAACGCCTGTCCACCATATACAAGGTACAAGTCAGGAGTGTGATAGAATACTCTCCACTTGCCTGGATGGGTGCAGCTCCAACAACACTCAACAAGCTCAACACCATCCGGGATAAAGCAGCCAACTTGATTTGCACCCCATCCATCATCTTCAACATTCACTCCCTTCACCACCGACGCACAGTGGCAGCAGTGTGTACCATCTACAAGCTGTACTGCAGCAACTCACCAAGGCTCCTTCAACAGCACATTCCAAACCCATGAAGGACAAGGGCAGCAGTTGCATGGGAACACCACCACCTGCAAGTTCCCCTCCAAGCCACAGATCACCCTGACTTGGAACAATATCGCCATTCCTTCACTGTTGCTGGGTCAAAGTCCTGGAACTCCCTTCCGTACAGCAGTGTTGGTGTACCTACACCCTAAGGACTGCAGCGGTTCAAGAAGGCTACTCACACCACCTTCTCAAGGGTCATTAGGGATGGACAATACATGCTGGCCTAGCCAGCGATGCCCAAATCCCCAAACGAATAATTAAAAAAAAAATCAACTGTGACTTCCACATAGAACCAAACCTCAGCAGTCTCCTCTTCCGGGCAATCACATTCGTCAACAAAAGCCCAGTAAATTAAATCACTGGTTTAAGCCCTATGCTAAATGACCAACAGACAGAGATCCTACTACATGCTCATTATGTCAATATAACTATGCATCTTAAGATTAATTAAAGTCAATTATGTTTTGGCGTTAATTAGAGGGCTGTAATATTTATCATATATACTTTCTACACTGATGGCTGATGTGCAGGGATCATGTGAGGTCTGTAAGATAGAATAACCAGTGAATTAGCAGGTGTTAAAGGAATGACGCTCAGAATTCAAGCACAACTGCATATGGAAAAATGTGAAGTTTTTGTTGCTAGCAATTGAGGGGAGAAGCCAGTACAGATAGGAGCAGGAATGCTCCTTTGAGAATGTAGATCTACAGGTCTTACAACAGGAAGTGTTGCAAAGTCGGATTGATATGTTTGAAGCAAGACTTCTGAGTACAGATAATATATTTCTAGCTGTTATGATTGATGGATGTAGAAGATTGACTCGCTTAGCCACATCCAGTTTGACTACCAACACTATCTCCCATGTTTATTGTTTATGTGAGTAACTGTAATAGAAATTAGCTGGACTCAGGAAGATTACCAAGGAAGAGTTGCCACACGGTGACGACTTTTCATGTATGGTCTTCTGCTTAATATGAACAAGAATTCAGTATGAATTTACTGTAGCTTCACTGGAGGAAGCTTACAAAACACTCAGGCAATCTTGAGCTCTTCAAAACATGCACATTAATGCCCTTGTTGCAGGGCAGAAATTGTTGGTGGCTTAGAAAGTTGAATAATATCACACACAAATCTTATCAAATTAGGATCACTAACCACGCTGCCAACAGAAACATGCTGCGTGTTTATGGGATCACAAGATGGCATGCAGACTGGACACTTGGGTGCCACTCTCTCTGCTCTTCCAAATTCCAACATATGTATGTTTTGCATCTACCGACAGAAGAAGGTTGCATTTAACAGGAGGTAGGAACAGCAGACCATAGAGGGTCCTCCCAATAATTAAGTAACTGTAATGAAGAATTATAGATCAGTTAGCCTAACACGGGTTGTTGGAAAATTACTAGAGTTTATAATTAAGGACAGGGTGACTGAAAACCTTGAACATTTTCAGCTGATCAGGGAGAGCCAGCATAACTTTGTAAAGGGTAGGTCATGCCTGATGAACCTGATTGAAAGAGGTGACTCAAGTAGTGGGCAGGGAAATGTCTATGGATGCTATTTATATGGACTTCTAGAACGCATTTGATAAAGTCCCACATAAGAGACTGCTAGCTAAAGTTAAAGCTCATGGAATTGAGGGCAAATTATTCAGCTGGTTAGGAAATAGGCTGAGCAGCAGGAAACGGAGAGAGTGGATAAAGGACAGGTACACTAATTGGCAGGATGAGACCAGTGAAGTCCTTCAAGGATCAGTGTTCAAGAATCTATGCACCATATTTATTAACATCACAGATGATGGGACAGAAAATCACATTTCCAAATTTGCCGATCACACAAAAATAGATAGCATTATAAGCAGTGCAGATGGAAGCAGAAAATTACAAAGAGATATTGATAGATTAAGTGAATGGGCAACACTGTGGCAAATGAATTTCAATGGAGGCAAATGTGAAGTCACCCACTTTGGGCCTAAAAAGGACAAAACACGGTACTTCCTAAATGGTGAAAAGCTAGGGACCTGGGGCTGCAGGTACATAGAACATAGAACATTACAGCGCAGTACAGGCCCTTCGGCCCTCGATGTTGCGCCGACCTGTGAAACCATCTGACCTACACTATTCTATTTTCATCCATATGTCTATCCAATGACCACTTAAATGCCCTTAAAGTTGGCGAGTCCACTACTGTTGCAGGCAGGGCGTTCCACGCCCCTACTACTCTCTGAGTAAAGAAACTACCTCTGATATCTGTCCTATATCTATCACCCCTCAACTTAAAGCTATGTCCCCTCGTGTTTGCCATCACCATCCGAGGAAAAAGACTCTCACTATCCACCCTATCTAACCCTCTGATTATCTTATATGTCTCTATTAAGTCACCTCTCCTCCTCCTTCTCTCTAACGAAAACAACCTCAAGTCCCTCAGCCTTTCCTCGTAAGACCTTCCCTCCATACCAGGCAACATCCTAGTAAATCTCCTCTGCACCCTTTCCATAGCTTCCACATCCTTCCTATAATGCGGTGACCAGAACTGCACGCAATACTCCAGGTGCGGCCGCACCAGAGTTTTGTACAGCTGCAGCATGACCTCGTGGCTCCGAAACTCAATCCCCCTACTAATAAAAGCTAACACACCATATGCCTTCTTAACAGCCCTATTAACCTGGGTGGCAACTTTCAGGGATTTATGTACCTGGACATCAAGATCTCTCTGCTCATCTACACTACCAAGAATCTTCCCATTCGCCCAGTACTCTGCATTCCTGTTACTCCTTCCAAAGTGAATCACCTCACACTTTTCCGCATTAAACACCATTTGCCATCTCTCAGCCCAGCTCTGCAGCCTATCTATGTCCCTCTGTAACCTGCAACATCCTTCGGCACTATCCACAACTCCACCGACATAGATCATTAAAATGTCATGAACAGGTAGAGAAAATAATCAAAATGGTGAATAGAATGCTGGCCTTTGTATCTAAAGGGCGAGAATACAACGGGGTAGAAGTTACGCTACAGCCTCTTTGCAAAACCCTGGTTAGACCACATCTGGAGTAGTGTGAGCAGTTCTGGACATTACACATAAGAAAAAATATACTGGCCTTGGAGGGACTGTTGCATAGATTTACCAGAATGATACCTGGACCCCAAGAGTTAAAATATGAGGAGAGATGACACAAATTAGGGACTGGATTTTGTGCTGGAAGCAGGGCTCCTGGCTGAAAAGGCAGGGACAACCCATCTCTGCCTTTTCATGCACACCCACCACCGCCACCCCCCCTCCCCAATCACCTCCACCCCCACCCACCGAGAGCGAACCTCTGGTCTTTTTGAGTCAATGTTTTAGGAGGCGGGATCCCTGCCCTCTTAAAGACTTTAAAGGCATGGGGATCCTGCCTCCAAGAGCTGCCAGCCAATTAGAGGGCCACCAAGAGCAGTGACCATTGCCGGTACTGCAGCAGCCTCAGACCCAGGCCCAGCGCTGGAACCCCGGAGACGGGGTTGCTGGGGCAGTCCAGAAAGTCCAAGCGAGGGGGGGCTGGGGAGTGATCTTGCGGTCCAGAGGGAGGGAGCTCCCGGGGGTGAATTGGTTCCCAGTTGGGGGTGGGGGAGGGTGTCCTCCGTGGGTCATTAATTGCTGCTGGAGGGATCCCCCCCGACCCCGAAGCCCACAGGGAGGGCGCCTCGTTTTACAAGGAGTTCTCTCCGTGCGGTGGAGGACCCCCCTCCGCCACTGGTAAGATCACAGCGGTGGCAGGAAGAGGCATTTAATAGGCCACTGAAGGACCTCATTTGGCTTCTGGGCGGGAAGGCCGTCGTCGGCCTATCCCGTCCCCGGGAAGATCGTTGGGTGTCGGGCCCTCCACCACCCAGTGCGATTCTTAGTGTTCGTCCTCTTCCACACCCCCCTCCCCCACCCCCGACCCCACCTCGGGGGGCCCGTAAAATCCTGGCCTTGGATTGTATTCTCTGGAATTTAGAAGATTAAGGGGTGTTTTGATCGAAGTTTTCAAGTTATTAAGGGAAACCGATAGGGTAGATAGAGAGAAACTATTTCCACTGGTTGGGATTCCAGGACTAGGGAGCATGGTCCAAAAATTAGCGGTAGACCTTTCAGGAGTAATATTAGGAAACATTATTACACACAATAGGTAAGTTTGGAACTCTCACAAATGGCAATTGATGCTTGATCAATTGGTTGCAGATCAGTCATGATCTCATTGAATGGTGGAACAGGCTCGAGGGCCTAAATGGCCTACTCATGTTTCCATTTTCCTATGTTCCTCCCAGCTTTTGTAAATTGGCAAGTCCTTCTTCCATATTCTAGAACCAGGCAACATAGAAGGAGTGGGAGTAGGGAAGTTGAGAGGCCTTCCCAATTCAGTGTAAGTGTCCTTGTCACTTTGGGTGGTATTGTTGTGCAACTGAGTCCCTGGGGAACAGCAACTGATCCAGGCATCTGAACCCATTTTTACAATCTGATGATGCTCAGTACCACTATCCTGATGGATGGATCTGCTTTATTACCATAATTTTCAGAATATAATATGCCCCCAAATATTAATACTCACTCCTATTTTCATGAAAAGGAGTCACATTTCTCTTATCACCATGTATATTATGCACTTAGACTTGTGAAATAATGTGGACAAAGTGATACTTTATTGACAAAAGTAGTGAGCAAACCCAACTAATCTAAAGGGTCCGTTCCCAGCCTACTTTTCTGAGTGGCCACCCACATAAAACGTGCGATAGTCAAGTAGGCCGAATGAGCCAACAGCATTTATCAACTGATTGAACGTAGCACGTGGCGTGCATATGTCAGGCGTTCGTATGCCTCCTGTCCGAGTACGCTTAAAATTGGAGCTGATTAGTTTCTTTCCAGGGGCAGAGATCTTGTCATTATTCCCGGGACATGACAGGCCAGTTGCAAGTGATGGATGTAAGCTGCAACTGGCAAATTAAACAACAGATGCACCAAAAGTGGAATGAGCAGCTCTACTCTGGAGCACAGGTGTTTACACCATCGGGCAACCAGAAGAAACAGAAAGAATTTAAAAGAAATACTGTAGAAAAACAACATTTCTAATAAGTATGAATTATCATTCACAACACGTCCGACAAAAGATGTTCCTAGCCAGCTGCAAAAAAATCATTTTGATCTGTTACCATGTATTATATGGTTCTAGATCAATTTTTAAGAGGAAAATTGCATATTATATTTGGAAAATTATGGTATATTGCTTTCTGCTCTTACTCGTGATTGTTTAAAGGGAGTTATTGAAAAACAAAATATTCCTAGTTCCTGAAGAACCACCATTCAGAATAATTCCAAATGAGGAAGGCCATTCAGCCCATCTCAGCTCATCCATCCAGAATGACCCTAAAGACTCGTCATTGTAACATCCAAATGGTTCTTAAATGTTTCCAACCTTTTTGCCTCTACCTAAGAGTCTTCTTTCTGTTAAGAAAAACATTGACATCCGTGCTAAATTTACCTTTTACCAGTTTGTACCTGTGTTCTCTTGTTCAACGCTTGCAATTTATTGCGTTGTAATTTTTTGGGATTTACCTTTTCCATATTATTTACAATCTAATACATCTCATTCAGACCACCTTTTAGATGTTTCCTTTCAAGGATAAAAAATCTGAGATAGTCTAGTCTTTCCTGTCATCAAAAAAAATAACATGTATCCCTGCATAATTCTGATGCAAGAGCGAAAGTATTATGGTACATGTCCTTCAAAGTGGCAATGATGCACAGGAGAAAAATCAATGAAGGACAACCTAGATGATTCCTATCATGAAGGCTTTAATTTATGAAGAGAAGCTCAGGGACCTGAACTTGTTTTTATTAGAGGGATGTAATTTTCTTTTATTTTAAATGACAGACATTCATAAGAATTGATGTGAGCAGGTCATTTAACCAAAACTACAGAACTAGAGGAAATGTGTCCTAAATTAACTTGCTACAAAGCAAAGCCAGGGATTAGGAGTTGAAAAATTCAAAAAGAACATGGGATCATAGCATTAACATCAGGGGATCTGACAAAATATTTGACTCAGCTGCACTACTGAACTACAGTTCAAGCCAGTGAGATCACTGCTAATTCAATGGAATATTTTTTCTTTATCACTGTATCCCCAGTCAGAGATACAGGCTTCCGCAGTAGATAAGACTTGAACTCATCAGTCAGAAGACTTTGTTTTGCGGTTGTCAATGCAATTTCCCTTCTGACTTGTTGAAAGGGAGGGAGACACCAAGGAAAATGAATCAGCAAACTGCTGTTATGAATCCTTTTTTTGACAGACTTTATGCTATAAGTTACAACCAAAATAAACCTGAAGCCACAGGCCTGCCATGGATAGCCAAGCTTCAAAAACCTGGTACAACAGCCTGCGTTTTAGTGACTCATACATCAGGCCTAGTCTGAGATCTAGTTCCAAAAAGGCAGATCAAAGATTTCCAGCCTTATGAGTTCAAGATGCATCTACTGTTTACCAACCTTCTGCCACATTTTGATGAAGAAAAGCTCTTGAGTGAAGTTAAGGTAAACATTAGTGTCGTACGCATCATCTCCTGCATTTCGAATAGTCACATTCACAGAGATATTCTTCACTGCCCCCAATGCTAGGAAAGCCTTGTGCTCATCAATACTGGAAAAAAAATCAGAAACAGAAAAAAATTAGCGTTCTATACTGTTCCCAATCAACAAGGAGACCTGCTGCAGTTGGGATAGACTGTAAACATCAAGTATATCAATAATTAAAATTTGAGTAGCTAAAGCTAAATGCTCAGAGGTATCTTGTTAGCAACATATGAGCCTTTGCTGAAGTGTACAGTTTTATACTGTTTTCATCCATGACTAATGTCCATTAAATATCAACATAATTAATTGTGAATTAGAGCTAGTTTTTTAAATCCCATTTTAGAAATTCATTTCATAGGAAAGTACATGGCCAGAAAATATCTTACAAACTAGCTGATATCTGTAGGTATATATCACTTTCTTAAAAGAATAATTAAAAGAATTTTTACTTTTGTATTATTATTATATAACATTATAATTTAGATGGGGGTGCGTGATTAATAATCCATTTGGAAGGGAGTCATTCAAATAAAAAAGTTTGAGAACCACTTATCTGACACACTTATAGCTCAATCTTTCAGAGATATAGTATATGTGGAACACAGAATTTACTGCAAATTATTTCTGAATATACATCCTGGACTGAATTTAGTTAGATATCATTCCGAGTTCAGAACCTTGCTGCACAATCACAGGTACACCTCTCATTTTCCAGTCACTGCCACCCAGGCCTCTTTCCAGCACCCATACCCCTCCCAATGTCCACAGTCCCCAACTGACAAGGGAACTGTGCTAATGTGGTGATACGAATAGAGATCTGGGGAACTGAAAATTAGAAGGAGTGCAAATCAAGTGCACAGACAATCTTCTCTGCTGTCGAGGGAAACTCCAGACCAGAAGGATTCACTTGGAAAATTACTGCCATATTTGTTAATGGTGTACGAACATATTGTGAGCATTGAGCATACAGCCAATTATGTCAAACCCACAGGCTACTGGCTTCAAAATTGACCAAACATTGTGAAACAAGTGAAAACAGTACAAACTGTGGCATGAAGGAATTTAAAAGCTGTTGTCCAATGGTCAAGGTCTGCCAATAATCCTAAACTGAATAAGGTTTACTCTTACACTTTTGTTTGAATTCAGATAACTATTTCAGAATACCCATGTCCTTAGAAATAAATGTAATTACCAAGATTATTCATCATAAGTTAGGCTGGTAATTTTTACTATTTGAGATTCCAGACAACATAAATTTAAGATTACATGTAAATATGCAAAGTGGCAAGAAGTGCTGGACACAGCAAAAGCAAACGAGGTTCAGTCAGCTTTCTTTATCCTGAAGCTTTTGCAAAGGAGCAAGAGGGGTTGGTGTTCAGAACAAGCAAAGTGGCAAAAGAAACAGGAAATATGAAAATGCATGTCACCTAAGATTCAGGAAAGAGTATTACACACTGGTTTGATTGTTTATATTTCACCACAGTCAGGGTCATTATAAAAAATGCTGAATCAATCGTTGTGATCATATTTTACACTGTTTGCATGAATAGAAAATGGCGAATGTAGCAGGCCTGGTATCTAGAGTAATACATATTGAACAGGACTCCAATTAATAATAATGCAATTCAGATTCCAAGCTTTGGCTTGATCTCTCTCAATAGACAAGTTTCAGTAATTCTAAAGCTTCAAATGGAGACCTTCATAGTATGGGAGGATAAAAACACCAGGGGCTTGATTTTGAGCCCCCGCCAGGACCGGAAGCAGAGGCAGGCGAGTGCTAAAAATAGCACTGCCGGCCGGCATGTTGGTTCCTGGGCGCCATCCCACCACTAGGCCGTTTTTGCGGAGGCGGGATAGGGGGTGGGGTGTGGGGTGGCATGCAGGCAGACAGGGAGAGCCTCGGAGCCTGCCTGGAGCGCTGCTGCCACCAACACCTCCCACCCCCCACCCCACCCCACCCACCCCCTCACTGCTGCTGGAAGGCCGTCTCCAGGCATTTAAACAGGCCCTCGCCATCTGTGGGGGGTGGGGGGATCTGGAGGCTGAGTGGAAAACCCCACTTGGCCTCCTCTGATTAGCCTGAAGTGGCCATTAACTACCTGAATGGGCAGGGAATGGCAGCAGTATACATTTAGTGAAAATTAGCGTAAGAGGTCACCATTTCGCATACGGGCAGGAGATTGACTAAAATGACAAAAGTGCTGAATAAAAAGTACAAGCCAATGTAAATCATCCAGTTTTGATGTCTGTTTACAAAGGAATATTTGAATCATACTTGCCATAGGATAACAATTTGTTATGTCACTGCAAAAACATGGATATTCAAGGAAAACAATCCACGTTGAAGTCAAAACCACAATGGCAACAAAAAGAATAAATAAGTTAGTGTTAAAGCAAACCCTGAGACTGAATGGGTTTCATTTAAGGAAATTGGCATCAGCTGACTAGAAAGTATGAAAATTCAATAATTTCATGGCTGAACAGTTGAGGGGCAGCATTTTATAAATTGTTTTTCCACTGTTTTATGATACTTGATGTGATTTAACCACAGAAAAATAAACAGCACTTCTTCCCGCTGTTTGAAGTGCCAAATACGGTCTAAACAGAAAATCCAGAGTGGGGCTGTGGTGTCCCAGTCTCTTAAACCTTTTGCTTGTCCTTTTTTTTTCCAGATAAGACCAGCATAGTATTAACCTTTCAAGTGATGAACTTAAATTCAAAAGAAAATCTAACAGGTCAAAATCCAGGAACTCCCTCCCTAAAAGCACTGTGGGTGTACCTACAACACAACAACTGCAGCAGTTCAAGAAGGCAGCTCACCACCAGCTTCTCAAGGGCAATTAGGGAAGGGCTTAAATGCTGGCCTAGCCAGCGACACCCACATCCCATGAATGAATATTCAAAAAAGTATTCTTAAATGTCGTGGTAATCAGTTCTTTTCAGTACTGCCACATTATTACTGGGATAAGACACATTCTATGCGAACAGAAACCTTTCAAGTACACCTTTACAAATAACTCAAAAGAAAATCTTTTACTTTAAACCATACGATGCAATGATGAGCCAATAGGAACATTGGGATAGGTCTCCTGACAGATGATTGTTCACAAACACACTCAATGCATGACCATGCTGACCATGAAACCACAATGCATGAATTGTATCAGATGAATTTGTAACATGAGAAGGAATAAACGGGAAGTCATCCTAAACTCTGCTGCCTATGTCCTAACTTGCACCAGGTCCTGTTCATCCATTATCCGTGTCTTCACTGGCCTATATTGGCTCCCAGATAAGCAATGCCACATTTTAAAAATTCTTATGATTGTTTTCAAATCCCTCCATGGCCTTGCCACTAACCATCTCCGTAATCTCCTCTAGCCCTATAACATTCTGTGATATCTGCGCTCCTGCAATTCTGGCTTCTTGAGAATTCCCTTTGTTCATCATTCCACCATTAGAGGCCGTGCCTTCAGCTGCCAAGGCACTAAGCTCTGGAATTCTCTCCCTAAACCTCTGTGCCTCTCTACCTCTCTATCCTCCCTTAAGACACTTTTGAAACGTATCTCTTTGACCAAGCTTTTAGTCACCTGTCCTAACATCAACTTATGTGGCTTGGCATAAAATTTTGTTTGATAACGCTCCTGTGAAGTGCCTTGGGATGTTTTACTACGTTAAAGGTGCTATATGAATAAAATTTGCTTTTGCTATTGTTGTTGATGAAGATGCCAGTTTATATACACAAAGGTAAATGGCCAATACAAATCTCCTGCAGGAAAGCAGAGTTCAGCACATACACAGTGCTGGTAATTGAATACCACCCAACATTGCTCAGAGGACTGCAGTGAGTCCATTCAAATATCCCTTGCCCTTTCGAAAAAGAACCTTTGAATATTATTCATTGTACCTCATTTCTCAACTTTAAGTATTTTTTTTAAAAAAGGTTTCTACATCCAGGTTCTAATTAGAGGCTCAGTGCAAAGAATTGTTTAGAAATTGGTCTTCATAAACAATTGTTCAATAGGAGATTTTCCAGCCTACTAATTTCTCAAAGAAATCTCAGCACTGGAATTCCTCATGTTGATAACTATTTCGGAAATCTTGTTTTAGGAAATCCTATTTTGTAACTTTCTTCACTAAACTTAGGGAAAGGAGGAATTGACTTTACCTTGAATTTAAGATAAAGTCATTTAAGTCCTTCTTATCCCGAACGTGCTAGTGGCGAATCACACGCTGGATGATGCTATCTCCATCACACTAGCTGGTTTCTACCTCCTGTATATTTAAGTTTCTCTGAAACTCAAAGCATCACCGTGCACGAACATGCATACACAGACTGTGGGCTGAATTTTCACTTTGGGGATGAGAAACAGGAGTCAGGATTGTCACTGACCAGGGATTTTCACAGAGAGGCCCCCTTAATAGGAATGGAGACAGTTCCCTATCCAATTGAGGGCGGCAGGTGGGCTCTCGAAGCTGGAGGGCTAACCAAAGGCCTTTCAGCTTGAGATGAGCAGCAAGCTGCAGTGGAGGGTAACTAACTGAGAGGGCACTTCAACATGAAAGTGCCCTCTCACCACCTTCTTTAAAACTTCAAATAATAAATAGAAAAAGTAGGCAAGCCACTACTTTGGAGGGCAGCTTGGGGAGGGGGTGGGTGGAATCCCTCTAAGGGAAACTATTGGCTGCACCCGAACCCAGGCAAGCAGGGAAGGTCTGCAGGCCTGCCTGGAGGGCTGGCACCTTGGCCTGCCACTTCCAGGTGGATAAACTCATCCATCGTGTTGGGAAACTGGAGGGCGACTGGAAAATCCCAGTCGGCCTCCTTTAGCTGCCCTTAGCTCATAATGAGGCTAATTGGCTGACGCCCTCGTGGGGACGGGCAGCCCCGCCGGGCCTCGAACCCACCTCCTCTAAAATGGCTGGCGCTGGGAATGGGGTCAGGAAACCAGCACACCAGCTAGCCCCGGGATTTTTGGGCCCCGTCCGCCTCTGTTCCTGACCTCTCAGTGGGGCCCGCAAGTTCTGCCCTGTGTGCTACACAACTAGCATCGGCAGTGACATTCCGAGTTTCAAAGGAAATCAGAGCACACAATCTGTTCAGTGTAACTTGGTCACACACAAGTTATATAAATCCATTGGCCATTGCCCACTGATCCAAGGCTTATGATAGTTTATAGGTGTATACAGCAGGTCCAATTCACTGTATGATCCTGCAGCATTGTTTCCACTCTCAGGGTTACAATGGAGTTACTCCACCAATTTGGGTAGGTCTCAGTGGATCAAATGCCTTCAGTCCTTCTCGAGAAATTGTATCAGAAACTTTTAAGGGTGAATTAGTTTGAGATTCAGTGAAGGTTCAGCAAAAACCATGTTTGTAAATGGAAATGGGGTTTCCGACGAACTTACAGCAGCAGAGTAGCAGAAGCCTTAAGGAAAGTCACCCCACTCATGTATTAAGATAATCAAATGTTAATCGGTGGCATAAGCATATCAGGCAGCACCAGACAGAGATTTGGTTCATGATCTTCTACATGTTAAGCGCTTGGCTTAGTTGCTAACATTGCCTGTTACTGAGTCAGATGGGCTCAGTCCCCACTCCAGGCCATCATTGTATACCCCAGGCTGGGAATTCTAACCTGTCCTACTAATGGAGTACTGCACTGTCAGAGATGCTGCGTTTTGGATAAGATGTTAAAGTGATGCCTTGCTTAAATGGACTGAGAACTTACCATGGCACAATTTAAATCTAGCAGCAAGAAGTAGTGATCACAAAAAAATTAATCGGCACTTCCTCCCTCTGGTGGCACTGTCAAGACTGCCTAAACAGAAGCTGGGGTTTTCTGTTTCAGCATGTTCCATCCTGTGATCTTCTCCCCATTCATTTTAATGTGTGGAGAATTGTGGGCTCTTGAGCAAAGAAGCAAAAAACCCACGACCATACTATCTATGGGGAGGCGGTGGCGTAGTGGTATTGTCACTGGACTAGTAACCCAGAGACCCAAGGTATTACTCTGGGGACATGGGTTCGAATCCCACCACAGCAGAAGGTGGAATTTGAATTCAATTAATAAATCTGAAATTAAAAAGCTAGTCTAATGATGGCCATGAAACCATTGTCGATTGTTGTAAAAACCCATCTGATTCACTAATGTCCTTTAGGGAAGGAAATCTGCTGTCCTTACCTGGTCTGGCCGGGATGTGACTCCAGACCCACAGCAATGTGGTTGACTCTTACATGCCTTCTGAAATGGCCCAGCAAGCCACTCAGTTGTATCTAACCGCTAGCACTGTGGGTGTACCTACCCCACATGGACTGCAGAGATTCAAGAAGGCAGCTCACCACCACATTCTCAAGGGCAATTAGGGATGGGCAAGAAATGCTGGTCTGGCCAGCGATGCCCACATCCCATGAATGAATAAAAAAAAATCTAAACATTACAGATAAGCCATAATGTCCCAGTATGTAAACATTCTGTCTGACCTGGCGACTTTATTCAAATAAGTTTTAATAACCTTTCAAATGCTGAATATCAGTTCAAAAGGGAAGTCGTTAACTGGGGATGAAATATTTTTATTGCCACAGGGTAATGAAACAAGCATTTACATAAAATCGTTACAGGAATAAAATTGTTACTTCGTTCATTGCCATTCACACTCTGTACGACAGCGGGACAGGGTCATTCTGTTCAATCTGAAACCCATCAAACTTAGCAAAAAAGGGAAGAGTAATTTTCCAGGGCATGTAATGTTTTGATGGACTAACAGAGTCATACAGCACTGAAACAGGCTCTTCAGCCCACTGAGTCTGTGTTGACCATCAACCACCCATTTATACTAATCCTACATTAATTCCATATTCCCGACCACATCCCCTCCTACATTAATCCCATATTCCCTACCACCTACCCACACTAGGGGCAATTTACAATGGTCAATTTACCTATCAACCTGCAAGTCTTTGGCTGTGGGAGGAAACTGGAGCACCCGGCAGAAACCCACGCAGTCACAGGGAAAACTTGCAAACTCCACACAGGCAGTACCCAAACCCAAACCCGGGTCGCTGGAGCCGTGAGGGTGCGGTGCCAACCATTGTGCCACTGTGCTGCCCGGAATAACACCCAGAACGAGTTGGTTCTTGTGAATGGAGCTTAGTATGTTCTACTGTAGACTTATGAAGACTGATTTTAACGATTGCTGGTGCCAGAAATCAGGCGTTAGTCAATCAGTGATGGTGAGCATGAATTGCTGGTGTATAACCAGCAAACCATCTGTTACCGCCGTTTTTCTGCCACCACCAAAGTTGAAGTTTACAGCCATGATGTTGGAAACCAGGTATGGTAGCACAGTGATTATGTTACTGGACTAGTAGTCTAGAGGCCCAGACTAATTATCTGTATATGTGAATTCAAATCCCACCATGGCGGGTAGTGAATTTGAATTTAGTTAATTAAATAAATCTAGAATTAAAATGCTTGCATCAGTAATGGTGACCACAAAACTATCAAATTGTCATAAAAAGCCAACTAGTTCACTAAATTCCTTTAAGGAAGGAAACCTGTTGTTTTTACTGGGTCTGGCCTACATGCATCTCCAGACCCACAGAACATGACCGACTCATAACTGCCCTCTGAAATGGCCTAGTAAGCTAAGTGTATCAAACTGCTACACAAAATTACAATGAGAAAAAAAATTAAATGGACCGCCCAGCATCGACCTAGGCACCAGATACAAAAAAGGCATACCTAGTCCAGTCGACACTGCAAAGTCCTCTTCACTAATATCTAGGGACTGGTGACAAAATTGACAGAGCTGTCCCACAGACTAGTCCAGCAACAACCTGGCATAGAATCATCCCTATCAGCCAACATTACAAACTCCTCCATCACCATTCCTGGACAGGGCAGACCCATTAGAAGCAAAGTGATATACAGTCTGCAGGGAGTATCCCAGGGAATCCATAACATTCACCCCAGACCTCACATAGTCTCATGCCATCAGGTCAAACATGGGAAAGGGAACCTCCTGTTGCCTACTACCTTCCCTCAGCTGATGAATCAGCACTCCTCCATGTTGAACACCATATGAAAGAAGCACTGAATACAGGGCACAGAATGTACTCAGGGTGGGGGACTTCAATGTCTATCACCAAGTGTGGCTTGGTAGCACCACTACTAACCAAAATGGCCAGCTCCTGAAGGGCATAGCTGCCAGAATGGGCGGTGAGAGAGCCAACAAGAGGGAAACATTTCTTTTACCTCATCCTACCTGTCACAGATGCATCTGTCCATAACAGTACTAATCAGAATAACCACTGCACAGGCCTTGTGGAGATAAAGTCCCCTCTGCATATTTCCTTCCATTGTATCGTGTGGCATTACCACTATGCTAAATGGGATAGATTAACAACAGATCCAGCAGCTCAAAACCAGGCATCCATGAGGTGCTGTGGGCCATCAGCAGCAGCAGAATTGTATTCACCCACAATCTGTAGCCTCATGACCTGGCGTATCCCTCACTCTACCATTACCATCAAGCTAGGGGATTAATCATAGTTCCATGAGGAGTGTAGGAGAGCAGGCCAGGAACAGCACCCAGTATGCCTAAAAATGAGGTACCAACCTGTTGAAGCTACAACACAGGATCATATGCATACTAAACAGGGGAAGCAGCAAGCTATAGAGAGCACTAAGCAATTACACAACTAACAGATTGGATAAAAGCTTTACAGTCCTGCCACATCCAGTCATGAATAGTGGTGTTCAAAGAAACAACTCAAGGGAGGAGGAGGCACCACAAACATCCCCATCTTCAACAATGGTGGAGCCCAACACATCAGTGCAAAAGATAAGGCATCGTTGCATTTTCAAACATCTTCAGCCAGAAGTGCTGAGTGGATGATCAATTTCGGTCTCCTCCTGAGGACCCCACCATCACATAAGCCAGTCTTTAGTCAATTCAATCTAGCCCACAGGATAAGCTGAAAACAGCAAACATTATGGACCCCAATAACAACCCGGCTGTAATTTTTTTTAAGAGATATAAGACTGAAACAGGCCCTTCGGCCCACCAAGTCTGTGCTGACCATCAACCACCCATTTATACTAATCCTATACTAATTCCATATTCCTACCACATCCCCACCTGTCCCTATATTTCCCTACCACCTACCCATACTAGGGGCAATTTATAATGGCCAATTTACCTATCAATCTGCAAGTCTTTGGCATGTGGGAGGAAACCGGAGCACCCGGAGGAAGCCCACGCAGACACAGGGAGAACTTGCAAACTCCACACAGGCAGTACCCAGAATTGAACCTGGGTCACTGGAGCTGTGAGGCTGCGGTGCTAACCACTGCGCCGCCCCTTAATGTTGCAGACTGCTGCTCCAGTACTAGCATACCCCTAGCCAGGCTGTTCCTGTACAGCTACAAACACTGGCACCTACCTGACAATGTGAAAAATTGCCCAGGCATATCCTGTCCATAAAAAGCAGGACAATTCCAATCTGGCCAATTACCACCCATCAGTCTATTCTCAATCATCAGCAAAATGAAGGAAGGTGTCATCAGTGTTATCAAGCAATAACCTACTTACTGATGCGCAGTTTGGGTTCCACCAGGACTACTCGGCTCCAGTCTTCATTACAGCTTTGGTCCAACCATGGACAAAGGATCTGAATTCAAGAGGTGAGGTAAGAGTGGCTGCCCTGAACATCAAACAGCATTCGAACAAGTGTGGAACCGAGAAGCCCTAGTAAAACTGAAATCAATGGGAATCAGGGAAAAACTCTCCACTGGCTGAGTCATGACTAGCACAAAGGAAGATGGTTGTGGTTGTTGGAGGACAATCATCTCAGCCCCTGGACATCGTTGCAGGATTTCTTGAGGACACTGTTCTAGGCCAAACTGTCAATGACCTTCCTATCATCATAAGGTCAGAAGTGGGGATGTTCACTGATGATAGTGCAGAACTCAGTTTCATTCCCAATTGATCAAATAATGAAGCAGTCCATGCCTGCTGCAGCAGGAACTGGACTGGATTCAGGCTTGGACTGCTAAGTGACAAGTAACATTTGTCCCACACAAGTGTCAGGCAATGACCATCTCCAACGAGAAAGTCAAACATCTCCCCTTGACATACAATGGCATTGCCATCATTAAATTCCCCCACCATCAAAATCCTGGGGTCACCATTGAGTAAAAGCTTAACTGGACCAGCCACATAAAAATTATGGCTACAAGAACAGTTCAGAGGCTGGGTAGTCTGTGGCAAGTGACTCACCTCGCAACTCCCCAAAGTCTTTCCAACACCTACAAGTCACAAGTCAGGAGTGTGATGGCATACTCTCCACTTGCCTGAATTAGTGCAGCTCCAACACTCAAGAAGCTCAACACCATCCAGGGCAAAGCATTTGATTGATTTCCCATCTACGAGCTTAAACATTTACTCCCTCCACCAATGACACAATATGGTGGCAGTGTGCAACATCTACCAAATGCCAAGGATTCTTTAATAGCACCTTCCAAACACACAGCCTCTACCATCGTAAAGGACAAGGGCAGCATGTATATGGGAACACATAACCTCCAAGTCATACACCATCCTGACTTTGAACCATATTGTTGTTTGTTTATTGTTACTGGGTCAAAACTCTGGAACTCCTTGTCTAACAGCACTGTGGGTGTACCTACCCCACAACAACTGCAGTAATTCAAGAAGGCAGCTCACCAGTACCTTCTCAAGAACAATTAGGATGGGCAATAAATGCTCACCTTGCCAGTGACACCCACATCCCGTAAATGAATAAATTTTAAAAAATTGTGAACATACTGTGAAATTGACAATTAAACTGATCTAATTAAAGTGGGTTGTATTATGGTATCTAATTTTTAAAGGACCTGCACATATCACAATATAGATTCAAATTGGATCCCCACCTCCTTCCAATGAAACCTAAGCTGACTTCAAAGTTGGGAAGGTAAAATGCCTCCGGCTGGGAATAGTCTGACCTCGGGTTAATTTTAACCCCTCCTACATATAGTTCTTGCTGGACGGGAGGTGGGGCAGGGAGGGGTTCAAATTGACCATAATTTTGCAGTTTTGCTGAGCTTTTGGACTGAAGCAGGAATAAAGAGTCCAGTTTATCATTATCCTAACTTCCCAATCATATTATGTCATCTGTCATCAAATCATTCATGCATCTGTTCTGCATTATTCAAATAGTTGCACAGCAGAGTTACAAAGCCTATCTGTTCTCTTAGTAGCCAGAAGGCCTTAATCTTTGAAATTAAAAATGGCTTCAGTTTTAGTCAATCTGTCCAATAGTATTCTAATTGACACCAGAAGTGTTTGTATGCAAAAAGAGCTTGTGATTTTTTTTAAATATATAAGTACATTTAATTATTTCTTAACCCCAAACCAGACCACCAACGTTTTGGTTATACCCTGTGTAGTCCTTCTGCTTTGACAGGGCAAACCCAAATCAATCTTTATCCTTTAATAAAACAGATGACGTCAAATGATAAAGTCTTAAGCACATTTTCTCCTCCTCCATGTCTCATGACCCAGGTTTATAGTTTATAGGCAGCAGGGAAAGAAACTCAGATTGTGTGAAATTAAAGGGGCCAATAATTAAACGTATGCCGATTCTCCCTTTTCTTAGTTTATACAGAGACTGCACATTCAAACGAACAAGAAAACATCCAAGATGATAAGCACAACAGCCCTTAAGTTGGATTAAATCTCAACAAATCTGTGTTAGTTTTCGACAATGAAAAATACTGCTTGTCATTTGATGGGTTTAGTTTTGTTTTGTAAATACTATACTGTGAAGTACTTTTACTGGATAGACACAATATGCTTTGCACATTCCACTTCAGGGTACGGCAGTAATTTTCCAAACTAGCAAGAAAACATTCACACTAAAATGTGTATATGAGGAAACTGATACACACCACATATGACTGACCATTAAAATTAGGGGTTGAAATATCATGCACAACAAATGCCCACATTTCCAATATGCACTGCTACAGGGTGAGGTTCCCTTCCGGGGGTTTACAGCTGAAAAATGGGGCCTCATACTTTCCCCTGTACATTCATTTTGATAGAAAGTGGACCTATATAAACAGGGATATAATGCCAGTAGAATGTGATACCAACTGTTTTAACTGCTATACTAAGCCTGCTTAAATACTACAAAGTTCAACACAGTCAGTAACTTGGGTACGACAGAGGAGAGGTCACTCAAGACCTTCAGGGATAGCCAACCATCTACAGTATCAGCATAAATTAGTGAAAATATATCTGTTTGCCTGTGAAGGCCCTGTCTGGAGCAGTTTGAGCAGAATTTCATAGGGAGGGGGAAGATATAAACTAAAAGTGAGTTCTGAACTCCAGCTCAGAACTGACTATCGTATCATATGTTTGAAGACAGATTGATTTTTAGGGTGGAAATTCTTTTTTAGAGAGAAAGGACCCCTTTCAATGACATTACATTAGATGTTCTTTTGGAAGAGGTACAGCAGAAGTGGGTTGCTATATTTTTGAAAGAGTGGAACCCTCCTTGTGTGTGCAAATGAGGAACATGTACTGCAAGAGATGGTAGATAAAGTCAATAGTGTCTTTGTTACAAAAGTACTTCTATATTTGTTAAAATTTTGAGGACTTATGTTTTAAAACTGAAGAAGAATTCCAGCATCTATGGAATCCTTTGATTTTTGAAGAAAAGAGGACATTGTAAGATCTTTCAGACTTGGTTTGTAAACAGCCCTTACTGGAAGTCACCTGTCTTCAGATAATTACCCAGCATGGGTTTTTTTGACTTGGAGAAGATGTTAACAGAGAAGTGACATGTCAAGGTTGATAGGCTTCAGGAGGCTTGACTCTTGAGATTGTTTTTGGTTTCGCTTTGGACAGTCAGTTGGAGTTTTAAAAATCAACCTGAAGGGCAAAACCCCAGCTCAGCCTGTTCCAGCTCTTGGCAAAGCCTGCCAGTTTTTTTATCTCTTTGAGACGCTCTTCGAAGTGAGTGTAAGAAATACAGAAATTGTGCTACATTCATCCTGAAAGGTCTGCCTGAAACCCCAGTTGCTACATTTCTCTGAGGTTGGAAAAACCTGCCGGATAAATCCTTGACGCCGCCTGAACAAATTGCTCCAAAGAAAGATCTCAGTGACAGCCGTCTACACATATTTGCGACGCCAAATCAAAAAAAAAGAACATCTGACATCGTTCCATATCTTCTCTTTTTTTCTTCAAGAATTAGCAAGTATTTGGCCAAAGTGTTTTTTTTTATATGAGAGCTCTAAAGAGAAAATTTCTTTTTTCAGTTAACGTGTGTGTGTGTGTGTGTGTGTGTGAGTGAGGGGCTAAGGTAAAAGGGACCTTTCATATTTCAATCTGGGTGTTAATGCTTTGCTTTGTTACCTGTTATGTCTTCTTTTATAATAAACTGATAATTTTATTGTTTGTTAAAGAAACCTGGTTGGTGTATTTTATTCTGGGATAAAGAGTAGAGTCTATGATTGACCGTATTGATAACTGAGTAACATTTATATATATATATATATATATATATATATATGTTGTGGCCTGTAGAGACGTGGACTAGAGAAAGATAGTGCATTCCTCCAGCCTCAGTCGTAACATCTTCTCTGTCCATAGATCATGGGAACAGATGAGGAATACATTCTCTGCCTCTAAACCCTCTGCCTCTCTACCTCCCTCTCCTCCTTGAAGACTATCCTTAAAGCCATATTCTTGGTCACCTCTCTTATTATCTCTTTCTTCGGCTCAGCATTCTTTTTTTTTTACTACAACTCTATAATGCACAATAGGATGCTTTTCTATGTTAAATGTACTATATAAATGTAGGCTGTTGTTAAGGAATAGTTTGTTAACTGAGTAAATAACTCACGTTGAAAACTCAAATTAAATATATGCGATATTAGGTGTGTCACAAGTATTGTGCCCCAAACATGGAAGCATCAAAACTAACTATTATCTGTAATGCTGCAGCATGAACTTTGTACCTGGCACAGAGAAATGCCTCTAATATTACACCAAACTGCTAATTGTCGTGACACCAAGTCAAAATCTTACCAAATCAACCTGCACACTATATAGTCCTCCAATCACATTAGGCGTGATAACAACAGACATGGTAGTAAAGGCAGTGATGATTAGGCAGCTCTTGTTGTTTATCTTCTTTGGGCCTCCTTATCTCGAGAGACAATGGATACGCGCCTGGAGGTGGTCAGTGGTTTGTGAAGCAGCGCCTGGAGTGGCTATAAAGGCCAATTCTAGAGTGACAGGCTTTTCCACAGGTGCTGCAGAGAAACTTGTTTGTCGGGGCTGTTGCACAGTTGGCTCTCCCCTTGCGCCTCTGTCTTTTTTCCTGCCAACTACTAAGTCTCTTCGACTCGCCACATTTTAGCCCCGTCTTTATGGCTGCCCGCCAGCTCTGGCGAACGCTGGCAACTGACTCCCACGACTTGTGATCAATGTCACAGGATTTCATGTCGCGTTTGCAGACGTCTTTATAGCGGAGACATGGACAGCCGGTGGATCTGATACCAGTGGCGAGCTCGCTGTACAATGTGTCTTTGGGGATCCTGCCATCTTTTATGCGGCTCACATGGCCAAGCCATCTCAAGCGCCGCTGACTCAGTAGTGTGTATAAGCTGGGGATGTTGGCTGCCTCGAGGACTCCTGTGTTGGAGATACGGTCCTGCCACCTGATGCCAAGTATTCTCCGGAGGCAGCGAAGATGGAATGAATTGAGACGTCGCTCTTGGCTGATGTACGTTGTCCAGGCCTCGCTGCCATGGAGCAAGGTACTGAGGACACAGGCCTGATACACTCGGACTTTTGTGTTCCGTGTCAGTGCGCCATTTTCCCACACTCTCTTGGCCAGTCTGGACATAGCAGTGGAAGCCTTTCCCATGCGCTTGTTGATTTCTGCATCTAGAGACAGGTTACTGGTGATAGTTGAGCCTAGGTAGGTGAACTCTTGAACCACTTCCAGAGCGTGGTCGCCAATATTGATGGATGGAGCATTTCTGACATCCTGCCCCATGATGTTTGTTTTCTTGAGGCTGATGGTTAGGCCAAATTCATTGCAGGCAGCCGCAAACCTGTCGATGAGACTCTGCAGGCACTCTTCAGTGTGAGATGTTAAAGCAGCATCGTCAGCAAAGAGGAGTTCCCTGATGAGGACTTTCCGTACTTTGGACTTCGCTCTTAGACGGGCAAGGTTGAACAACCTGCACCCTGATCTTGTGTGGAGGAAAATTCCTTCTTCAGAGGACTTGAACGCATGTGAAAGCAGCAGGGAGAAGAAAATCCCAAAAAGTGTGGGTGCAAGAACACAGCCCTGTTTCACGCCACTCAGGATAGGAAAGGGCTCTGAGGAGGAGCCACCATGTTGAATTGTGCCTTTCATATTGTCATGGAATGAGGTGATGATACTTAGTAGCTTTGGTGGGCATCCAATCTTTTCTAGTAGTCTGAAGAGACCACGTCTGCTGACGAGGTCAAAGGCTTTGGTGAGATCAATGAAAGCAATGTAGAGGGGCATCTGTTGTTCACGGCATTTCTCCTGTATCTGACGAAGGGAGAACAGCATGTCAACGGTCGATCTCTCTGCACGAAAGCCACACTGTGCCTCAGGGTAGACGCGCTCGGCCAGCTTCTGGAGCCTGTTCAGAGCGACTCGAGCAAAGACTTTGTTTATGGGGCCAGTATATTGTGGAAAGGACCAAAGGACTGATCGCACAGGGGAACATTTGAAGACTTTAGTACCAGTTCCACCAATCAATAATTGGCACATCGTCTTCCTAGTTCACAATTCTTCCCACAACCATTTCCTCTGTCAAGATCTCAGGCTGCATGTCCAGCTGAACAGTTTCCCACCCTCTGGGTAGCAAAATTATGCACTGTATATAACTGAAGCAGATCATTTTTGGCAGCTTATCAGAATTAAAGAGCATTACCTTCCCTAATCTCTACAAACAGCAGCATTTCAGCTTTAGCATGTTGAGCATATGTTCTGCCAGAGTTAAAATGGATACATGAGCTTCATCGTATTCATGCTCCACCTCTGTCCAGGGCTTCTCAATAGGACTATTCACCAGGGCTCCAATGGATAGCCTTGGTTCACAGGTAACCATCTGTCCAGTCTGCTTGCTTCTTCAATAATGGTGGCATGATGGGCTGCTGCAAATTGAAGGTATTGCGGCTGCTGCCAGGATATCACACATTTGCCTGCATTGTTCTATCCCACTGGTCAAACACCATCTGCATGTTGTTGGAATAAAAGCCTTTTCTATTCACTGATGCCTTGAAGTGGTTGCTAGATACTGATAGGTAGATGGTCTAGAAATCTGTTTACACCAGTGTGAACTGTGTTCAGGCAGGGATCGATTCCTGCACCTCAGGCCTCATTTATATTAGATGCCTGCTGCAATAAATGCAGCAGCAAAGTAATGCTCCAAAAGTGCAGAATGTTTGTGCGAATAGTAAAACAAATAGGAGGAATCAGTCTTTTTGTTTCAAACATTTTAAGTTATACTTCCTTCTCTAGAATTGTATCGCTCGCATTATAAATGACAAACCTTGACAGTTTTGGTGCAGGTCAGCCGTTATAGCAAATCCCTTCAAAATGGGGTGTTGGCTAAGTCCTAGGGTTTGACTGGGATCATTATCTACCTTTGCATAAAATAATTTTGAAATATTAGATCCATTTGGGACCACACCCTCTCAGTCCTTACAAATTAGGTAATTTCAGGACATTGCTACTGCACCAATACAACTATAACTAATATGCCACACAAACAATTCATTCCTTGCTGCAGCACCATTGCACAGAAATGTGCAGATAGAAATGAAAAGAACCAGTCTCTAGTTTGTCATTCAACTGTGTGCACTGAACACAGAGTGATCAACACATGGAATAAAACTTCAAGAAGCGCAGGGTAGGCGAAACCCTGGAGTCTTTTAAGAAACAATTGTTTGCTGAAATGATTATGCTCTAGAATGCCTCTGAACGGGTAAATAAGATGGCCGCAAATGCCTTCTTCACCTTTAATTATCTCATGACGATTTAAATGGAAAAAAGTCTGATAGGTTTAATCTCTAACTCAACATATCACTTTATATTTTGCTGTTTACCGCAAATACTTAGCCGTGGTAAAAAAAAAATCAGTATGATAATTCTTTATTGTAACATTTCCTTTAATACTGATTTATAAGAGCTAACTCTTGGTAAAGTTGGATCTAATAAACAGTGTACAATTTAACTGAATGAAAAGCTATTTTGGGCAGTTATTATTCATTTGACTTGTTGCTTACAGTGGGATGTGGCACCTGTGGATATGATTTGCACCCTATCACATACCTGGACAGCAGCAGCTTGCCACGAAGTTGCAGATCAGCAGCACAGTCATCTGATAAGCAGTTTCTTTCAAAAACAGTCTGTAAAATGAAGAAGATTAAGGGTCAGTCAGGTCACATATTGAGAGCAGTATGTCGCACTGCTAGGAGTTTTGCTGAAATGTGAAATACATCAATTTAAATTAAATAAACGATGCTTTCCAACTGTATTATGTTTTTGAGGCAGTCCTAATTTTCACCTCTTCACCCCAATTTTTCCTCCTCCTCGTATTCCAACTTTTTCAACTGCACAAATATAAAAACATTTTGTTTATAAAAAAGGTTTTGCTGACAGCAATCAACAATCTCAAACTGATTGGCCAATCAATCAATCAATCATCCTTCTTCAGCACTAATCCAATCTCTTCATTGGCTCATCCTCTTCTTCCCATCCACTTTCATCCTTGTTGCAATATTGCCATAGAGCCACAGAAAAATTACAGCATAGAAGGAGGCCATTCAGCCCATCATGTCAGCGCCGGCCAAAAAATCTAGCCGCACAATCTAATCCCCACCTTCTAGCACACGGTCCGTAGCCTTGCAGGTTACAGTACTTCAGGTGCAGATCCAGGTACCGTTTAATGAGTTGAGGGTTTCTGCCTCTACCACCATTTCTGGCAGTGAATTCCAGGCATCCATCACCCTCTGGGTGAAAACGTTTTTCCTTATGTCCCCTCTATTGGTCAAGGTGGTAAGAGCCCATGGGATCCAAGGCAATTTGGCAAATTGGATCCCAAAATTGGCTTAGTGGGAGGAAGCAGAGGGTGATGGTTGGGAGTTGTTTTTGCAATTGGAAGCTTGTGACCAGTGGTGTACCCTCAGGGATCGGTGCTGGGACCCTTACTGTTTGTAGTGTACATTAATGATTTAGACGAAAATATAGGAGGTATGATCAGTAAGTTCGCAGATGACATGAAAATTGGTGGTGTTGTAAATAGTGAGGAGGAAAGCTTTAGATTACAGGACAATATTGATGGGCTGGTAAGATGGGCAAAGCAGTGGCAAATGGAATTTAATCCTGAGAAGTGTGAGGTAATGCATTTTAGGAGGACTAACGATGCAAGGGAATATACAATGGATAGTAGGACCCGAGGAAGTACAGAGGGACCTTGGTGTACTTGTCCATAGATCACTGAAGGCAGCAGCACAGGTAGATAAGGTAGTTAGGAAGGTATATGGGATACTTGCCTTTATTAGCCGAGGCACAGAATATAACAGCAGGGAGGTTATGATGGAGCAGTACAAAACACTAGTTAGGCCACAGCTGGAGTACTGTGTACAGTTCTGGTCACCACATTATAGAAAGGATGTGATTGCACTGGAGAGGGTGCAGAGGAGATTCACCAGGATGTTGCCTGGGCTGGAGCATTTCAGCTATGAAGAGAGACTGGATTGGCTAGGGTTGCTTTCCTTACAGCAGAGAAGGTTGAGGGGGGACCTGATTGAGGTATACAAAATTATGAGGGGCATAGATAGGAAGAAACTTTTTTTCCTTTAGCGGAGGTGTCAATAACCAGGGGGCATAGATTTAAGGTAAGGGGCAGGATGTTTCGAGGGGATTTGAGGAAATTTTTTTTCACCCAGAGGGTGGTTGGAATCTGGAACACACTGCCTTAAGGGGTGGTAGAGGCAGGAGCCCTCATAACATTTAAGAAGTTAGTGGCGCAGTGGTTAGCAATGCAGCCTCACAGCTCTAGCGACCCGGGTTCGGTTCCGGGTACTGCCCACGCAGTGTTTGCAAGTTCTCCCTGTGACTGCGTGGGTTTCCGCCGGGTGCTCCGTTTCCTCCCACAGCCAAAGACTTGCAGGTTGAAAGGTAAATTGGCCATTATAAATTGCTTGTAGTGTAGGCAAGTGGTAGGAGAATGGTGAGGATGTGGTAGGGAATATGGGATTAATGTAGGATTAGTACAAATGGGTGGTTGTTGGTCGGCACAGACTCAGTGGGCTGAAGGGCCTGTTTCAGTGCTGTATAATCTATGTAAAGTATTTAGATGAGCACTTGAAACACCATAGCATACAAGGCTACAGGCCAAATGCTGGAAAATGGGATTAGAATAGATAGGCTTGATGGCCAGCATGGACGCAGTGGGCCAAAGGGCCTGTTTCTGTGCTCTATGACTCTAATCCTTCTTCCAATTACCTTAAATCTGTTCCCCTTGCTAATTGACCTCTCCATTGGGGGAAACAGGTCCTTCCTATCTCGGCCCCTCATAATTTTGTACACCTCAATTAAGTCACCCTTCAGCCTCCTCTGTTCCAAGGAAAACAACCCTAGCCTATTCAATCTTTCCTCATAGCTGCAACTTTGAAGCCCTGGCCGCATTCTTGTAAATCTCCTGTGTACTCTCTCCAGAACAATTATGTCCTTCCTGTGATGTGGTGACCAGAACTGGACACAATATTCCAGCTATGGCCTAACCAGCACTTCATACAGTTCCAGCATTACATCCCTACTTTTGTATTCTATACCTCAGCCAATAAAGAAAAGCATTCTATATGCCTTCTTCACCACTCTATCTAACTGACCTGCTATCTTCAGGGACCTGTGGGCATGCACTCAAAGGTCTCTCACTTCTTCTACACCTCTCAATATCTTCCTGTTTATTGTATATTCCCTCACTTTGCTTGTCTTCCCCAAATGCATTACCTCACACTTCTCTGGAATGAATTCCATTTGCCACCTTTCCGCCTACTCATCCAAACAGAATCACAAAATTGTTACAGTGCAGAAGGAGGCTATTCAGCCCATTGTGTCCACACTGGCTCTCTGAAAGAGCAATTCCCTCAGTCCCATTCCCCTGCCTTCTCCCCATAACCCTGCACATACTTCCTTTTTATCTCACTGTCTAATTCGCTTTTGAATGCTTCAATTGAACCTGCCTCCACCACATTCTCAGGCAGCGCATTCCAGACCTTAACCACTTGCTGCGTGAAAAAGCTTTTCCTCATGTCACTTTTGCTTCTCTTACCAAATACTTTAAATCTGTGCCCTCTCATTCTCAATCCTTTGATGAGTGGGAACAGTTTCTCTCTATCTGCTCAGTCAAGACCTCTCATGATTTTGAATACCTCGATCAAATTACCACTCAGCCTTCTCTTCTCCAAGGAAAATGGTCCTAACTTCTCCAATCTACCTTCATAACTGAAATTCCTCATCCCTGGAACCATTGTCGTGAATCTCTTCTTTACTCTCTCCAATGCCCTTATGTCTTTCCTCAAGTGCAGCACCCAGAATTGGACCACTGATATCATTCTGGAGTCGACACTCCACTATCACCACATGACCAATTCTTGTGTCATCAGCAAATTTCCCAATCATGCCTCCCACATTTAAATCCAAATGATTAATATATACCACAAACAGCAAGAGACCCAACACTGACCCTTGTGGAACGCCACTGGAAATCGCTTTCCATTCGCAAAAACATTAGTTGACTACTACCCTTTGCTTCCTGTCACTGAGCCAATTTTGGATCCAACCTGCCACATTCCCCTGTATTCCATGGGCTTTCATTTTACTGACCAGTCTGCCATGTGGGACTTTGTCAAATGCCTTACGAAAATCCATGTTGACCACATCCACTGCACTACCTTCATCAATCCTCCTTGTTACTTCTTCAAAAATTCAGTTAAGTTAGTAAGACATGACATTCCCTTAGCAAACCCATGCTGACTATCCTTGATTACTCTGTGCCTTTCTAAGTGGCAGTTTATCCTATCTCTCAGAATTGACCAGACTACTCTGCCCTTCTCTCTGGTCACGGTCCAGTCTTCCATTTTGAAGATAAATATCTAATCTAACTGATTAGAATAGTGGAATCGGCAGTCAGGAATATACAAGGCATTGCAGTCAAACATACAATAGGCTCCTTTAGAATCAATGTACGTGTACATAAGAGGCCAATGGGACAAACAGCAGAGTCTGTAGCAAAATTAATTTTTTATACTCAGTATAATCTTGTAGGGCATTTAGTGAGGAGAGTAATCCATAAAACTAGGATGGTCCCAGTAATTTTGCAGCATCTCAGTTGTCTTACCGAGCAAAATAGATTATCCTAAAATCAGCACTTTCTTCAATTATGGGTACCAAACTCGCAGTCAAATTTTACTAAATTTCATGGTCACAGCATTTTAAGAATCATGACTTTCATGATTTCACGCACTTAAATTGTAGATTTCACAGTGTCGCAATAAACCATGAAAATTATTTATTTTAAAACAAAGAAGACAAGTGAGGTTTCTGGTGTCAAATGGCATTTATTGTATACTTAAAAATTATTCTAAAAAGCTGACTGTAAACAGGTCATATTCTTTACTCACAGGAGTCAGTGGTTGAATGTGAGCATGGAGCAACTTGCAACTGTCTCTTTCTTCATACCCTGTCTCTACATTGTGAAGAGCTGTCTGGGTTTAGACACAGCTCTCTCCACATCCACAGAGTTTGTTGGAATTGTCAAACAGCGCCGTGCTAGCCTTCTAAGGTGCGAGATTCTGCATTCTACAGAGTTCCAAAGCTGCAGCAAAGGCAAAGTACAATCTGCTTCTTTTGCAATGCTTTTATAAACAGGAATATCCAGCATACAGTTCTTGTCAAAGCCTGAAATCACATCAAATGAGTTTAAATCCACCATCAACATGTGCATTTGTGCAGGGCCAAAGATACGCACAGCTTTCAGGAATGCCGCAGAAGGTTATTGAAACCTTTGAGCTGCTTTTTCTTCACTGCTTGACTCTTCCCTGTAGCAGTAAAATTGTTTGAGCTTCTTTGCCCTGCAAGAAAACACCTGCTCAGCACAGGGATTTAATGTAGTGTCAGCGTGTTGTTTGTTTGACTGTGATTCGGCCCAGAACAGTACATCCATTAGTTCATTGTAAGCTTTGCGGATTATGACATATCGAGATTCAAACCAACTGATTAAATCCATCAGTCGTGCAGCATTCTTGGCAAGAAACTGAACCTCCTCATTTAGCTGAGCATCATTTAGAAGGGTTACAATGTCTGTTAAAACCTGTGTTTTCGGTGTCAGTGTGAGCTCTTCTGAGACGAAGGGCTGAATTTTATCAGTCCCTCGACGCGTGGGTCGCGGTGGGAAGGCCTGTAAAATGCTAGTGGGAGCGGACCACCTTGGCCCACAATGCCAAGGAGGCCCCGCCGGATATTAGCGGCAGCGGCGAGGCCTCGGTGCGGCCTCCCTGCCACTTGGCAGCGGGGCCTTCATTAAAATAGTGAAGTGAGGATAATTACCATTCAAATTAACTTACCTGCCGACGGTGGCTGTCCCACACTGATTTTACAGCCAAGCGGCCGCAAGTCGTGTGCCTTCGGAACTCTGTTGGAGTTCCAAGGCAAGACACTTGTGGGGACTGGGGGATCAGAGGATTAAAATTATCAAGGCGGGAGGGGTGGGGGAGCAGGGAGAATACTTATTATTGGCTGTGGGGATGGTGGGAAGGGGTTGAAGGGCAAATGTTAAAAGGTGGAGTGGGGGGTGTGGGGGGGATGTGCATATTGGGAATAAAGTTCCTTTTGATGATAATGCCCTGTAAACAAACATTGGGGGTTGGAGGGGGCAGTGGGAAAGGGCTCACAGTATTTATTAATTTTTCATATATAATGCTGCACAATGTAACTTTAAATATTTAAAATTTCTCCTGAGGGCTTGCAACCCTCCTAAAACGACGCCGGCACCTGAGGTGGCACCGGACGCCATTACCAGGGACGCGATGGCCGACCCCACTACGTAATTGGGGGCAGCCGCTCTGCCCCCTCCATTTAAATCAGCCCCTGCACGTAATATCCTGGGGGCCGTGCGGCAGTCCTTCAATATTGGAAGGTCGCCGCTTTCACAAACCGCCGCCGCAGAGCATGGCGCGCTGATAAAATGCAGCACCAAGTCTGAGTAGTATTTCTGATGAGCTGCATGATACTGTACTGCCCGAAATCAAGACTTGCACGTGTAATTACTGGCTCTGGAGGAAGGGTGATGTTTTGTTCCCCAATTTCAGCCATTTCAGTCACATTTACAATGCGCTGCCTGTATCGAAGCTTGCGGCTAGGGCAGCGTTAGAAGATCTTTTCAATGTAGCTGACCAGTTTGCCGACATTACCAAACTTGCTTTTCCACAGCTTAGTGATAAGAGAAATTATATGTGCATTAGAATTAGAACATTACAGCGCAGTACAGGCCCTTCGGCCCTCGATGTTGCGCCGACCTGTGAAACCATCTGACCTACACTATTCCATTTTCATCCATATGTCTATCCAATGACCACTTAAATGCCCTTAAAGTTGGCGAGTCTACTACTGTTGCAGGCAGGGCGTTCCATGCCCCTACTACTCTCTGAGTAAAGAAACTACCTCTGACATCTGTCCTATATCTATCACCCCTCAACTTATAGCTATGTCCCCTCGTGTTTGCCATCACCATCCGAGGAAAAAGACTCTCACTATCCACCCTATCTAACCCTCTGATTATCTTATATGTCTCTATTAAGTCACCTCTCCTCCTCCTTCTCTCCAACGAAAACAACCTCAAGTCCCTCAGCCTTTCCTCGTAAGACCTTCCCTCCATACCAGGCAACATCCTAGTAAATCTCCTCTGCACCCTTTCCAAAGCTTCCACATCCTTCCTATAATGCGGTGACCAGAACTGCACGCAATACTCCAGGTGCGGTCTAACCAGAGTTTTGTACAGCTGCAGCACGACCTCGTGGCTCCGAAACTCGATCCCCCTACTAATAAAAGCTAACACACCATATGCCTTCTTAACAGCCCTATTAACCTGGGTAGCAACTTTCAGGGATTTATGTACCTGGACACCAAGATCTCTCTGTTCATCTACACTACCAAGAATCTTCCCATTAGCCCAGTACTCTGCATTCCTGTTACTCCTTCCAAAGTGAATCACCTCACACTTTTCCGCATTAAACTCCATTTGCCATCTCTCAGCCCAGCTCTGCAGCGTATCTATGTCCCTCTGTACCCTACAACATCCTTCGGCACTATCCACAACTCCACCGACCTTCGTGTCATCTGCAAATTTACTAACCCACCCTTCTACACCCTCTTCCAGGTCATTTATAAAAATGACAAACAGCAGTGGCCCCAAAACAGATCCTTGCGGTACACCACTAGTAACTAAACTCCAGGATGAACATTTGCCATCAACCACCACCCTCTGTCTTCTTTCAGCTAGTCAATTTCTGATCCAAAGCTCTAAATCACCTTCAACCCCATACTTCCATATTTTCTGCAATAGCCTACCGTGGGGAATCTTATCAAATGCCTTACTGAAATCCATATACACCACATCCACTGCTTTACCCTCATCCACCTGTTTGGTCACCTTCTCGAAAAACTCAATAAGGTTTGTGAGGCACGACCTACCCGTCACAAAACCGTGCTGACTATCGCTAATGAACTTATTCTTTTCAAGATGATTATAAATCCTGTCTCTTATAACCTTTTCCAACATTTTACCCACAACCGAAGTAAGGCTCACAGGTCTATAATTACCAGGGCTATCTCTATTCCCCTTCTTGAACAAGGGGACAACATTTGCTATCTTCCAGTCTTCCGGCACTATTCCTGTCGACAATGACGACATAAAGATCAAGGACAAAGGCTCTGCAATCTCCTCCCTGGCTTCCCAGAGAATCCTAGGATAAATCCCATCTGGCCCAGGGGACTTATCTATATTACATGTAATATGGACAGCATTAGGCATTACACACCTTGGAGCACAGATTTGAAAGATTTTATAATGTAAGTTGCATTGTCACTAATGAAAGCAGACACTATGTTGAAATCTGCACTGTATTTTGATTATTGCTTGGGGAAACTGGGGTGTAATTAACAGCTTCTAAGTGGACACAGTCTGCGAGCACTATTGTTAGCTTTCCTGACTGTACATCTTTGAACTTACCAGACATAAAATCAAACAAAACATGCAGCACTTAGTTGTCTTGCTCATCGATGGGCTCATTAGAAATAATTGCAAAAGCCTCACCTGCGTTAATCTGAGACTTCATGTCGTCAGAATGGCTGGGATTTTATCCAGGCGACGGAGGTCTCGACGCCAGGCAAAAGCAACGCCGAGAACCCCACGTCACCACTTCTGTGGAGGCCCACCGAATCAAGTGCCAATTGGACACTTAACTGGATAGCAGTGGGCCTTCCACAGGGATCAAAGACCCTGGCAACAGAAGTCCTGCCCTTCGAGAGCTGCTGGCAGACTGTTCTGATGACAGGTCATCGACCTGGAACGTTAACTCTGCTTCTCTCTCCGCAGATACTGCCAGACCTGCTGAGTATTTCCAGCACTTTTTGTTTTTATGTAGGAGACTCATGCCAGGTGATCAGTCAGCCTCCAGAGAGCTGTCCTTACAGAGTTAAAGTTGCCTTGGCATCTTAGCCTTTGCATCTCCTTTCAGGTTATGTGCTGATGGCCCTCAGTGCCCACCCTTGCCAATAGCCAACTCTCTCATCCAGCAGTATGGGTACATAACCCTTTCACCCAGCTGTATGGCCACCCGTGCAGAGCGCACAGCACTGCAAGCCAACAATGACCTTCACTTCCCCTTCTTCCCCTATCCAATACTATTCATGGCTGTCTTCCCATCGTAGCACTGAGGCCTCGCATGGTGCTGCCAACATTCAACAGCCAGGGTCCGAAGGCACATGAGGGCCACCCGCGTTCACTTAATCCCCAGCCCCCCATTGAAACGCGATCAATTACATGTTAATGTATTAAAACAAACTGGTTAAAAATTCAAATGACAGTCCCATTGTATTGGGGTGGCAACGCCACCTTGGTGCTTTCACATTGCTGAATAAATCCAGAACCGATGTCACTATGCCAGATCTCCAGGCAGACACATCCATCACAATTCTCCGGTCCCCCACACCTCCATTTCCTCTCCAAATAGTCTGACTAAATTCAGCCCTGAGGGTGGAATTTTAACCTGTCAAGATGGGTGGGATTTCTGCGCAGGTGGCAGGTTGAAACACCTGGAAGCCAACAGGAATCCGTCAACTTCCACCTTTAACTCACGTGTGGGAAATCACCATGGGAAAGGCAGCTCTTCCATTTAGATATATTAAATAGTAATTAGCTGCTGTTTTAACCCAGGATTCTGAGTTTAACTCTGTGTACATGAGTTTCCCAGGCTTCATGGAACTCGCTAGGGAAAACAAAGTGAGAGGACAGGAGGAATTGTCGGGGCTGAGAAAATGACAGGCAAAAACGCTTTAAATGCTGAGATGTGTCACCTGCTTCCTTGTCTTAGTGAACAGTTTTTGCTCACAGAAATTGTTCTGAGAGTGTGCTTTCACTGCTTTGGATATAATCTGAGGTCATTTCTACTACCTTGGACCAGGTGGACACACATTGCCAGTGGGGGAAAAGGACACCACAACGATTACTTTCATCACCTCCAGCTGATTCCAGAGATCTGCTGGTGATATTTGACAAATCTCACAATCTACTGCCCAGAAATGCATTTCACAGGGTGACCGTGCATGTTTGCCAAGATGCAGTTTGCTACTGATCAGACCAGTCAAAATAAGCGGGCGCTCAGATTTGCTGCTCAGGTTGGATTTCCACAGGGCCAGAGTTGTCGATTGGACACATGGGGCAATCAAGGTGCCCCCAGATCACCCACAGTCTTTGTCAACTGAAAGGGATTCCACTCCATCAACCTTCAGCTGGTCTGCAACCCAGAAAAGAGCATCATTCATGTCTGTGCAAAGATTCCCAGGAGTTGCCATGATGCATTCAACCTGCACTAGCCATGTCTCCCTGAGATATTCATACCTCAAAACAGAGTCAGCAAATGGCTCCTTGGAGACAAGAGCTACCCTCTGTAGTTGTTGCTGATAACACCTATAAGGAGCCCAAGCATTAACACCCAGGAAAGGTACAACAGAATCCACACAAGCACTAGAGTTGCAACTGAGCAAGCAATCATGATGCAAAGATGCAAATCAGGTGCCTGGACAAATCTAGGGGCACCTTAAGGATGCACAAGCCAGGGTTTCCAGAATGACAGCAATCTGTTGTGCCGAGCTTGGAGGGTCCTGCACCCTCCAACGGGGACTCTTCACTGCTGTACCTAGCTCCAAATCCTGCTCCTGCTCACTTGTGATTCATCAGGTGACAACCCACCTACCTGCCTTGGCAGCCCCACTATTCTGACCTGGTGGAGGGTACGCATGAATTCTGCGAAGGTGCAGCCTCAGAGTGAGTGGCCTCTGAGTCTTGTCCTCCCCATGCACCGCCTCCCGAGGGACACATGGAGAGGGTGAATGACATGAATTAGAACTGAGAAGGTGAACGGGTTCTCAGTTCATATTGTGCAGATCATCAGATTTCAGTTTTTGCTTCAAGTCAACATGTGCATGTATGCCATGGGACTGTGTTATATTAATTCTGTCACCAGGTAGCTTGGGTGACTGCCCCTGCACCACCCCCCCCCCACCCCCACTCTCATCCAATGGCCAGCCATGCTAAGACTCAGTTCCTCTCCATCGCCTAGGTGGAGATGATTGGAGGACCACCTCCAGTTTTCTGTGCTCTGTTCTGCAAGGAAAGAAAGAGATGTATGAGTATGAACTGTGGAATGTTTTAAGAGGATGGAAGGACCAAATTGGTGTGAGGGATGAGCGTAACATTGCTGTAAGATGAGGGTGAGGGTGAGTGTGAGTTGTGGCTGGTCAGATGGGGATGTGAGGAGATGCCTTGACAGAATGGGATGGTTGCACCTGCAAGGTGGGGGTGATCTGAGGAGTAATGTGCAGGAGAAGGCTGGGGAATGCAGAGTGAGGGGATTTGTACTGCTATGTGCTGTGCCACTTGCTTTTCCTGCCCTAATCAGGTCAGTAAACCTCTTGAGGTTCTGAATCCAGGAGCGAGACACCACATCTGCCACTGACCTCTTCTGCCACTTCCAGCCACGCCTGCTTATTTTCTGAGGCTGCCTCCTTTCTCCCATCCATAGGAAACAGAATCTCCCAGCAGGCCTTTACAGTCTCCAGCACCATCTCCAAAAATACATGAGAAAGGTGTGGTGCTGCCTTGCCATGTTGACCATCCATCCGTGCAGGTTCTGGCTCTGACCAAAACATATCAACAATGTTTCCATTCTTACCCTCATAGTGTCCCTTTAAATAGAGGAGCTAAAAGAAATGTGGGTCATCAGCACACCCTCTTGCTCAAATTGGTTGGGAAATCCAGAAGTCAAATGCAGGGGCAGTGGCTGGATTAAAAAGCCACTGACAAGCGCGTGCTGAAACTTCAGGTTCATGACACGCTGCCGGCCTCTGCTGCTGCAAGTGAGCCTGAAAGTTAAAACTTAGCCTTGTACATTTAAACCTCCATCTTGTTTATTCCAAGGTCTCTCAATGTCTAGTGTTGGTTATTTCCAGTTGCAATGGATTTTCCCTGTTCTTGCTGAGGCCATTAGGTGGAGCAGCACACCCTGGCATCTGCTGTGAAAAAGCTGGCTGAATGAAGCTACAGGAAGCTTAATGGAAGGGCCAGCCTTGAAGAAAGCTGTGAAAAACCTGTGGCTTAGCAAGGACCAAAGGAAGCCTCGGAAAAGCTGATGGCTGGGCCAATTCTGAAGGAAGCACTGGAAAAGTCCACAATTTGCCGAGCCCTAACGGCAGCTGTGGAAAAGCTAAGAGCCAATGTGGAAATGCTCAGAAATTATGAGATCATACACTACTTCAGGCAAAGAATATTGTTTCCAAACTGCTTCAAAAACATTCTCAGTGTGAAAGTAACACTTTTCACAGCCTAGCTAAATATGCCACTCAAAGGAACTCCTTAAACAAATCACTTTGACATAATATGGCTGGTGGATAAAAACAAAGCATGTTAGTGAAGAAATCTCATCTGGGACATCTTTCATATAGATTTTATTTGTTCATATTCAATTGAGCCAAACTTATTGCCCTTTTTCACATGGATTTTTTTCTCTAATTTTTTTTGTTAAGGATTTTTAACCATAAGAACCCAATGTGACAGCACATCTCCAATGGGTCCTCCAATCTCCAGAGGGAATAGCATGGGAAGGACACTGACGTAATCACCACCTTCTTATGAGTGAAGTCATGATCCTTATCAGGTGCCAGGGTTGACAAACAGACCCTGACTTAACTCACTGAAGGCTGGAAAGACCTTTTCAGCTTTCAAACAAAATGCATCATTGCTATTAAATTGTACCTATAAAAAATAATCTTATGCCAATTTCCAACATTGATAATATAAGTGGAGTAGGTTAAACAAAGAGAATACATGAAAGCCATCTTCAAAATGCCAGCTAAGTTCTCTGGTTTCCACTGGGCAGAAAATTGGATTTTAGGTGAAATTTTGTTTTGAAAGGTTTTCCACCACCAGTTTAACTAATGTGATGGAATGCAAACACGTTTAAACTTGTTGCAATATTCTACTGTAATGCTCAAGTCAAAATCACCAAAGACAAGTGCTGTGGCTATGAGATGAAAATTTATGTTTCATGGAGACTTCAGTCTCATATACCCTGCTTGAATGATTACTGAAATTCCCTTTGTAACACCTGCAAGATCTCCCCTCAGCTTGACCATACGTAGATCCCTCCGTGGGTCACAGCATAACGTGCAGTACTTGCTGTGATATTTGAATTATCCCACATAGTGGACTGAATACAACCATTCTGAAGCCCAAAGCTCAGTCAAAGAAGCATGCTTGTGTACTCTCTAACCATTGACCCACAAACATGTGGCAAGTGTCCTATTGATGAATTAATATCCTTGCCTTGAAGGTTAACTCATTAATATATTTATCTATATTCCCTGCTTTATGCATTGGTATTCATGATTCTCATGAACTCCAACAAGTCTGTCCAATTCACTGTACTCAACTCTGTCAGTGATAATAATAAGACTGCTCATAGACATCATAAGACTTCATCACTTGTTCACGCCTCTGGCAACTCCTGTGGTTCACTTCCCAATGTCACACTTTTCTCTAGTCATTTTATCCACAAACTTTGGCCTGCCATGTTGCAGTTGGTAGCACTTGAGTCAGGCATTGTTGGTTCAAAGCCCACTCCAGAACTTGAGTACATAATACTGCATTGACAGATGAATATAGGAACCTGTGATCAGGAGTAGGTAATTTAGCCCCTCGAGCCTGTTCCACCATTCAATTAGATCAGAGCTGAACTTTATCTCAACTCTGCCTACCCACCTTCGTTCTGTTTGTCTTAATATCCTTGCCTAACAAAAATCTAACAATCTCTCAATTTTCAATTGACCTAGCCTCAACAGCTTTTTGACAGCAAGAGTTCCAGATTTCCACTATTTCTTGTGTGAGGAAGTGCTTTCTGACATCACGCCTGAACAACCCAGCTCTAATTTAGATGAAACATTAAACTGAGGCGCTAGTTGGCTGTGCTGGTGGACATAAACTATTTTATGGCACTACACAAAGAAGTTTCTCAGTGTCCTAGTTAGGGCTGCCAAACCTCACGGATTGTTTGGGAGTCTCCTGCAATTGAGGATTGCTCTCCCGGGTACTGTTGGTAATAACCTGGGAGAAAATTACTTTCTATCCGGGGTTAGGTGGAACTTCACCTGTCCCTGTTGTCTCTACTTGCAATTGCTGTCTGCACCATCATTCTTGTGGCGCTCAAAAAGCCTGTCTGACTGTCTCAGCCAGTCCATGCCTCCCTCAAATGATCCAGAATTTCTACGTAATTCGCTCTGCTCCGTAACCTTGGCTAACTGTGTCCAGACAACAGTAAAGTCAACTGGGCATACTAGAAATTTAAACAGCCAACAATCATTGATAGTTTATTTGTTGCAATGCATGTGATTTAGTTATGGTCTTAGGTGAATAACAATTTCACAAGTACATCCATGCCATAAATTACTGTGAGAGTTTTAATACATATGAATTCAGCCTAATTTGCGGTTAAAAAAATTGCTGTAAAATTGTGCTTTTTTCGTACCTTTTCTTGTCTCAAGCTTTCCTGTGCCATACAGGATAGAGTGAGACTTGACAATGCCTACACATCGCTGGCTACTGGGGTGTAGCTTAGAGTGGGCCAGAGGGCTCTCCATAAAATTTCCCCTCGCCTCCCTCAATATCAGGCCTCCACTGACCATCATCAACCAAAACAACAACAACAACTTGTATTTATATAGTGTCTTTAATGTAATAAAATGTCCCAAGGCACTTCGCAGGAGCATTATAAAGCAAAATTCGACATCGAGTCACATAAGCCGATATTAGGGCAGATAAGCAAATGCTTAGTCAAAGAGGTACGTTTTAAGGAGTATCGAAAAGGAGGAAGAAAAATAAAGAGTCAGAGAGGTTTAGGAAGAGAAGTCCAGAGCTTAGGGCCTAGGCGGCTGAAGGCACGGCAAACAATGTTGGAAGAATTAAAATCGAGGATATTCAAAAGACCAGAATTAGATGACCGTAGATATCTCGGAAGGTTGTGGGGCTGGAAGGGATTACAGAGAACAGAATGGACGAGGCCATGGAGGAATTTGAAAATTAAGGTGTTGCTTGACTGGGAGCCAATGTAGGTTGACCACAGGGGAGATAGGTGACTGGGGCTTGGTGCGAGTAAGAGCACAAGTTTTGGATGACCTCAAGTTTACAGAGGGTAGAATGTGGGAGGCCAGCCAGGATTGTGTTGGTATAGTCAAGTCTAGAGGTGACTTAATCATGAATGAGGGTTCCAGCAGCAGATGAGCTGAGGCCGGGGCAGAGTTGGGCCATGTTGTGGGAGTTGGCAGTGTTAGCAATGGCAATGTCACCTTCATGAAAGGAACAGTTATAAACTAAAGTGAACTGGAGCAACTATGAACTGTAAAAATGAACTGATGAAGTAAACTCCAAAAAATGGACACAGTTTAGCTGTAGACAAGATGAAGTAAGAAGTCAGATGACCCTTCCTGTTCTGCAAATAAATAGTGATTGTTGGAGTCCAATCCCAACATGACATCTAGATTAGTTCGGGGGAAGACACATTAAAATGCTAAACAGGCCATTCAATGCTAAATGGCTCCTATCTTCAAGAATTGGGTTGACAAAGACCTTCACAGACAGGGTGACTCCAGATGCAAAGTCAAGATAACAGGTGGGAAATAACACCACTTTATCAAGACAAGCTACATTCAAATCCCATTGTGTAACAATGGCCTCATGTTCAAAAACATTATATGAACACACTAGGGGAGAGCATCTAGAGTCACCTGACTGAAACCCAACCTGATAAGGTTTTTTTCGTAAAAGAGATTTCTCTTGAGAGAGACAGGGAAAGAAAACCAGCAGCTTGAGAGATCAATACCAGCCAAGAGGATCCTGCTGAAGAGAGTGCTGATTGGTTGGCAAGTACTCTCTTCTCATACAGTATAAAGTTGTTGCTTTCCCTTATATTTGCATTCTTACAAATTGTCCTGATGAGTGCAAGACGAAAAGCTTCGATAACATGCCTATTTTCAGCAATACTCAGGTTCTGTACTACCAAACGACTAACTGTGTTGACTTGGGCATTCTCTTAATCTACAATAACCGAGGCCTTGAAAAGCTGATTGCATCATTTTCTGTTGTCACTATTCCAAAGATTTTAGTAATTTGCTTATTCTGTTCATAACATACTGCATAAATAAGCATCATTTAAAACAAACATCATGATCATATTGAAGGAAAATTTGGCCATCCCTCTCCAAAAACTTAGCTGAATTGCCATCAATGTAGGTAAATGTGCTCTGCAGTTAGGCTGTACAAGCTGTTGGAAAAACCTTGCAGTTCGATTTATGCTTTTAGGTTAGTAGCAAATAAATGACAAAGTTCCTTTTTCCCTGCAGATGAAGAACATAACAATAAAGAGTAAAGTTCTCATTACACTGTCTTATCAAACACCCCCAGATCAGGTACAGTAGAGGTTACATACGAACATACAAACATATGAACTAGGAGCAGGAGTAAGCCACTCAGCCCCTCAAGCCTGCTCCGCCATTCAATAAGATCGTGGCTGATCTGATTGTAACCTCAACGCCACATTCCCTCCTACAACCAATAACCTTTCATCCCCTCGCTTATCAACAATCTATCTACCTCTGCCTTAAAAATATTCAAAGATTCTGCTTCCACTGCCTTTTGAGGAAGAGAGTTGCAAAGACTCACGACCCTCAGAGAAAAAAATTCTCTTCACCTCTGTCTTAAATGGGCAACCCTCATCATTATACAGTGACTCCCTAGTTCTAGATTCTCCCACAAGAGGAAACATCCTTTCCACATCCACCCTGTCAAGACCCCTCAAATTCTTTTGTGTTTCAATCAAGTCACCTCTCGTTCTTCTAAACTCCAGCGGATAAAAGCTTAACCTGGCCAACCTTTCCTCACAAGTCAACCCACTCATTCCAGGTATTAGTCTAGTAAACCTTTTCTGAAATGCTTCCAATGCATTTACATCCTTCCTTAAATAAGCAGGCCAATACTATACTCCAGATGTGGTTTCACCAATGCCCTGTATAGCTGAAGCATTACCTCCCTACTTTTGTATTCAATTCCCCTCACAATAGATGATAACATTCTATTAGCTTTCCTAATTACATGCTGTACCTGCATACTAACCTTTTGCGATTCATGCACTAGGACTCCCAGATCTCTCTGCATCTCAGAGCTCTGCAATCTCTCACCATTAAGATAATATACTTCTTTTTTATTCTTCCTGCCAAAATGGACAATTTCACATTTTCCCACATTATACTCCACTTGACAGATATTTGCCAATCACTTAACCTATATCCCTTTGTACCCTCCTTACGCCCTCTTCACAAGATTTAGCCTTGGATAGTGGGTAAAGTAATTATACAATGGATAGAGTAACTATTATCCAAATACATAGCGAATAAAAGCTAAAAGGAATATCCTACACATCCAATCTTCCCTAGATAAGGGGGAGGTGCCAGAGGATTGGAGAGTGTGTCATCCTTATGCAAGAAAGGGTGTACGGTAGTTCCTGTAACTCCAGGTCAGTCAGCTTAACATGGTGGTGGGTATGATTTTAGAAACAATAGTCAGGGATAAAAATCAACAGGCACTTAGAAAGGTTAGAGTTAATTAAGGATAGCCAGCACAGATTTGTAAAAGGCAGAACATACTTGACTAATCCAATTGAATTTTTTGATGAACAGTGAAGGTTCATGAAGGGAATGCAATGGATGCTGTCTATCGGGATTTTAAGAAAACCTTTGACAAAGTACCACGTAAAAGGCTGGTTAATAAAACTGAGGCTTATGGAATAGGAGGGTCAGTGTCAGCTTGGATAAAAAATTGGCTCAAGGACAGAAAACAGTGAGTCATGGTAAATGGTTGTTTTTCACACACTGGAGGATACACACAGAAGAAGGAATTTTCCTCCACACAAGATCAGGGGGCAGGTTGTACAACCTTGCCCATCTAAGGGCGAAGTCCAAAGTACGGAAAGTCCTCATCAGGGAACTCCTCTTTGCTGACGATGCTGCTTTAACATCTCACACTGAAGAGTGCCTGCAGAGTCTCATCGACAGGTTTGCGGCTGCCTGCAATGAATTTGGCCTAAACATCAGCCTCAAGAAAACGAACATCATGGACATCAGAAATGCTCCATCCATCAATATTGGCGACCACGCTCTGGAAGTGGTTCAAGAGTTCACCTACCTAGGCTCAACTATCACCGTTAACCTGTCTCTAGATACAGAAATCAACAAGCCCATGGGAAAGGCTTCCACTGCTATGTCCAGACTAGCCAAGAGAGTGTGGGAAAATGGCACACTGACATGGAACACAAAGGTCCGAGTGTATCAAGCCTGTGTCCTCTGTACCTTGCTCTATAGCAGCGAGGCCTGGACAACGTACATCAGCCAAGAGCGACGTCTCAATTCATTCCATCTTCGCTGCCTCCGGAGAATACTTGGCATCAGGTGGCAGGACCGTATCTCCAACACAGAAGTCCTCGAGGCAGCCAACATCCCCAGCTTATACACACTACTGAGTCAGCGGCACTTGAGATGGCTTGGCCATGTGAGCCGCATGGAAGATGGCAGGATCCCCAAAGACACATTGTACAGCGAGCTCGCCACTGGTATCAGACCCATCGGCCGTCCATGTCTCCGCTTTAAAGACGTCTGCAAACGCGACATGAAATCCTGTGACATTGATCATAAGTCGTGGGAGTCAGTTGCCAGCGTTCGCCAGAGCTGGCGGACAGCCATAAAGGCGGGGCTAAAGTGTGGCGAGTCGAAGAGACTTAGCAGTTGGCAGGAAAAAAGACAGAGGCACAAGGGAAGAGCCAACCGTGTAACAGCCGCGACAATCAAATTTTTCTGCAGCACCTGTGGAAGAGCCTGTCACTCTAGAATTGGCCTTTATAGCCACTCCAGGCGCTGCTCCACACACCACTGACCACCTCCAGGCGCTTACCCATTGTCTCTCGAGATAAGGAGGCCAAAGAAAAGGAGGATAGTAGATAGTGGAGTCCCCCAAGGTTCAATACTAGGACCACTTTATATTATATATATGGCTTGGATATTGGAATACAGAGTAAAATTTCAAAATTTGCCAATGATACCAAACCTGGAGATGTGGTAAATAGTGAGGATGATGCCAATCGACTGCAACAGGACATAAATAGGCTAGTAGAATGGCAGTCAAGTGGCAGATGGAATTTAATACAGAGAAGTGTGAGGTGATGCATTTGGCAGAAGGGATAGGGAGAGGCAACATAGATTTGATGGCACAATTCTAAAGAGTGTGCAGGGACAGAGGGACTTTGGGGTCCATGTGCACAGATCCTTAAAAGTGGCAGGAGATAATGAAAGAATAATCAGAAAAGCATATGGGACCTTGGGCTTCATAAATAGAGGTATTAAGTACAAAAGCAGGGAAGTTATGCTGAACCTTTATAAAGCTCTGGTTAGGCCCCAACTGGAGTACTGCACCCAGTTCTGGATACTACACTTTAGGGTTGAGGGTTCTTGAGAGGGTGCAGAGGAGATTTATGTTAAATTCCAGAAAGCTTGTTGTGGAAGGAAGATGCTGGAGACTATCTTTACTCAGTCTCACATTTATTGTATAGAGTAAAAGGATTACAAACATATAGCTCCTCACTCAAAAACCTCCACCAGTTTCAGTGAACGTCTGCTTATAAGTGCTCAACTGAGACCTCAATTAACATTCTCCACCTGCATATAATTAAACAATTGATACACAATTAACAGATTAACAATTTACCTAATTGTAATGTTTAAATAACCAACCCGCTTCCGAGAGTGGGTTGGTCACTTGTCCCACATCCCGCCTTTGTTACAACCAGAAGTGGATGGGTTCAAAGCGAGTTTGAATCAGGTTTGAGATTTTTAACATTCTAACATTTTTTAGGATTATGGCCACCTGGAATACAAGAAATGGAAGGGGACTAAATTGGATAACCCCTAAAAACAGACACAGGGATTATGATGAGCAGTTAACCTCCTCCCGTTTATGCCAACTTCATGCTGCCTGCTCATTTGAATGATCCCTGTGTCAAACCAGCGCTAACTGGGCTGGACACATCAGCGGAGATCAATATAGTGAGTGGCAATGGCCTACACCTTGTAAAAGGGGAGGGGTAATGTGGTTGGAGAAGGTGCCGGCAGTGATGCTAGAAGAGAATTTGACCTGGGAAAGAGTGAGGAAGAGCACAGGAGGGGAGAGAGTGGATTCCAAAGTTCTTGTACGCTGCACTGGAGGTCTTGGTAGAGGAAGTGGAAAATAAGAGAGATGCCCTGTATCTGCAGTGGAGGGGAAAGAGGTCCTCCAGACACACAGTCAAAAGGCAGTGGAAGCACATGCCAGGAGTCAGGCCCAAGGACCTGGATGCAGTGCTGCAAGAAATTCAATGACCCCACGAATGGTCAAGGTCAGTGAATGAATCTTCAAATGCCATATCCTACCAGCTGCACCACTTGTCTCATCCACGGCTCAATGCACCACATCCCCCCAGCACCCAACTACCAACAATCTCCATCAATCAGGACTCATACCTAACGTTCATAGCTTCAGTTCACCCTCATACATTCAGCACTGCTGCAAGCCTCACACCCTCAACTCACAGCTTTCATACACTATCAGCTATTCATCCAAGACAGCCACATCATGCAAACAGATTGTACAATATTCACTGATACACTCCTACACTACCTGCTCTCTTACAGGACAAGGTGGTGCACAACCAGAGGCAGAAAAAGCTACAGGAGGGGAGGACAGGCCCACCTCTATGTCCTAACCTCCCCCCCCCCCCCACCACCATGGGAGAGACAGTGCTGGCATTATGGCATTACTGGGATGGCCATTGCTGAGGGTCTGGCCAGTGGTCGGGTTGAAAGCATCAAAGATGATGACATCCTCATTCCTAAAACTCCTTCTCACATCCCACACTTTTCTGATTTACAAACTGCAAATGGTGTCATTATGCACTTTCAATTTCTCCCACTCCCTGCACCGCAACCTTACACTGTGCTTGTTCCTTTCAGACAGCCAAGAGTTGCAACCTGGCCAGGGAGTGCAGGAATATCAAGACGACAGTGATGATAAAGACATAGCACCTGTCATTTGATTTCACACTTGCAGCCACCAGCTTACACACTGACACTGTGCATATCTTATAGGATTAGAGACAGGATCTGTATGCGGTGAGACACTGGGCAGAAGTGTGCTGCGGCTAGGTCAGGGGCAAGAATCGCATAGCTGCTAGATCGCTGGAGGGTCAGGTCACACATGGGTTTTGCTGCAGAGGATTCAGATGAGGACTGCAATGGGGCAGCCGACAGATACAATCTGATGGATATGCACAAGAAGATGCTTGGCGCACTGAGAGGCCTGCCAGAAAGCGTTCAATATCAAGAAGCATGCAGCAGTCCAGCACCAACATGGCATTGAGCGTGGAGTCCATCCTCTCCAACATGGAAGTTGTGGGCAACTCTGTTCGCACACTTTTGACTTAACCTTGATGCAGTATCTGATGGCCGATGTCACAGCTTCCACTGTAGCACAAGCAGCAGCTACCCAAGATCTGAGTGCTACAGTGGAAGCTCAAACTGCTGCCATCATGGCTGTGGATTATCACAGAACCATAGAACGGTTACAACACAGAAGGAGGCCATTCGGCCAGTCATATCTGAGGTGGTTCTCTGCAAGAGCAACTCACATAGTCCTACTCCCCTGCCTTTTCTCCTTAGCCCTGCAAATTTTGTCTCTGCAGGTCTTCGCCAATTCCCTTTTGAAAGCCATGACTGCACCTGCCTCCACCACCTTCTCAGGCAGTGCATTCCAGATCCTAACCACTCGCTGCATAAAAATGTTTTTTCTCATGTCGTCATTGGCTCTTTTGCCATTCACCTTATCTCAGTGTCCTCTGGTTTTCGACCCTTCCACCAATGGGAGCAGTTTCTCTCTATCTGCTCTGTCCAGGCCCCTCATGATACTGAACACCTTTAACAAATCTCCTCTCAGCCTTCTCTTCTCTAAGGAGAACAACCCCAGCTTCTCCAATCTATTCCCGCAACTCTGGAACCTTTTCTGGAAAACTTTTCTGCACACGCTCTAAAACCTTCACATCCTTCCGAAAGTATGGTGCCCAGAATTGAACACAATACTCCCATTGAGCCCAGACCAATGTTTTATACAGGTTTATCATAACTTCCTTGCTTTTGTACTCCATGTCTCTATTCATAAAGCTCAGGATCCCGTATGCTTTTTATTATCTACTTCTTCAAGCTGCCCTGCCACCTTCAACAATTCATGCACATATACCCCCAGGTCCCTCTGTTCCTGCACTCCCTTTAGAATTTCACCCTTTATTTTCTCGTTCTTCCTACCAAAATGTATCTCTTCACACTTCTCTGCATTAAATATCATCTGCCATATGTCTGCCCATTCCACCAGCCTGTCTATGTTCTCTTTAAGTCTATCACTATCCTCCTCACAGTTCACTATAGACAGTGCACAAAGAAGCTTGCAGGGTATCACAACTGTCTAGCAATCTGCCCTTCAACAGATTACTAGGATTGTTGAGGCACCACCCCATGGAAGCAACAGTGGCTTCATGGAGCAGAAACTTTCTGTCTCCTCTCAGAAAGACAGGGTTCATCCTCCCATTCCACCAGTGCACTTGCTGTTGCCCGTTAACCAGCCAGCTTTGACTACTGCTGCCCATGCCAACACAGTGTAACCCCCAGCCGAGCATTCTAGGCCCAGAGCTGCTCGAGGTTATCCTCAAAGGTTATCTGTAGACTGTCCCATTGAAAGTCAGCAGCCTCCCATCAGCGATGCAGAAACCATTGGGGTAGCACTGTATAGTGTTACAACCAAGGCAGGAGTAATGCACTGTTAATTCAGTCCCACTACGCCACAGGACACAACATATTAATAAAGTTTCCCACCTACTGGAAAATAGCCAAATTAAACACTCTATTTGACCCCCAGAATAAAGCACAACAAACCAGGTTTCTTTAAACAACAACAAAATTGACTATTTATTAATAAACTAAATCTTAAACAATAATGAGATAAATTTACATATGTAAAGATATTATAACTCCTTATTCTTCCTAACCCTCATGCAGACACACATACATTCAAAAACCGGCTAACTGGGGATAAAGGCTTTTCTCTTTACAACTGCTTCTTAGGAATAATAAAATAACTGGGTTCTGACGTTCTGGTAGGATAGTTCTGGATCGTTGAGGTGTCCCGGAGTCGAATAGCCAGATATCACTCGAAGTCTCTCCAGGCAAGGTTAATGAACAGTCTGTGATGGGCAGACGTTCAAGGTAATTTGTCTGCAGCAGGTGTCACACAGATCTTTCAGCAAAGGGTATGGCAACAGGTCTACATGGGTTTTGAAATAGCAGTTTAGCAATAGAAGCTTTTGTGAGCTTTCAGGATCTTCCAAAACAGAAGAGGCAACAGGAATCGCTCCTGAGGCAGAGATTCTTCAGAGACTGGAGGCAGTAGGAATTTGCTACCTTTTTAAAATGCAGGGCTTCCTCTCAGCAAAGGAGCCTTTCTCCACAGAGAGCAGCAACTCCTCTTCTCCTGGGTCCTTCCTCTCCAGGTTCCTTTTCCTCTCTTCAAGCAGACCACAGCCACTACCTCAAATGTAAGAATTCTTTTTCCAAGAGGGGCAAATCTTTTTACAGAGTAGGTCTTTTTCCCTCTGGTCTGTAAGCACAGGTCCCAGCCAGCTCACTGCTTGCTGCTTCCAGCTCCCTGGTCTTTTTCACACAGCAAAACTGAAATTAAAATCCTAATAATAAGTCATGTCACAGTCATAAATCTTCCTGTCATTTCCATGTTGAGCTGCTTGGAATGGGTGTCTTGTAGTTTGTCGCACTCAGTTCACAATTCCAAGTTTCAGCATTCAATGTTCACAGAGAAAAATACTTTTTCTCAGTCTTTTAAAAGCACACAGAATTCTTAGCTTTCAAATAATCAAAAAACAAGGCTCTTGTGACAATAGGAACACTAGGAAAAACAAATGCATGTGAAAGACAGAGACTAAGGGAATGCAGAAGGGTATGCGGTATGCAGTATACAGTATGGCATGACTTCATTTATAAACTTGGTTTGGAATTTCATTTTGTTGTGGCTTTGGTTGTACATTGTGGTCAAGCAGACACTGTGATGGTGAGTGACAGAGGGAAGGAAAGGAGTGAGACTGCTGATGGGGGATCTAGGCTCTGGCTACTGGTATTGCACTCAGTTGAGTTGTTCATGGACAGCCCAGGCAGAAAGAGGTTGTGTTGGTTGCTTCCTCCCTCTCCTCCCAGTGCTTCACCGTGTAGCTGATGGCAAGGGCTGTTCTTCATGATGGTGAAGTTGTGCAGCATACAGTATACCACCATGAATCTCAGCACTCCATCTGCTAAGAACTGCTGGGTCCTCTACAGCAGTCCAGGCAATAGAAGTGTTGTTTCAGCATGCCAATGGTCTACTCTAACACATTTCATGTGTAAGCAAAGCTTTCCCTGCATGCATGCTATGCACATGTATTGGATTGCGCACCAGAGTCATCCGCCATGTCGTCAGTAGATTGCCCTCATCGTTCAGTATCCACCTTTTGGTTTTCCGTGGAGGCTTAAATGCAGCTGGCATACCAGATTGCTGCAGAATAAAGGCATCATGACTTCTGCCAGGATACCAGGGATTGAACTGCATGATGTTCTGCATATGGGCACACACCAGCTGGACACTGGACACTGAGGAAGTGGCATCCCTGTCAGTTGTTATATGACAGAGTTGACATGTAGAGCCTGTAAAGTGATATCTGTGCAGTCAATGACACCCTACACCATGGGAAGCCTGCAATTCTAATGAAGCTGTGTGCTCACTCCACCTGTCGGTCTCTAGCAAGACAAAATGAAATGTACTCAGCTCTCCTAGATCAGAGACCTCACTTATACAACAACGGATGGCAAACATCTCCAGCTCCAGTTTGGAAGGGGCCAGGGCTGAAACAACACTTTTGCTGCCTGGATCGCTGTAGAGGACCCAGCAGTTCTTCGTAAATGGAGTGCCGAGATTCATGGTGGTATACTGTATGCTGCAAAACTTCGCCATCATGTAGAACAGCCCTTGCCATCAGCTACACGGTGAGCAACTGAGGAGCACTAGGAGGAGGGAGGAGGTAACCAACACAGCCTCTTTCTGCCTCGGCTGTCCGTGAACAACTCAACTGAGTGCAATACCAGTAACCAGCACCCCGATTCCCCAACCAGCAGTCTCACTCAAAGAACAAAGAACAAAGAAAATTACAGCACAGGAACAGGCCCTTCGGCCCTCCAAGCCTACGCCGATCCAAATCTTCTATCTAAACCTGTCGCCTACTTTCTAAGGGTCTGTATCTCTTTACTTCCTGCCCATTCATGTATCTGTCTAGATACATCTTAAAAGACGCTATCGTGCCCGCGTCTACCACCTCCGCTGGCAATGCGTTCCATGCACCCACCACCCTCTGCGTAAAGAACTTTCCACGCATATCCCCCCCTAAACTTTTCCCCTTTCACTTTGAACTCGTGTCCCCTTGTAATTAAATCCCCCACTCTGGGAAAAAGCTTCTTGCTATCCACCCTGTCTATACCTCTCATTTCCTTCCCTCTATCACTCAGCATCACAGAGTTTGCTTGACCACAATGTACAAACCAAGCCCAACAAAATAAACATTCCAAACCATCCTGGTGACTTTCACAGTCAGTGGCAACATGATCCTCGCCCTGCTCTGAGGTTGCAGTTGTGGCTGCAGCAGATGGCAAATTTCAGTGAAGACATTCTTACTGAAGCACAGATGTCTCACACATTTGTTCCTTGCTGAGGTTCAGGAAGGAGAATTGCTCCCTGAACACCCCAAAGCAGATGTAGCCTTCCTGCTGAGAGCCCTTCTCCCCCGCCTCCTTCCTCTTCCAGCAGCTTGTCCTGCTCTGCGTGACCTCTGTTCATTCTTCAACTTATGCTGTACAACATCAGATGGATTGAGCTTTTCTGTCCCAATAATGGAACAAAGGAGAAATTGTGGGAAGGTGGCTCAGCTTGGATCAAGAAATGTTTTGGATTGAAAGGCATTAGGAAACAAGCCCAGGTAAATAACCTTTACATTTTCCCATTAATGTAATGCTGTTCTAAACAGGAGTTCCTTGTTGGAAGCAATAGCACCATTGATTAGTTATCTTTCTTGCATTACAACAGTGACAGTACTTCAAGTACTTCTTTGACTGTAAAATGCTTTGAGATGTCTGACGATCACGAAAGGTGCTATATAAATGCAAGTTTTTTTCCCTCCAGTGTAAGTAATGTTCAGAACTACTCTGAACATTTTTTCCAATAAAAAGCCTTTTATCTGAAGTTGATTCCAAGTTAATAGGAAGAGATTCCTCTTTACCCTGATTGCAGTTGTCATTTATAAAGTGTGACATTTCACTGAAATCATGTAATGGACACAATACTAAACAAAGTTCCACTGTCATGCTAGATTTCCAATGCAAATATCCTAAGGGTGTAAGAGCATCTGGAGAGCACATTGAAGCACTAATTGCCTTCTGAAAAATTTAAAATTCTTTGATTTGTATTTTTAAATAAAAGGACAGCGTTCAATGCTAACAATACTTCAGCTACAGCTGAGAAAATTCGAGAATACTGAGGAAACCAACTAACATCTTGAATTTCCTCGGCTGGGTCAACTATGAATATGTTCTTAAATTGTAGGTGGGCAGCTTTCAGAGTTATTTATGCACTGTTCACTTTCAGAAATTACATCTGTATGTTGTTACAAGCTCTATCCAAGCAACACTGTTCTAACGCAAAGAATTTTTCTTCAAGAGTCTGTCATAGTTGAGCCAGAAGAATTCAAAACAAGAATGTTTAAAGCATTACTATTTCATTTGGCCTGTGTATTAAGTTGTTAATAATTGGGTCAGTACCTCATTGCATTCCAACAGAGAGCAGCCCTCTGACTGTCATAAGGTGTCACTATGTCATGTTGTCACTTAGGCATGAGTGTGAAGTGATGCCAAACTGATGCTGAGAGGATGTTTCTCCTTGTCAGGGAATCTAGACCTCAGGGCCACTGTTTTAAAATAAGGGGTCTCCCTTTTAAGACTGAGATGAGGAGGAATTTCTTCTCTCCAAGGGCCATTAATCTTTGGAATTCTCCTCTCCAGAGAGCAGTGGGTTATTGAATATATTCAAGGCAGAGTTAGACTGATTTTTGATCTACAAAGGAGTCAAGGGTTATAGAGGGCTGACAGGAAAGTAGAGTTAAGGCCACAATCAGATCAGCCATGATCTTATTGAATGGTGGAGCAGGCTCAAGGGGCCGAATGGCGTACGCCTGCTCCTATTTCTGATGTTATTCTGACACTCTTGTGCACTAAAATCAGTTGGTGTCAGCTCCTCTCCAGTACAGTTTCTCAATAGACTCGAGTTACAGTATAATTTAATTTAACTCAAATCAGGTGCAGCACTAATTCAAAAGTACCCATGAGATTGCAGTGCTTTCAGAGATGTTTTAAGACCTTGAATGGATTTTTTTCTGGTGTCAGGAAAATACAAACACTTCCAAACTCAAGTGTTAAAGGCTAGCTGTAGGGAATAGCAGATCTCAACAACAACTAGCAATTATATAGCCTCTTTAACATAGCACAACATCCCAAGGTGCTTTATGTTGGAGCATGCATCTACTTGTGTGTCAGAGATGTGTATGCAGAGCTCCACTGCCACTACATTTGGCTGCCAGTCTGACTTTGGTCAATGCGTATTATAATCTGCACTTTCCAGTAGGCGTCACATTTTTAGTTACAGCCCAAGTCCTTGAATTCTCCTGTGTGTTTTCCTCTACCAATGAGAACCACCTTGCACTCGACTTCTTCCTTCTACTTGGAACATTTATTGGGCATCAATACTTTGATATGATTGCTAAAGATTCAAATGGTGAATAACTATGCTTGATTACTAATTTTTCATTTACCAGCACTAACTTATCTTTTTTCTTTCTTTTTCTTATAGGGTGGATGTTAAGCCATGTATGGGGTGCAGTGAAGATCCACTAGAATGACACAGGAATATATAGTTTTGAAAAAGGTTTTAAAAAATACTGTTTTTCACTTAAACAAAAAAAGTTAAGGGAGGGTCCAGTACATGTTCTGGGAAGTTAATATGAAAGATTGATTATTGCTTGGAGCAGTTCCCACTCCTCTGAAGTGACTTTGCTGGAGGTGTAGCTTGGTGGAAAGCTAAGCTGCGGGGAGGACCTAGATGGGCTGCAAAGAGATATAGACAGGTTAAGTGAGTGAGTGGGCAACAAGATGGCAAATGGAGTATAACGTAGGGAAGTGTGAAGTTGTTTACTTCGGTCATAAAAATAGAAAAGCAGAATATTTTTTAAAAGGTGTGAAATTGGTAGGTATTGATGTTCAAGAGTGTACTCGTACAAGGAACGCACAAAGTTAACATACAGGTGTAGCAGGCTATTGGGAAGGCAAATGGCATGTTGGCCTTTTGGAGTACAGGGATAAAGAAGTCTTACTAAAATTGTACCGGGCTTTGGTGAGACTGCACCTGGAATACTGTGTGCAGTTTTGGTCTCCACATTTAAGAAAGGATATACTTGGACTGGAGGCAGTGCAGCGAAGATTTACTAAATTGATCCCTGGGATGAGGCGGTTGTCCTATGATGAGAGGCTGAGTAAATTCGGCCTATATTCTCTGGAGTTCAGAAGAATGAGAGGCGATCTAATTGAGACATACAAGAATCTGAAAGGGTTTGATAGGGTAGAAGCTGAGGGGGGAATTTAGAACATGGGGACACAGTCTCAGGATAAGGAGCCATTCATTCAGGACTGAGATGAGGAGAAATTACTACACTCAAAGGGTTGTGAATCTTCGGAATTCTCTACCCCAGAGGGTTGTGGATGCTCCATCATTGAATACATTTGAGGCTGGGATAGATAGATTTTTGGTCTCGTATGGAATCAAGGGATATGGGGAGTGGGCAGGAAAGTGGAATTCAAGTCCAAGATCAGCCATGATCGTACTGAATGGCGGAGCAGACTCGATGGGCCATATGGTCAACTTCTGCTCCTATTTCTTGTGTTTACATGCCCTTGCCCATTTAATTTCCATGAACATTTGAATGGTGATTTGCTGTAATCTGTGCCAACAGGGCAAGCAACCATCTATTTCCTTAACCAATCAGACTGAAGCAGTGTTAAACAGCAGAGTCTGAATGAACCAGGAAGTGTATGTTATAATAGTGAATTCAATTTAAAATCAGGTACAGAAGCAAAATAAAGGGGGTGGGGGCGGTAAATAGATTGGATTAATAAAGTGGGAAAAAGACAGAAAGAAAAAGTTTTTAAAAGTTAGCTTTTCTTTAAATCTTCAGCAATGGTTGAAGGAATGAAACTCCAAAGTTGTACGTTAATTGTCAGTGCCAGAGAGGTTGTTTGGAAATAAGTAACACTTGTCACATTATTTAAAAAGGTACTTCAGCTGAAATGGACATGCCCTAAATTTCTGAGGTGAGTTTAGTTCATGTCTACCATGCAAGTACAATGCATTTGAATGTGAGTCAGACAGCAAGGTGCCATTTTTAGGAAGCTAATGGCATTTAACCTTGCATCTGCCTTTGTCTGAAGCTGCTTTGTGATTTGCACATAATTAATGGTGAGCGCCATTAGTGCCATTGTTATTTTGACAGAAAAATCTGGCCCATTGAGTGTAAACCAGTGGGAGTAAATTCTCCTTGAAACATTCTGTAACCCTCAGTTAGTCACTAAGTACCACACCAACACCAATATTTGGGTACAGTCTCCAGCAGTCTGGAAAAATGCAGCTAACAGCTCATGAGGATGGATTTTAACCTGCACAAATATGGACATATAGTCGGCACCAATGACAGTCTTGAGCCCTGAAATTCCACAAGGGTTCTCCCAGTTATGGTGCATCTTCATGGCAGACCACCATAACTCCCAAAGAAAATTTGTAAATGGCTAAAAATAGTTATTTATACCAATATTACCAAGACACCAATTTACACTTGCTAAAATTAAGGTAGGAGACCAAGAAACCCCTATGGATAACTAGAACCTTAAACACTCACCCCTGTTGACTCACTATCTCACATTTGTGATATAGGTAGACCTGTGCAGGATAAAGATATTAAATAACGCGAACCTCCATTTTTAATTTTAGTTGTTTTGACAACCTTTTGGAGCCATACAAGAATCTACAGCCAAGGCAGTTGCCGTGTGTTGAATGAAATCAGCCACGGTCATCTTTAATACAGCTGTAAAGACAGCCCAGCAACACCTGTTCCTCCAAACTTCCCGATGTACTCGGAGGAAGCACCTGGCCTCCACCCAACAGTGCTCTTAAATGGCTAACTGTGAAATCGGTCCATCGGCAGATGTCTATTGTACTTTTATTTAATTATTACTCATGAAAATTTCTACCCGTAACAAACTTTGCAGACATTGATTCCACTAATAAAGTACCCTCTTGCTGAAAAGAATTTTCTAACTACGAAACTCAGATTCAATGAAGATGTTTACAGCACACAAAGAAAATAGGATACCTCAAAAATAAAAATACTGAAGGTTATGAAAAATTATATATCCCCAAGAGACAGAAAAGAAATTGACTCATGCAGAATTCTAAATGATAAGGGAATGACTGCAGAGTTGGAACAGATACTTAACTGTCTTAAAGCTGAATTGGGCCTCTCCTGTAACAGATAAACTGAAGTTCAAATGGGTTACTTGTACATCTCAAGGGACATGATGCAATCTAAATTAAAAGGTTCAAGGTGGAAAAAGCGTGAGACACAAATCTAATTAATCTTAGGGTACTGAAAGAAATGGAAGAGGTCATATGTGATGGCTTAGTCAAATATTTCACTGAGAAGAGCCAGATAATTGCAGAAAGGCGTCCTTGTTTTATAAAAAAGGATCAAAACTTATAACCTGGTAACCATAGAATAGTGAGTTTAACCTGTCTGGTGAGGAAGTTAATGGAAACCATCATTAGGAATGCTATTAATGATCATCTAAAACACTATATGTGACAGGGGACATTCAACGCAACATCATAATGTGTGCGATCTAAAGTCATTAGAATTACATATTGTAGAGACGTAATGGACATTATCTACTTGGATTTCCTAAAACTTTTGATCAAGTTCTGTAAAAAGGATTCTGTGCTAAAATTAAATTCCAATGTATAATGGATCACAAACAGAATCATAGAATGATACAGCACAGGAGGAGGCCATTTGGTTCTTTGAATGAGCACAAGTAGTCCCACGCCCCTGCTCTTTCCCCACAGCCCTCTACTTTTTCTCCTTTCAAGTATTTATCCAAATCTCTTTTGAAAATTACTTTTGGTCTGGCTCCCACCAATCTTTTTAGGCAGTGTGCTCCAGGTTACAACAACTTGCTGTGTGAAAAAAAAACTGATCCCGCTTTTATTTATTTTTTTATAGCCGTAGATCTGTGTCCTCTGGTTACCAACCTTTCTGTCACTGGAAACAGTTTCTCCTTATTTGCTCCAGCAAAACCATTGATGATTTTGAACACCCCTATTAAATCTCCCTACTCCAAGGAGAACAACCAGCTTCTTCAGTCTCTCAACTTAACCAAAGTCCCTCATCCAGGTGAGATTGAAGCAAATTTCTTCCACCCCCTCTTAAGGCCTCAACATTCTTCCTTAAATGTGGTGACCAGAATTAAAATGCTCCAACTGAGTCCTAGCCAATGTTTTATAAAGGTTTAGCAAACGTATTTGTCTTTGTACCCAATGGGCACAAAATTCAATCACCCTGATTTCTGGGCACGGGGGCCATGGTTCGTGACGTGGCCATGCCCATTCAGATCGAGGTAGGTAAGATATAAAATTGGTCTATCCCCCTCACCTGAATAATTTCAGCATAAGAGTCTGGGCCTCCAATGCTGGTCTTCTCTTTGCAATGCTGCTGGCATGGTCTGCACACAGTAGGTGGCGATGGCAACACTGTTTCCTGATCACATGGTACAGGCAGCCTGCTTTTTCATAAATGCAGGCTGCCTCTCAAAGACAAGTTGAAAAAAAAGATTGCCACAGTGGAAAATCCTCAAAAATGAACATCAGGGCATGCAGAAGGATCAAGACTGATGGATGCAGTGCCGGAGGTGTTAGTGTTCCAGGTGGGCTGGAGGAGAGACACCATGATCCCACAGGGGCCAGGAGACCCTCAAAACCACCCTCAGAAAAGAGTGGGAGCAGGTGGCGAGGAGGGTCAATTCTCAGAGTCCGGAACCGAGGATCTGGTAGCAGTGCCACAAGAAGTTTAATGACCTCATCTTCACGATATCTCCTACCAGTTGCTCCACCAACTCACACTGCTCAATGCACTACATCCCCATCACTCACCCAGCAGCATTCCTTGGTACTCAGGACTCGCACCTAACATCCAAATATTCCAACTCAATCTCACACAACTATCAATGCTTCCAGCCTCACACCCACCTTTCAGTGTCTACATATACTATTCAGCTATGGCAGGCAGATCACCTCAACAGACATTCTGCCCTCTCTCTTGTAGGACAAGATGGTTCGCAATAGAAGGCGGCAGGGGGACAAGATTGCCTGCATCTCCTGAGCCCATAACCATTGCTTTCCACCCCCCTCACCCCAACCTTCCCCTTCTGAGTCCCTGCTTTCAGACATCCAACAGCTGCTGCCTACCCAGCCACAGTAGCTCAAGGAGGAAGAGGGAGAGCAACAGCACAGCTCTAATGAAGAGGCCCTACCATTTGATCCGACGCTCACAGCCACAAGCTCAGGTACTGGCACTGCACTTATCTAGGAGGTTACTACAGAGTTGGGATCAGCAAGTGTTGAGTCATCAAGGCACGATTGGGTTGGATCCAGGCAAGAGGTAAAGGATGGTTTGTGTGCCTGCTCTCTGCAGAGCAAAAGCATAGACGAGTTCTTGCTGCAGAGGATTCAGATGAGGACCTCAATGGGGCATGCACACTGAGATGTTGGGTGCATTGGCTGGCCTGTCAGACAGCCTCCTGTCATTGTTGAGGAGCATGGAGGAGTCCGCCTCCAAGTTGGCAGAGGGCATGGCATGCAGCTTGCCTTTTCCGCAGTCTCTGCTCCATTTCTCTTTGGTAATGCAGACCCAGCAGCACTATCATTGCTTCCCCCATACCTATTGCAGCCTTTGTGTGTACAGGTCATTTACTCCTCTATTCTCCCAATAAGAATGTGGCAACACTCTCTGGCAAATACACCAATACACCTCCAAAAACACACCTGAGTACTTACAGACCCTTCCCAGTGAAGAACTTCAATAAATTTTACTAACCTGTAATCAGGGTGCATGGACCTTTAAATAACGATAATGGAGGGCCACTTTGCTACCTTATGTTTCTTCATTTTAAGAGTCGACAATGCAGGCATTGCCAGGAGCTGGGTTGTTCAATTTTGGTATCCTGGAATCATATCAGCCAGTTGGATTGTGTGGCGTCAGGATCGCACCGTTTTCACGTGTTTGGGGGCACGCCAAGAAAGCAGCTGTGTGCGGCCATATCAATGATGAATGCCGCACTGGTTGCGCAGATGACAGACAGCAGCACTGCCTGCCCTCAAAGAATAGAGGTAAGTCTGCATATCACCATACCACTGAAGTTCTCACCCATTGCCTATATTAATAAAGCCAAGGAACCCATATGATATTTTTCAAACTGCCTTCCAACCTATCCTACTACCTTTAAAGGTCTGTGCAGATACACCCAAGTCACTCTGTTCCTCCTCCCCCTTTAAAACTGTAGCATTCAATTTATATTGCCTCTCATCATTCTTCCGACTAAAATGTATCGCTTCACACTTCTCTGTATTAAGTTTCACCGGTCATGTGTCTATCCATTTCACTGGTTCATCTGTGACCCCTGAAGTCTGTTATCATCATCATCATTGTTTACTACATTTCTAAAATGTCATGTTATCGAAACTTTGAAATTATGCCCTGAATACCCAAGTCCAGATCATTAATATATATAAAAAAGAGCAGTGTTCCTAATACCGACCCCTGAAGAGAACCATTTTATGTTTCTCTCCATTTTGAAAAATAACTGTTCACCACTACACTGTCTTAGGCAATTTTGACACTGTCCCTTTAATCCCACGGGCTTCAATTGTGCAATATAGTCTATTATGTGGTACTTTTTCAAACGCCTTTTGAAAGTTCATATCCGCTACATCAACCGCACTACCCTCATCAACCCTTTCCATTATTTTATCAAAGAACTTGATCAAGTTAGTGAAACACAACTTATCTTTAACAAATGCATGTGGGCTTTCATTCATTAGCCAATAATTTTGCAAATGACAATTAAATTTTTCTGGACTACTGTCTCTAAAAGTTTCTGCATCATTGATGTTAGGCTGACTGGCCTGTAGTTGTCAGGTTGGTTAAATGTCTTTAAGCAAAAATTGATTTTAAATGAGGGTACTTCCCAATGGGATCCTATCATTAATAGGATGCCCCATGGTTTGGTGCTCACTCTGCTTATGTTCATTACATTTAGTGACTATCTGGTGTAGGGAATGTGTAGTACAGTAATTCACGCAAAATACTAAATTGCACAGTAGATTCATACCCTGAGAAGAAGGGAATAGATAGCAACTGGATTTGGATAGCTTGGTACCTCAAGAGGACATTTTGGCTCAGAGATGGTATAGAGAACAGCACCAGACATGATCTCCAGCCTGCGAGCGCTGAGCTATGGAGACAGACTTCATGCCTTGGGTTTGGCTATGCTGGAAAAAGGCAGACTTGAAGGGGAACAGATTCAGGGCTTCAAAAGGTATTAAAGGCATCTATAACACACAAGTGGATAGTCTGAGGTGAGGGAGCCACGCAGAACTAGGGAATCACTCATTTAAACTGCAAAAGTAAAAAGTGAGTTTGGATGTGTTGGTCTTATTTTTCTTAGAGGATCTGGGTTGTCCAGAGGCTTATCTGATCACCCATGAGAAATGGGAGAGCCATTTTTGATAGATTCCTGAATTGTCTTCATGTTTTTATGTTTTCTTGCCTCCTCCAAGAGGTAAAGTGGGTGGGGGCAAGGGTAGGTATATTGGGATGAATCTAGCAAAAAGTGGGTGCAAGTGTGTACAAGTCTGAATGCCTTTTCCCATCCGAAATACACAGCATAATACAGATTTTGTACTCTGGCGAATGGCAAGTCAAACCAGCAAACATTATAATATAAACATTTGCAAATATTTGTAACATACAAAGTTTTCTAATGTAATAATGGGTGAGAAAATCACATGAGCATTTTGAAGTAAAATAATACACTTCCACTCAGATCAAAAGATAATTACTCAACAAGATTCTGCACTTCACAATTACAAATGATGCATCTATCACTGCCGAAATAAGACAATTTGGATAATGGGCTTTAGATTATTTTCAGTATAATAATACTGGCGCATTTTTCAATCAATTACACAGCAATTTCAACTTGATAGCACGTTAAAGGATTACTTCGTGACTAGTTATTAAAATGAGATCTTCATTAACCCTTTGATCTCTCAGAGACTTTGCCAGGTTTCTATTCTTACAAAACATCTGCTGAAATAATAGCTGTGAATTATTGTCAGAATGTCACTCTGTCAGAAAGTGAAGCTTCACATAAAGAACCATCAAATTCCAGGATCTGTGGAATGAAGTAAAACACTGAGCTTATGATGCTTGGTTTGTGCATGGAAGAGCTATCACTGCCCTCAAGGGGTTCAAGTGAATGGATTTACCTGTTGCTGACTATGGTATCAGTCTGCTTAGAACTTGCACTTCATTTTGAAAAATTATAATAACAAGTGTACATAAAGAACAGGAAATGTGGCATTTGTTGTACTTCAATATTCTGATCTAAGTTTCACCTGGTTTTGCTGAGCCAGCTTATGTCCCTTCCTCCAGCGCAGAATTGGCTTTAAAGCTGGAAGCTCCTTCTCAGATTTGCCACCAATTACGTGTTTGCCCAAGTCGTATGTCACTTCAAAGACAATTGGTGTTATCACGTCCTTCACTTCCCTCTGTGGAAAGAAGTAAATGTTGTGTTCAGAAACTTCACAGCAATGCATAACAGGAATAAAAACAGAAAATGCTGGAAATACTCAGCAGGTCTGGCAGGATGTGTGGACAGAGAAACAGAGTTAACGTTTCAGGTCAATAACATGAACGCTGTTTCTCTCACCACAAATGCTGCGAGAACTGCTGAGTATTTCCAGCATTTTCTGATTTTATTTCAGATTTCCAGCATCTGCAGTATTGTACTTTGAAAGGCAAAACAGAAAAGTCTTAAAAAAAGATCTGAGAAAATTGGGAAATACTTGCAGATCAACAACCTTCTTATTGTTCAACAAAACAACACTTACCAGAAACTATTGGGACCTACAGCTAACACAAGGCAGAAATTAAAGGAAGTCTTTGGGAATAAAAGCTGGCTCTTTTTGTTTTCAATGCTGTAAAATGACTTTGCCCTCTTCCAGGATGATTCATGCATTTTGCATTAATATTTTTCAGCTGGATGGCCTTTAACAATACAATTGCTTTGATTACACCAGCTGATGATAGCCACAGCTTTAATGGATTGAAACTGCTGAAAGGACCTCTATACAACTGACGCCAAGTATACAAACATCCAGCCCTCCATGTACTGATGCGCCTTACTCTGTATCTAAATGTGATGCTTAGTCACCAGCAAGATGCCACAAGGGAAGGTTAATAAACAGCAACAGAGGGAGAGTTCAGAGAAGCACAAAGCCCAAGTAGCAGCAAGAAATGTCAGAACCAAAGGTTTTGTCCCTTTACTTCAGTACTTCATCATAGACTTCCTTCTCTCCTCCTCACCGCATGCACAAACCCCTTCAAAGGCAGCAGAGTTTTCCACAACTGCTGCCTTTTCTGCCACAACAGAAAACTTGACAACAGCAGACTGAGATGGCCAACCAAGACTGAACAGATTTGACTATCAGCCAGCCGTATGGTCACTTCGCAAACAATTCATCTACAACTTAGGCATCCGGCCTCTGAACTGCAACGCTACTGTGAAATGAATCCAAAAGATCAGACATCAGCAGTGTTTTCTTGGTTCGCAGTGAAAGGAGCAATGCCAATATCTCTTTCTCACTCTCTCTCTTTGGCCTCCTTGTCTCGAGAGACAATGGGTAAGCACCTAGAGGTGGTCAGTGGTTTGTGAAACAGCGCCTAGAGTGGCTATAAAGGCCAATTCTAGAGTGACAGACTCTTCCACAGGCGCTGCAGATAAAATTGGTTGTCGGGGCTGTTATACAGTTGGCTCTCTCCTTGTGCTTCTGTCTTTTTTCCTGCCAACTGCTAAGTCTCTTCGACTCGCCACTCTTCAGCCCCGTCTTTATGGCTGTCCGTCAGCTCTGGCGATCACTGGCAACTGACTCCCACGACTAGTGATCAATGTCACAGGATTTCATGTCGCGTTTGCAGATGTCTTTAAAGTGGAGACATGGACGGCCGGTGGGTCTGATACCAGTGACGAGCTCGCTGTACAACGTGTCGTTGGGGATCCTGCCATCTTCCATGTGGCTCACATGGCCAAGCCATCTCAAGCGCTGCTGGCTCAGTAGGGTGTATATGCTGGGGATGTTGGCCAACTCGAGGACTTCTGTGTTGGAGATACGGTCCTGCCACCTGATGCCAAGGATTCTCCGGAGGCAGCAAAGACGGAATGAATTGAGACTTCGCTCTTGGCTGACATACATTGTCCAGGTCTTACTGCTGTAGAGCAAGGTACTGAGGACACAGGCTTGATACACTCGGACTTTTGTGTTCCGTGTCAGTGCGCCATTTTCCCACACTCTCTTGGCCAGTCTGGACATAGCAGCGCACGCCCTTCCCATGCGCTTGTTGATTTCTGCATCGAAAGACAGGTTGCTGGTGATAGTTGAGCCTAGGTAGGTGAACTCTTGAACCACTTCCAGAGCGTGGTCGCCAATATTGATGGACGGAGCATTTCTGATGTCCTGTCCCATGATGTTCATTTTCTTGATTAGGCCAAATTCGTTGCAGGCAACCACAATCCTGTCAATGAGTCTCTGCAGACACTCTTCAGTGTGAGATGTTAATGCAGTATCGTCAGCAAAGAGGAGTTCACTGATGAGGACCTTCCGTACTTTGGTCTTCGCTCTAAGAGGGGCAAGGTTGAACAACCTGCCAACTGATCTTGTGTGGAGGAAAATTCCTTCTTCTGAAGACTTGAACGCATGTGAGAGCAGCAGGGAGAAGAACATCCCAAACAGTGTAGGTGCGAGAACACAGCCCTGTTTCTCACCACACAGGATAGGAAAGGGGTCTGATGAGGCACTGCTATGCTGAATCCACCATTGACATGCTGTTCTCCCATTGCCAGCTACAGGAGAAATGCCGTGAACAACAGATGCCCTTCTACGTTGCTTTCATACATCGCACAAAAGCCTTTGACCTCGTCAGCAGACGTGGTCTCTTCAGACTACGAGCAAAGATCGGATGTCCACCAAAGATACTAAGTATCATCACCTCATTCCATGACAATGCCAATATGAACAGGGTGAAAGGCTCATAACTTGAGCACAATTCACAGTTGCAGGGCCGTTAGACAAATGCATACATAAATGCTGTGTAGGATATGTTACAGATTTATTTTAAGTTCATTTAACATCTCACTGTATTCCTAGTTCATGTGAAGATAAAATGTAAAGTGACAAGGCTGAATGATGCATCCTTATTTATCAACAGTTACAGATGTAAACATTTGGTACTAATGTTGGTTTAGAATTTTCCTATTCCTTCACCTGGATGTAAAAATCACCTAGGACACAACACATGGCAAAACATCCGGTGGGGAAAGCCAAACTCTCGCCTGCTTTTCCTCTGAATCCAGGTGATCCATTAGAACCAGGTGCAGGAGCAGGTAAATCTGATGTATCTTTCTTTGCATTATCAGTGTATTGCAGAATAGAGCCCACCTATCTACATATAGTCAGTATTAGGTATTCCTGACCCATACCCATCTTAGTCATAGTTACGTACATCATGTCATGCTGGGCCCCCACCTGCCAAGAATGAGGCATATTAATTTCACCATGTAGACATTAAATTTCAAATTGTTGCTGTGAAGAAGAGTAGAGGCCTGCTACCCGACCCGAACCTGACGGGACCCGAACCCGACGGGGCCCGACCACATGTTTCGGGTTCGGGCCGGATCGGGTCCATCTTCAGGGTCTGGCTTTCGGGCTCGGCTCGGGTCGGGTCCATCCAGAGACACAGGGTAAGTGCTCTGCTGGTAATTATTGAAATTAAAAAACTTACCTGAGCTGGGAGTCCGGGACAAAACTGAGTCTATGCAGTGAGCAAATGACGTCACTATGACATCATCACGCATGTGCTGCAGCTTCTTGCAGGTTCGGTGTCAGGAAGGTAAGTAAACGGATGGTCGGGTGGGGCTCGGGTCCAGTTGAGTCGGGGCGGGATCGGGTCGGGTCAGGCCCGGGGCTAAATCGGAGGAACTCGGGCCAGGTCGGGCTCGGGTCCACTGTGGTTTGGTCGGGTTTGGGTCGGGTTCCTTTTTCCCAACCTGAGCAGGCTTCTAAAGAAGAGAAGGCCTATTACAAGAGCTGCCAGACTTGGATCGAAAATATTTGCATACGAACAGACGGTGCTTGTGTAGACAAAGGACCATTCCCTGATACATTCAACCCACAATGGATGTTGATCACCAGAAAGTGAGGGGGTGGGGAAGTGCATTCCAGGGCTACTGGGGTGATGCAATCCACAGGGACCAGGGCTGGTTGGACCAGCTGGTCACATGACTAACTGGCTGTTCCAGGGTCTTCTGAACTAGCCACAGAGAGTTTGAACTGGAGAAAGACTGTTTGCTCCTGGACTGAGAAGATCTCTCCTGTCTGCTCCCATCTCTTTCTCACAAGCCTCTGAATCCACTGAAGACACATGAACCCCAAGAGAGAAAAGTCTCCTACAGCGAACAAGGTATAAGAAGAATACTGGGCCCCAATGAAAAGCAAGATCTACCTATAATCAAGGATTCTACAGTGAGCTCAAAGAACCGTAACAAAAACTCTTCAGATATTGCCTCAAACTTTTCCACTTTATTTTTCTTCTGCTCTTTTCTGTCTCTATTTGCATGTGTGTATCGCATATGTGAGCCAGTGTGGGCGAGTCATGTATCCGCAGGTGTCAATCGAATTAGCATTTACTTTCAAGTTTAATAAATTTCAACTTTCCTTCTGTAAACCTAAGAAAACCTGTTTGTGCTGGTTTCTTTGCCTTACAATTGGAAAGCAGTGAACAAGGATCCACCAAGGGGGAGCTAAAACATGGTGTTTTAAAAATTAAACCCTGTTACAGTAAGACCAGGTGAACGCTGAGAGGGAACTCTTGACACATTTCTCACCTGGTCATAACAATCTGAACAGAAAAACCATGCAATGAAGAAAGAATACAGTCTATTAAGTTTTTCCTTTATAGAAATCTATTATAGGGTGCCATATCATTGGTTCTATCTCATTTAGCTGATTGCTGAGGAACATGACTAAACACTTCTAACATGAAGTTGTGTAAAATTGCTCCCAATCCATTAAAAGCAAAGCTGAAGGATGTCAAACTCATATTACAGCTTACATTTTACACCAGTCATGTCCAACAGGGTACTCAGAGCCTGTGTTCCATGCAGCAATTGGTAACTGAGTTGTGAATAAACAACACCACCCTTTTGGTGAGTTTCATTTGTTCTAAATTCTCCAAATTCAGAGTAGAGTTTCCATCAACATAGAGTTGCATACTCAAAATTCTAGTGGGGATTTAACATGGCCATCAACCTATTTATTTTCTTCTTCCCTGAGAGCAAGTTAAAATCTGCCCCATTTCAGCAGCACCTCACCTCACTCCTCCCACCACCATCTAAAATGGCCTTGTTCCTCCTCTTGGTTTACAGTTGGATTTCCATTTAACCTCAGGTTGTCTGGTGCACTTCAGAGTAAAGGACTGCCTTTAATCAGGAACATACATCATGTTCAACCTGGCATGCCCCATGATATCGTGGTTTTGCTCCTCCAGTACACTGTTGGAAGCATCTCTTGTTAATTCTGGTGCAGGGAGCAAAACTTTCTTTGCAAGATATAGTTATAATAGCAAAATAAATCACATGGAAAAGCACACTAAAAAGCTTTTACTAATGGGACCATGGCAATGTTGTTTTATACAGTGTTGTACCAGGGATGCTCTGATAAAAAGATATTTTGGATTTATATAGTGCCATTTATGAGCACCCAAGTCATGTCAAAGTGCTTTACAGCAATGAAGCTCTTTTGAAGTATAGCCATTGTTGTGAAGTAGGAAACGCTCAATGTCCTCACTTCTAATAACAATTATGTGGTAAGTCTGTCACCTGTGTTCTATAATATTTACATTGTTTTTGAATTTAACAGTATTATACCCATGTTATACTTCATAAATGAAATATGGTATTTATCAAATATGAAGCCCAACTTAATAACTAAGACACAAAGACAGTTCTTAATTCTTGGTTCTGCATGTCTCAGAAGCTGTTTGTAGTCTAATAAAGACCATTTATAAGTTGTGCTGCCACCTATGTAAAACTGTACTGCTGCAGAATTGCAGCTAAACCAACATTTGTGACACTTAGACTGGAACTAAAGGAGATGCTTCATATCCAATAGAAGTCTCATACAATCTTGGGATAATAAATAACCTTATTGTTTAATATGATGGGAAAACGGTGTTAAACTGTACTAAGTGACAAAGTTAAAACTACTTTGCCCTTGGATCCTTACACATCTCATTTCATTATCCTTACATCTTTCATCTCTATCACCACATTCCAGTATTTCCATATCCCTGTATCTCAGCTCTAGAACCTGTTTATCAGTTTAATTATCTTTGAAACTCAATAATATAAACAGGCTGTATTCTAAATCACTGTGCAAACGTAGTGTTTTATCAGATTGCAGTTTCACTGGAGTCCCTCCCTAGAGCTTCATGATCAGATAGATACCTTTAATAGCTCCTGTCACCTTTACTCATTCAATGGGTAGTTCTGCATAATTATTTTAAATTAAATTATATCAAAAGTTATTAGCTCACTAGATCTGACACTAATTAAATTAGGAGAGGAAAGTTCAAAATCCCAAGTCAATGCCTAATTAAATGCAGCTTTCCATGTCAGACTGATTTATCTTAAAAGTGTGGACTGTACTCAGTAATCATACTGTTTAACAGAATAATAAAACATTGTGTTTAGTTGCGTTAACAACCAGGAGACATCAAGTTTAACTGTGAATCTCTCATCTATAAATCCGAATATCCTGCATCCCTATTTTTCTGTATCCCAATCTTTTGCTGTCTCCATAACCCTACATGTCTGCATTCCATTGTTGTTAATCTCATTCTGGCTAAAATGAAGGCTTCTGTAGGTAAAGCTCATCTAATACCTATGTTATGATGGTAACTATATAATTGAGCTGTTGCTCTTTCAGCTTTCTTAGCTTGGAATAGCCAGATATAGCATAACATTTACAAGCTAAACCAGGTGACACTGATTTAAGATGAATGGCAAAAGAATCAAAGGCGGCATAAGGAAAAACGTTTTTACATAGCAAGTGGTTTGGATCTGGAATGCACTGTCTGAGAATGTGGTGGAGGAAGATTCAATCATAACTTTCAAAAGAGAATTGGATAATTTATCTGAACAGAAAAACATTGCAGGACTACGGGGGAAAGGTGAGGGAGTGGGACTAGGTGAGTTGCTCTTGCAAAGAGCGGGCACAGACACGATGGGCTGAATGGCCTCCTTGTGTGCTGTAACAATTCTTTGATTCTATAAGCTAGCACTCACAGTGTAGAGCCTCGCAGAAGGTCCAATTGGACAAGTTAGTATGTAGGATAGCAACCCCAATTTTACAGTCATTAGAAATAAAAGCCAGAAGTTCGTGAGAGCTGCAAATCGAGTACACTGATCTAACCGCCCACTTGTCCCATCAGCACTTCTATCAAGGAAGTCTCGTGTAAGCACATTGACATATATACATCTACCCCATAGTTACAATATCTGCAAGCCATGGCTCAGTTAGTAGCATGCTTGACTCTAAGTCAAAACATTGTGGACTCAAGTCTCACTCTGGGATTTGAGCACAAAAATCAAGGCTGACTGCCCAGGGCAGTACTTAGGGGGTGCTTAGCTTTTCTTTTTCCTTTAAAGAAGAGCAGGTGAACTTCCCTGGTGTCCTGGCCAATATTTATCCTTCAATCAATGTCACAAAAACAAGTTATCACTTTGTTGTTTGTGGAAGCTTGCTTGGCGCAAATTGGCTGTCACATTTCCTACATTCTAACAATGACCAACTTCAAAAGCACTTCATTGGCTGTAAAACAATTTGGGACATCCTGTGATCATGAAAGGTGCCATATAAATGCATGTTTTTTTTACTATACATGCTGGAATTAGCACAGTCAGAAAGTAATACACACAATATCAATCACATTATTATGTGACTCAACCAGGTCACTTGCTCTGTGAAGATCTATAATGGCTGCTGGTCACTATTACTGCCAGGCAGGCACCTAGTGTACCAGCATTTGCTGTGAAAGATGCTGCCTTCCTAAAGTTTAATGACAAAAAGTTCTTCCAGCATCCATAATGCGCAACAACCATTTTGTTTGTCTGTTATAAACTGTCACTTTTGTTTCGATGCAGTGAAAGAAACACAGCCTGCAAGATATGGTAGAAATAAATACATTTTCTTTTGTGTTTTAGTGTGTTTGGGGTATGTGTTTAATACACTTTCCCTTCATGTGGTGTGGCCTTCGGCACATTAGCCATTGATGTGCTTTACTACCATGTGGTTCTCTGTGGAAGAAACAGCAGAGATGGGTGACTGCACAGCCAGTTGGTGAGCTGAATGGAATACAGAAAGCCTGCTACCTGTACTGAAGATTAATCCTGATACTCTTGTATGAGTGGTAAGGGCCTCTCATTATATGCTGTGATGCAATTGAAGATATTTCCTATACTCTTCACACTATTGGAGAACAGTAAAATTGTAGGAGCTTTACTCTGAGAGTGCTTGATGCTGGCACTGGATGCCTGAAACAGGAAGTGTCCCATTTCCCAGCATTAATATCGGTCAGCTTGATGTCTATAAAAAGAGCATTTAATTTCCTTTCCAATATAAACCTTATAAGTAAAATCCTCTCATACACTCTTATAATTGAATTATATACACCAAGTAATTGGCACAGTGGCATGATGCAGCAGCTATTGCTAATGTATACTTAGCATGCAGAAAATCAACATTAGGGATATGCCCTTCTTTACAAACTATTTGTCGCTAATGAGAAACATCAGTAACATCAAAAGTAGACTGCCCCAAGCCTGTAAAGAGAAAAATACTCTGGAAACCTCTTGTTTCCTTACTAAGTTGATTATATGTTCCCAGGTTATTGTTCTTAATGATCATCTGACTTCCTGAGCCAACTTTTTGTTGTATTCGTTCTCTCAATAAGAGTCCAAATCACCTCTGCGTCATTGAGTAATTAACTTCAACTATATTTAGCACAACAGCCATTCTTTGTTTCTCCAACACACTTGTCTGCAGGATAACATTGGTAAACCTCACTAAATAATGTTCCAAATTCCACAAGGGTAAATATGAGCCCCGTTGGTGGCGTCCAGGCCAGGCAAATTGCCTGAATGACCAAAGAGGTAAAGTTTCACAGATTGGCCCCCGAGCTCAGGAGACTGATAGGACCATTGCTGGGTCAGGGAGCTTAGACACCTCCTTTACCATAGGTGGCTGCTGAATTACCCAGCAGACATGGACATGCAGGTACCAGAATTGCACCCAGAGTGATGCTTATACCCACCCAACTCATGATAATGAGGTGCCCTCCCACTGACTCCACAAACTCCACGGGGTCAGCACCCTGTTGGATCAATACCCTGTTGGGGCATGGAGTCCCAATTCTATTCCACAGAGTGTGCTACAAAATGTATTCCACTTAACAACCCTAGTAATATGCCCAGACTTTCTACATTTTATAGCTTACAAGGAATAAATTACATCTCTGCCTGAATTTTTATAGGTCATGTGAAAAGACAGTGAACTATAGCTGCAGCAGTTACTGTCACAATGTCCTATCATCTGCAAAGTTAAAATCCCATTTGAATTTGTAAGTGCATTAAAGCCAGGTGGTATTGATTATGTCTGAATTATGATAAACATTTAACTGTTTTGCAAGGTAATTTTATGATTGGATTAGAAGCTCTGTAAACTAAAGATATAAATAGTCAATTGGCAGCCTGATAACACAGACTATTTCATTGTTTAGTCAACAATGAATGCTTAACACAAGCAAAAGAAAACACTCGCCAAAAAACTATTCTTTACTTATGGTATCTAGATCCAAGTCACTTAGCTAGTTCTGTCTCTGGCTATATTTGGTACACTGAGGGAATATTTTTGGGTCGTGTCAGAATTTGAAGCTGTTTGGATCAGCTCTGCACAGTGAAGGGGGGATTGATTTGGTGAGTTAGAATTTCAGGACTGGATCACAATGGTGCTTGGATCGGGATTGCATTTATCTATAACTGATTGCATTTCCAAGCATGCTTACAGCGACAATGGCCAGCAAAAGCAGATGTGATAGTTGCCTTTTATGCAAAATTGAATCAGCTTTATTCAGAGTGCTTGATGCTAATATTGGGTTCCATTCTCCAGCACTAACATCTCCCAAGTTGATGAAAAAAGAGCACTTAACTCCTTTTCCAGCAAAGCAATCTTAAACCCTATAATAAAATGTTCTTGTACATTCTTATTATTTAATTATATAAGTAATTGGCACAGTGGTGTGATACACAGCGAGCTATTGCTAATGAATCTTTTATGTTTAGCAGATTTCAACTCAGGGAGTAAGTGTGGTGTACAGGGGTTGGAGAGGGGAACCTCCATGATGTGAGGCCAGGGCCATTTAACTCCCAGGCCTTATTACTATTTTTTTTATTATTATTACTTTTTTTTTATTACTATTACTTATTACTTATTACAAGGATACTTGAGCTCAGTGGGAATCACTATCTGGGCAGGAGCAGGATTTCAGATGGCCAGAGTCCATGGGAATAGTCCCTGGCATGATAAATGGTGACAGGAAGTGGGGAAAGTCGGGAGGGGAGGGTGGCAGGGAGATATGGTGTTATCCAGAGGCATTCTCCACGAGGGGAGAAGGGAAGACCTGGGTAGAGGAGGCCCAATTTCCTTGCGGGAGCTGGAGGAGCACGCCTTCTCCTCCAAACCTAAAATAAAGCCTTCGAATAATTCAAAATTCCTGAACCTGCCTGTCTCAAGGTTTACTTGCTGGTCCTCCACTGTGGGAAAATTGTGCAATCCTGAATAAGAATCACATCTCTGGTCAAATGACATGATCACAAGGACTACAGCATTCAAAAGAGAAAGCCCACCATCACCTTCTCGGGGCAGTTAGAGATAGGAAATGCTAGCATTGCTCACATCACCACAGAACATAATCACAGACCTGTGCTGAGTTGGTTGACAGGGTGGTTATGGGTGCCCTCAACCATTTCTGGTGTCCCCAACGTAGGAAGGATTAAAGAAAATAATCCAAAATTCCTAAGACTGTCCCATGGTTCATCTGCTACGAATGTATGCCTGGACATCAGTGGAGGATGCAACAGGGTCTGGTTGTGTAACACCCATAGTTAAATAGTTGCCTACAGTTCACTAATTGCCACTCAGATGGGAAGAATGACCAAGATGACAAGGTACTGGAGGGCTGGCAGCACTGCAGTCAGGAAAGGGTGGGAGAAAATGGGGAGGAGGGATTTTCCACAAATCAAAATTGTTGTAAATGCCCCTTAAAGGTGCCAGTTGATTTCTGTGGTAGTTACTTCATATAAAATAATTTCAACATTACACAGAGGGTAAATTGTTTAAACGTGAGTTCCCAGGACAGAGCTTCATCCACTGGAAGCATACCTCAGGAGATCATGGAGAAAACACCTGCAATCTACTGATAAGTACACCCAAAGGGCAACACTCCACAATGGGAGTGTGCATTTTGAATATTTATCTTCACCTTAATACTTAGTGAGAAGGGTTGTGTAAACCCACTTACAATTATGGTAAAAAATCAATCATAACGGGTTTAACTGATCCCAACCTATTGTTCTGAAACCTTAATAGCTGACTTTAAGAGGACATTGTTGTCATTTAAAGCAAAGGTGTTTGCAATTTTTTTTCTCTGACTGCCAAACGTATGTCAAAATGCACAAAATATCAAGCCAGTCAGCATTGGTCTGCAAAAATATCACTGCATTCTTACAGGTATAATTAACCCAGGAACCAACCACCAACTCCCACAACCATTCTCTTCACTGGTAACAAAATCAGTGGTCCTTTAAATTAACCCTTCATCTGCCCGACCAACTATCCTGCGTTCAACATGAGACCCATGAGATCAATTGTCATCTTCTGCATCCTAGTGATAGCAATAGTGATGGCAATAGTAATAGCAATCATGATAACTATAGCGATAATGATAATGATGGTGATGAGGATAGCAATAGTAATGACGGTGGTGATAGTGAAAGTGACAGCAATAGTGATAGCTTTGTTAAATTATACCCTATACTTTTAATAGTATTTGCAGAAGAGGCCCTTCGGCCATCGAGTCTGCACCGATGCATTAAAACACCTGACCTGTCTACCTAAACCCATTTGCCAGCACTAGGCCCATGAATGCTGCAATATCACGGAATTCATAGCATAGCCATCCTTTCTCTTATTCTATGTAATGTATTTGTCCATAGATCTCTGAAGGCAGAAGGGCAGGTTAATAGGGTGGTGAAAAAGGCATATGGGATACTTGCCTTTATCAATCGAGGCATAGATTACAAAAGCAGGGAGGTCATGTTGGAGTTGTACAGAACTTTGGTAAGGCCACAGCTGGAGTACTGTGTGCAATTCTGGTCGCCACATTATAGGAAGGATGTGATTGTATTGGAGAGGGTGCAGAGGCAAATCACCAGGATGTTGCCTGGGATGGAACATTTAAGCTATGAAGAGAGGTTGGATAGGCTTGGGTTGTTTTCACTGGAGCAGAGAAGACTGAGGGGTGACCTGATCGAGGTGTACAAGATTATGAGGGGCATGGACAGGGTGGATAGGGAGCAGCTGTTTACCCTTAATTGAAGGGTCAGTTATGAGGGGTCACAAGTTTAAGGTGAGGGACAGGAGATTTAAGGGGGATTTGAGGAAGAACTTTTTTACCCAGAGGGTTGTGACGGTCTGGAATGCCCTGCCTGGGAGGGTGGTAGAGGCAGGTTGCCTCACATCCTTTAAAAAGTACCTGGATGAGCACTTGGCACGTCATAACATTCAAGGCTATGGGCCAAGTGCTGGCAAATGGGTTTAGGTAGACAGGTCAGGTGTTTTAATGCATCGGTGCAGACTCGATGGGCCGAAGGGCCTCTTCTGCAATGTATTATTCTGTGATTCTGTATTAGCATAATATGGTAATGATGTGATGACATAATGACAGGACAACATCATGATGTCAATAAACACTTCCTTGAACTGGCCATGCTTGGTGTCCGTTTTTTCTGCTAGTGCCACCTTATATCTCAGAAAATGGCGATGAGGATGAGATAGAAGTCCATCAATATAGGCAGCTAGCAACAGCAGGAACTACAGTGAACAAGTTCAGCCAGCTTTTGATACCCTGCCTGCTTGGATGGCAGAGATTTTGGCTGGTTTGTGCGAAGCCTTAGCCTCAAGCTGTCTCCTCAGTTGATAGGCTTCCGCAGGGACCTAATGTGCATCAGATTCAAAGAATTCATTTGACTAAGAGAATATTTTCAACCATCACCTAGACTGATTTTAGGTACACCACCGTTACGGACAGCCGCAGTAAAGGTTTTTCAGAGCTAATAATATTTTTGAACTCAAAGGTGATAGTGAAAAGGTCAAGACTCAGAATAAGGCAATTCTTGAGAGCAAAACTCAATTTTGCTAATGGAAATTGGCCCGGAAGAGTATGGCACACTAACAAACCTTCTTTCTCCCAATAAGGCATAAGATGTAAATTTTTCACACAAAGAATAGTGGGTATCTGGAATGAGCTGCCTGAGGAGGTGGTGGAGGCAGGAACAGTAGCGACATTTAAGAGGCATCTGGACAGGTACTAGAATGAGCAAGGCATAGAGGGATATGGAATTAATGCAGGCAGGTGGGATTAGTATAGATAGGCATTATGCTTGGCATGGACGCGGTGGGCTGAAGGGCCTGTTTCTATGATGTACGATTCTATGACTCTATGTGCCATTCAAAACAATCGTCACCAAGTTGGAATAACAATTCAACCCTAAGACACTAGAGATAGCAGAAAGCTACAAATTGGAAACCAGAAATCAGAAAAGTAGTGAAACAGTTGGTGAGTACATTATGGCACTGAAGAATTTATCACTATATTACAACTTTGGCACATTCTTAGACTGTGCATTACTAGACAGATTTGTGTGTGAATAGGTGGATGAAAGAATCCAATTGGAGTTACTGAACACATAAAATCTTACATTTGAGCTGGCACATAGGATTGCTCTTTCTACAGAGATGGCATCAAGGAATGCTTGGGAATTTCAGCCTGTGCCAGTGACTAGTACAGCTTCTGTCCACAGCCAAAAGGCTTTTGCAAAGCCTAAAGTGGAGAGACCTAGTCAGAAGAGTGATAGTGATAGTGGTTTAGTGTCTTGTTATGAAGGTAACAACAGGGCAGTACAGAAATGCCAAATGCTTTAATTGCCAAAAGAACGGTCATATTGCAACTGCTGGGTGAAGGCCAAAGCAGGAAAGGGAACTCATTCCAGTGGTAATGGAAAACAACATCACAAGGGTGGAGTTCACAATCTTGAAGTGAATCCAGACTGCCTAAGTGGAGCGGAGTTAGGACTGTACAGCATTTATGCCACTAGCAATCACTCAAATGACAGAGACTTTTGTACAAAGGTGTTGGTAAATCACCTGTACATCAACATGCACATTGATACAGTTACAGATTGTTCCATAATAAGTAGAGATATGGATGAGAGCAAATTCAGTGATGTACCTCTAACTGACAGCACAGTTCAGTTGAAAACCTGCTCTGGTGAGGTGTTAGAAACGTGTGGACAAATTGATTGCAATGTCCAATATAAGGGCAAGTCCCTCAAATTACCTATTGTAGCCAGATATGTCAACAAACCAACATTAATTGGCAAAGAAATAAAAACAGAAAGTGCTGTAAATACTCAGCAGGTCTGGCAGCAACTGTGGCAAGAGAAACAGAGTTAATGTTTCAGGTCTGTGACCTTTCATCAGAACTGGGCAAAGACTGGCTTCATGGCTTCATAAGCTGAAGTTAGACTGGAAGCATGTTTTCCAAGTTGAGGTGACCAAGAAGCTTTACCAGCTAGTGCATAGTTACAGGAACATTTTTGAGGACAGCTATGAAGGTATAAACAGTGTGAAAGCGAAGTCTGAATTAGGCCTGATGCAAAGCCAGTATATTGCAAGGCTAGGCTGGTTCCTTATGCTCTCAAAACCCAGGTTGAAGAGGAACTAAAGAAGCTAGAGAGGAACAGTGTGCTAGTGAAAACTGATCATAGTGATTGGACAGCCCCAATTGTAGTAGTGCTCAAGTCAGACAAAACCATAAGGCTATGCGGGGACTACAAAGTCACAATGATGAGCAGTATCCATTTACCAACCTCTCAAGATTTGTATGTGGAGTTAGCAGGGAGCTTTTCACAAAGTTGGATTTGTCCCATGTTAATGCACAGTTCAATGTGCTTCGAGTGTCTCATGATAAACACATATGGGTTATACTGCTACATGAAGCTGTCCTATGGTGTGAAGTCTTCTCCAAAAATCGTCCAAGCTACAATGGATAATATCTGGCAAGGAGTGCCGCACTTCTTGTGTAATCAGAGTGATGTGTTAATTGTGACCGCAACAGAGGAAGAGAACTTTCAAGTGTTGGACAAAGTGTTAAAAAGGTTCAATGATCACAATGTGAAGCTGCAAAAGAGCAAGTGTGCCTTCATGCAATCTGAGGTAGTGTACCTTGCCTTGAAAATTAATGAGCAAGGACTACAGCCAGTGAAAGAGAAGATGGAGAGAATAGTCAATGCCCCAACACCAAAAAATGTGTCTGAGTTCAAGTCTTTTCTAAGCATGGTTTAATACTACTCGCAATTTCTGCCTGAGCTTGCAACGGTCTTAGCTCCACGACATGAGTTGTTGAAGAAAGATGTGAAATGGGAAATATCTAAAGCACAAGATGCTTATGATGCATATAAGAGAAGCTTGACCAATGAAGCACTACTCGTTCATTATGACCCAAATCGTGACCTGAAGCTAACATGTGACGCTTCAAACTATGAGTAGGAGCAGTGATCAGTCCTGTCATGGATAATGGTCAAGAAAAGCCCATAGCATTTGTGTCATGTACTCTGACCAAGAGTGAATGTAGCTATGCACATACAGAAAAGGAAGCACTTGGAATCATCTTTGAAATCAAAATGTTTCATCAGTTTTTGTTGGGGAGAAACTTTACACTAGTAACAGATCATAAAACCCTAATAGCTATTCTGGGACCAAATCCTGCAATACCAACAATGGTAGCATCAATGATGCAGCAGTGAACTGTACTTCTCTCACAGTACAACTACAACATCGAATATCTCAGTTCAAAAGAGAATGCTTTCATTGCAGTTGCTGCATGAAGACTCGGAAGTAGGCAGTGAAGGTACAATCTTCAAAATAGGAGTAGTGGATAATGACTTTCCAATCACTGCAACTGAAATTGCAGCTGAATCTCAGAAAGATTCAGTGTTGAGAAGAGTCTACGAACAGACATGGAGTGGACGACAGATTTTGACCAGTGTTCAGGTGAAGAACTGAAGCCGTCCCACAATCGTTGCAATAAGTTGTCATGTGAACAGGGCTGCATTAAGTGGGGTCATTCAATGGTACTATCAAATTCTTTGAGAGATAGGGTTCAGGCAGAACTCCATACTGTACACACAGGAATAGTCAGTATGAAACTCATAGCTAAAAGTGTTGTTTATTGGCCTAGTCTAGACAGTGACCTAGAATCATTGGTTAGTAAATGTACTATCTGCCAAAACTGAAGAAATAAGGTGCCTAAAACTCCCTTTCAGTAGTGATCATGGTCGCCCTGACCATTTCAAAATGTTCATGTGCATCACATGATCCTGGCAAGGGAGAAACCAAAATATGAACACAATCTGCTTGGTAAAGAGTTCAGACTTCAGTGTCTGAAGTACCAATTTTTTGAGAAAGGGACGAGATCTTCTCCATGTTCTGAACCAAACCAAGCAGTTCAAAATCTGACTCGACACGAAAACCTGTCAGGAGATCAGAAAGGCTTTGTCAAGCAGTTATTAAACTTGATTTGTAAATATACTTAATTCAAGAGAAAAATAATTTTCTTTTGAAAGGGGAAGTAGTGTAATGTATTTATATAATAAGCTAATGATGTGATGACGTAACGACATCATGGCATAAATTCTTTGAACTGGCCATGCTTGGTGCCCATTTTTTTCGCTAGTGCCACCTGAATATATTACAATCTCTATGAAAAGAAAATACTATAGGGGGAATTTTATGGAGGCAACGAGGGTCTCGGCCACCGGCTGGAGAGCTGGTGAGAGACCTGTGTTGCCTCTTATGGGGAAGGGCTGCTGAATTACAAAGCACTTGAGAGGCCACCAGAAGGCTTTTCACGGGATCAGGACCCCAGGGACAGGAAGTCCCGCCCGCCCAGTGCTGCCAGCCAATCAGAGGCCAGCAGCTCTTTTGCTCAGCACCACCACCAGGAAGGCAGTGGCTTTTTTTTATTCTTTCATGGGATGTGGGCATCGCTGGCTAGGCCAACATTTATTGCCCATCACTAATTGCCCTTAGAAAGGTGGTGGTGAGCTATCTTCTTGAACCACTGCAGTCCATGTGGGGTAGGTACACCCACAGTGCTGCTGTGGGAACGATACCCACTGGAGGCCCAGGATTTCAGAGCGACCCAAGCCGGAGGTAGGTGATGGTGGGAGAGGTTTCATGGGTGGGGAGGGTGTAGGGGGTCAACAGAAAGGGCAAGGGTGTGGGGTTCAGTAGGCCCCCTCCCCTTAAGATGCAGAGCACCTTGATCAGGCTCTGAGTGCATTTAAACAAGAAATTCCACCCTCCCCACCACCCCCCCCCCACCCACCCCCCTGCCCCGCTGCCGGGAAACCACAAGCAATCCCAGACAAGTTTGCATGTTGTGCTGCCCAAGTGGCAACAGGCTCGCCTGCTGCTGGGTTAATACCAGTGGCGGTGGGATGAGGCCCTTAAGTGGGTTAGGCAGGAAGGCCATCCACGGGTCTTCCTGCCACGGACTAAATCGGGGTGGAGGCAGGAAGGTGGCGGGGTCTCCACCCACCACCATCCTGCCCGATTAAATGCCTTTCCTCCTCCAAACGTACCACGGGGGAGAGCATAAAATACTGCAGGCTGGGAAGACAGAGAGAGAGAGAGAGAGTTTGAGAAGAGGATAAAAGGAGGATAAATCCTCCAATCTTGAACCCCGAGCAGGAGCAGTACGCGGAGGAGGCATGCATCAGAGAAAGGGTTGCAACACTAGTTCTAATTGTCAAAAGGTGAGCTCTTTCAAATTGGAGTTGCCAACCTCTGCATCAATATTCCATTCCACATGCCAATCAAGCCACACTTTTACCAGAAGAAGTAAAATTTATCCAATAATACAAATAAACAGGAGTGACATATATTGGTAAAAAGATTCCTTTCATATAAAATGTGGGGATGACATGTACACAAAGTTTTATGGTAAACTATTAGTCCAGGTTTTCACCGTGCTACTGAGTTGCAGAAGAGAGAGGCCATTTGTCAAGCCAGGCCAGGCTGCGGATCAATGGTCTTATCAAATTGGACTGAACTACTGCACAGGTTGTTGGTCCCTGCTCACTAGTCTTGATTAAACTGATGGCCATCTCAACTAATGTTCCTTGCTAGTGTCCATGGAACTCGGGTGATATATCATTGTACTCACAGCTCTAACACCCCATATACTGGCACTTTCAGAGGGTGAAGTACAGCATTCTGTTACAAACAGATCAAATATGACTTTACTGTGGAATAATTGTTTCTAGTTCCAACTACAAACTGAATGATGAATCGACTTTCTATAAGCAAGGGACGAATGCTTTAATGGAACTGTGCCCCACTGGTCTACAAACTACAGGAAGGAAGGAAATCATTGAGACCTCAGGAAACTCCCTGTGATGATTTATGGCTAATGATCATTCTGTGACAACAATCTGTATTTCCACAGAAACACCTGGACAAATCAACTACATGACATCTTTGGCCACATCAATGACACACAGGAGGCATGAGCTCACTGTTCCTGGAGGATGTATCACACCCTCCATGTCATTGAAAGGCCTCTGCTTTCTCTGTCTTAAGCCACAGACTGTGTAATAGATTTTGAAAATTATGTAGAGTTTTAATAGAGTGAAAACAAAATACATTTTCTGTGGTTGTTCCAGTAATGAGAAGACATCAATTTAAAGTTGTCATTAATAAAGTGAGGAAAGGTGAAATTTCTTTAGGCAGAGTGTTATTCAGGCATAGAACATTTTGTCACAGGGAGCATTTAAAGCAGAGACCATTGCACCTTTTAAGGAAACAGCAGATAAACATTTGAAGTTACAGGGCAGTAAACAGAGATTAGCAGCATGGATTAAGATTTGCATTGGCCCAACACAGGCATGATGGGCCAAATGGCCTCTACCTCCACTGTAAACACCTATGGTTATGGTTCTATGTGGCTACCAACTTTGTGCACAATAATGTGACAGATGATACAACATCATCATTTCATTGGTCATGTCTGCCATTAATTTATTCCCATGCTTGTCAGCTGGAATATATAAAAGTTAATGTTGTGGTGTGAAACCAATTTCATAATAACAGCAGAGGTAGCATGTCTTCCTGAGGACTAATGTAGCAGTCTGGAAGAGGGGCCTTTAAAGCAGGCTTTCCCTGACTCTTTCCTGGAGAGGTGTCTGCCCATGATATCATCGAGGAGTTTTTAAACTAGTGTCTGGGCATAAACTGCTGATGCAGATAGGCCAGCCATTATAGAAACCTCACAATTTTCATTTCCAATTATTACAATGGCAGGTAGCCAGTTTAATGCCGAGGTGGCGAGTTCAAAATCTATTACCAGTTAACTGTGATGATAGTCTTTTGCGAGAGTTAACTCCATTTATGGAAAAAACTGATGAATTGGGTTTAAATATCCCTTACTGTTTCCTTTCCATCTAAACCCTTACAGGAACGGGACCAAGCATTGGCTGCATTTACATTGCACCACTTTGTTTCCAGAAACAACACCTGACTCCAGAAGAAACCCTGCAGTGAAAAGAAAGCACTGCTCGACTTGGCTCTGTTCACTGCTGGAGGTAACAGAGGCTGAACACACAGGATTGCTTGCATAAGCCAGCCACGCAGTTTCAGTATGCTGGCTTATACAGGCCTTCCAAGCCAGCAGGGAAATTCCAGCAGCCAGAAATAAGAATCAAAATATTGGCCTTGAAACCACTGCATAAGTTGCATTTATGTTGCTGCTGGTGGAATAAAACTGGCCATGGTATAATCAGGCAGATCTCACTGCAGTGGAAGCCAACATATGTACAACTTCAATTAAAAGAAGCACCACATAATATAGAGTTCTCATTAAATACAAATTCCTGATCCACACGTCTAACATATTTGCTGTCAATAACTGAATAGCTTTAGCTGTGAATTATCGGAACATATGTACAGCTAAAAATTATTCACAGGTCCGAAATAATTTGCTGAATTTAGACACTCTAAGATGGGTAACTCACAACAGGAATCCATTAGTCATTAGCTCAGTCTTGACGATATTTGCCTTTGTGATTGTCAAACAGGTTTGAGGTTCTTTCAGCCTGTTTGGATGAAAGTGGGGGCTGCAGGGTAGATGAGCTAACTGACCATGGCACCATGGTATAGGAAGCCATTCAAGTGGGGGGAGCAACAAGGAATATAGTGGTAGTAGGGGACAGTATAGTGAGGGGGATTGACACTGCAGCAAACAGCGAGAGTCCAGATGGCTGTGTTGCCTGCCCGGTGCCAGGGTTCGGGGCATCTGCTCAGGGCTAGAGAGGAACTTGCAATGGGAGGGGGAGGATCCAGTCGTCATGGTCCATATAGGTACCAATGACATAGGCAGGACAAGGAAGGAGGTTCTGCATAGTCAGTATGAGCAGCTAGGCACCAAATTAAGAAGCAGAACCTCAAAGGTAATAATCTCTGGATTATTACCTGAGCCAAATGCAAATTGGCATAGGGCAAATAAGATTAGCGAAATGAATATGTGGCTGAAAGACTGGTGTGGTAGAAGTGGATTCTGGTTCGTAGGACACTGGCACCAGTACTGAGGCAAGTGTGGGCTGTATCGTTGGGACGGTCTGCACCTGAACCATGCTGGGGCTGATGTTCTAATGAGCCGCATAACTCGGGAAGTAGAGAGAGTTTTAAACTAAATAGTGGGGGCATGGGATCAAATTTTGGGAAGATGTGGTAAATCAAAGAGTAGAGACAAGGCAAGAGAGAAAGGTATTAATATGAGAAATGACAGACTGTGGCAGGAGGGGACAGAGAGTACAAATCTAAGAGCAAATCTTAGATTTTAGATCTTAGATATAAATCAGGGCGGCACAGTGGCGCAGTGGTTAGCACCGCAGCCTCACAGCTCCAGCGACCCGGGTTTCAATTCTGGGTACTGCCTGTGTGGAGTTTGCAAGTTCTCCCTGTGTTTGCGTGGGTTTCCTCCGGGTGCTCCGGTTTCCTCCCACAGCCAAAAGACTTGCAGGTTGATAGGTAAATTGGCCATTATAAATTGCCCCTAGTATAGGTAGGTGGTCGGGGAATAGAGGGACAGGTGAGGATGTGGTAGGAATATGGGATTAGTGTAGGATTAGTATACATGGGTGGTTAATGGTTGGCACAGACTCGGTGGGCCGAAGGGCCTGTTTCAGTGCTGTATCTCTAAAAAAAAAATCAGCAGTCAAAGCTAGACATTACAAAACTAAGAAAAGGACAAAACTAAAGGCTCTGTATTTGAATGCATGTAGCATTCGAAACAAAAATCGATGAACTGATAGCGCAAATAGAAATAAATAAGAGGCGGTGAGCACAACCACTGTGTAAAAGGAATAAACCCTGTTGTGGTCAAATAAGAAGAAGGGAGCCTGAGACCCCCCCCCCCACCCACTCACCTGACCGTTACAACATATAGACTGGAAAAAATCAGATGGACAAGGATAGCCTAGATGAGGATTTCATAGAATGTTCCAAGAAACTGTCCCAAAAACAAAGAGACTCCTGACAATGCAGCGGCCCGCCAACATCATCAGAATGCTCCAAGCTGCTCACATGCACAAATGGTCTCCAGCGCTCAGTGAGCTGCTGCGCATGCGCAGCCTATGTCTTGCCAGGACTAACTGGCATATGCACGGGAAAACGTCATCAGGTACTCGCTCCCCTCCACTCAGCTACTCTCTCCTGCTCCACTGGCCACTCACCCCCCTCAGCCACTTGTTGCAGGCCTTGCCACTTTCTCCCCTCCTCCCCACCGGCTGCTTTCCCCCGCTCTCCGGCCGCTCGCTTCCCGTTTCCCACTTCCCCCGCCCCCACCCACTCTCCGGCTGCTCGCTCCCCATTCCTCGCTTTCCCCCCACATCCCGACCTCCGGCCGCACGCTCCTCGCTTCCCCCCATCCCCAGCCACAGCCTCACTGCTTCCCCCCTCCCCCAGCCCTCCCTCCAGATGCTAGCTCCAGGCCATGCCACTTCCCTCCTCTTGGCCACTTGCTCCAACATTCGATCGTTCTCCACCACGCCACCCAAAGAAGCAAGACAGGCCATGAGGGGTGACGGGGCGGGGTAGGTGCGAGTGGCTGAGAGGAGGGAAGCAACGCAGGCTAGAGCTAGCGTCTGGAGGGAGGGCAGGGTGGAAGCGGGGAACGAGCAGCTGCAGAGCAGGTGGGGGGAGTGGAGAGCGAGCAGCTGGAGAGCGGGTGGGGGGAGTCGAGAACGGGATGGGGGTGGGGGAAGCGGGGAGTGAGTGGCCGGAGAGCGGGGTGGGGGGAGGAGTGGGGAAGTTGCTTTACATTCCAAATTTCAATGGCAGTATCATACCAGAGTTCTGTGTTGTTTTTCTGTGATAAATTGAGCAGCGGAATCTTTAATCCTGGCAGTTGCCTGAAGGTTGCAGACAGTGTAGTTTCAGTGGAAGAGGCTGCATTTGTGCATGTGCTAGTACTACGCCACATAGTGGTAGCATTGCCAGCTAACATAACCTTCTTAGAACAGCACATTCTGAAGCCAACCAGAGAGTAGGGTACAGTAGACGTGGCATTGTGCAACGAGATAGGATTAATTGCTGACCTCATAGTGCAGGCGCCCCTTGTTATCAATAATCATAGTATGATTGAATTTTACATTCAGTTTGTGGGAGAGAAGAGTGGGTGCAAGACTCGTATTTAAACTTAAATAAGGGCAATTATGAGGGCATGAAAGCAGAGCTAGCTAAAGTGAACTGGCAAATTAGTTAAGGGATAGGTCAATAGCGATGCAGCAGCGGACATTTAAGTGGATATTTCAGAATGCACAGAATAGATACATTGCAACGAGAAAAAATTTCCAAGGGGAGGACTCCCTAACCGAGGTCAACTAAAAAGTTAAAGATGATATCAAACTTCAAAAAAAAGCGTATAATTGCGCAAAGATAGGTGGCAGGTCAGAAGATTGGACATAATATAAAGAACAGCAAAGAATGACTAAACGACTGATAAGAAAAATTGGAGTATGAGAGAAAACTAGCTAGAAATATAAAAATATATAGTAAGAATTTCTATAGATTTTTTTAAAAAAGAGTTAACAAAGTGAGTGTTGGTCCAATAGAAAGTGGGCAGATGAATTGAACAGCTATTTAGCATCAGTCTTCACTATAGAGGATGCAAGTAACATCCCAGAAATAGCTGTAAATCAGGAAGTGGAAGGGAGGAAGGAACTCAAGAAAATTACAATCATCAGGGAAGTGGTACTGAGCAAATTATTGGAGCTGCGAGCTGACAAGTCCCCAGGTCCTGATCGACTTCATCCTGGGGTCCTAAAAGAAATGGCTAGTGAGATAGTTGATGTATTGGTTTTAATTTTCCAAAATTCCCTAGATTCGGGGAAGGTTCCATTCGATTGGTAAATAGTGAACATAACTTCTTTATTCAAAAAGGGAGACAGAAAGTAGGAAACTACAGGCCAGTTAGCTTAACACCGGTCTTAGAGAAAATGTTAGAAGCTATTATTAAAGACTTTATAGCATGGCACTTAGAAAAATTCAAGGTAATCATGGTTATGTGAAAGGGAAATCATGTTTAACCAATTTATTGAAGTTCTTTGAAGAGTAACATGTGCTGTGAATAAAGGGGAACTGGTGGATGTACTGTACTTATATTTCCAGAAAGCATTTGATAAGGTGCCACATCAAAGGTCATTGCGGAAAATAAAAGTTGATGGTGTAGGGCGTAACATATTGGCTTGGACAGATGATTGGCTAGCTAACAGGAAAGAGAGAGTAAGCATAAATTGGTCATTTTCTGGTTTGCAAGATGTAACAAGTGGTGTGCCACAGGGATCTGTGCTGGGGCCTCAACTTTTTTACAATTTATATAAATAACTTGGCTGAAGGGACCAAAGGTATGGTTGCTAAATTTGCTGATGACACAAAGATAGATAGGAAAGTAAGTTGTGACGAGGACACAAGGAAGGTACAAAGGGATATAGATAGAGATTAAGTGAGTGGGGAAAAATCTGGCAAATGGAGTATAATGTGGGAAAATGTGAAATTGTCCATTTGGCAGGAAGAATAAAAAAAGCACATCTAAATGGTGAGAGATTGCAGAGCTCTGACACGCAGAGGGATTTGGGTATCCTCTTGCATGAATCGCAAAAGGTTAGTGTGCAGGTTCAGCAAATAATTAGGAAAACGAATAGAATGTTACTGTTTATTGCGAGACGAGTTAAATACAAAAGTAGGGAGGTTATGCTTCAGTTATACAGGGCATTGGTGAGACCACATCTGGAGTACGGTGTACAGTACTGGTCTCCTTATTTAAGGAAGGATGTAAATGCATTGTAGCAGTTCAGAGAAGGTTTACTAGACTTAATACTTGGAATGGGCAGGTTGGCTTATGAGGAAAGGTTAGACAGGATAGGCTTGTATCCGCAGGAGTTTAGGAGGCGACTTGATTGAAACATATAAGGTCCTGAGGGGTCTTGACAGGGTGGATGTGGAAAGGATGTTTCCCCTTGTTGGAGAATATAGAACTAGGGGTCACTATTTAAAGTAAAGGGTCGCCCATTTAAGACACAGATGAGGAGAAATGTTTTCTCTCAAAGGGACATGAGTCTTTGGAACTCTCTTCAAAAGGCAGTGGAAGCAGAGGCTTTAAATATTTTTAAGGCACTGGTAGACAGATTTTTGATAAGCAAGGGGGTGAAAGGTTATTGGGGTACACAGGAATGTGGAGTCAAGATTACACTCAAATCAGCCATGATCTTATTGAATGGTGTAGCAGGCTCAAGGGGCCGAGTGGCCTACTCCTGCTCCTAGTTCGTATGTTTCACTAGTCAGATTCTGCTAGTCTATAAAAATTAACAAAGCTTGAACTGAATTGAAGCCATCCATTGTTAACAATGGTGTGCACTTTGGTCACCAGGTAGCTTTAATGATGGAACATTGGATTCCAAACTCAGAGGGTTCAGAATATCTGCCCTCACTGTGTGACAAGTTACCAGGCAGGGTGTAGTTAGATATCCATTATATAGATCGGGCATCGAAGAAGCAGTCATGCCACAAAGAAGCACACTGCCTAGTCATTTGATTGAGGTATTATACTCATGACCAATTGGAGATTGATGGCTGAGAGTTCATATTGTTGTAGTGGGTGGGGAAGTTGACATGGGCACCCGCAGGATGATAATAATCATATTTATTTTCATTTGCTAGATTTATAACAATGCTTAAAAGTGGATAATGACCCTCCCACAGGTTATAAGTTGTCACAATGCTGTCAGAATTAAAGCTTTACTTCTAATCTCCTAGCCTTTCAATGTTTTACCTGAGTCTCCATGGTATTTCAACCCTTCCTTCAGCTGTTCAGTACTGAACTAAAAATCCCGAGGATGTGAAATTTGTGCAAACAGTCCAAAGATAAACAGCAATCTAATGGTGCTGACCGGCTTGTGTTGTAGCCAAATATTCCCCTATAGTGCCATAAATTGTGAACCAATGGGGCAATTATTACAGAAAAGAAAACGGCCTCCAAGTACAACACTACCTTTGACCAAAGGTCTACTGACCTCCTCATTCTCACAATAACCCTAAGACGGAAGCTGAAACCATCAGCATTTTCCTCTGGAAACACAGTGGCAAGAACAGCCCGGGCCAGCACAGAACTGTCTGCAGCCTGCCTGTGTTTGGCTTCTGTGTGGATTTCAAAACTGTTTTTCTTTAATTGTTAGCATGCTACAAATAGGTTTCTCAATTCAGAAGTGCTATTCTGGGGTGTGGGGAGAAGATGGCAACAAGTTTATATAACCATCAGTCGCCCCTTTTCGTTTGATGTGGAAAAACACATCAAAGTTTGCAACAATGTTTTTTTAATTTCTGTAACATTTGTTTGGCTGATCAATTATTTCCAAGGTTCCCAAAGGGACAGAGTGAAGCTGGAGGCTGAAGAGAAAAGGTGGATGATTTTAAACCCATAAAATTGGGAAATTAAAAGGCAAGAAGAACTATCTATCTAAATAAATATACAACCTGCATACAGTGGGTCACACAGTGAATGCATAAGATGGCAGATTATTTCTGTTCAAAGTACAAGGAAAAAAATCAAATGTCACATTTTTCTGTTTGGCCTTTATAACCACTATCCGTTAAGTTAACCATACTATTGTGCTAAAATATAGATCAGGAAAGCTACCAACCAGGACCCTACATAAAATCAACTAACTTAATCATTCATATAAGTTTTAAAGTTACTTTCTGAATAATAGCATCCATCATTCAATGTATTTTTCAAAGTGATTTCAGTTGGCATTCCTGACTTTTGATACAACTAAATATATAACAGTATAAATCCTATTGATAACATAATAAAAACATAAATATCTCAGATAATCAGCCATTACATGTGGGAAACTATGAAGCTCCCCTACCCAGGACCACCCCTCTCCCTGCAGCCTGGGGCTCAAGTGCTTCTAACTTTTCTTGAATTCAGTGTGCACCTTTGGTTTACCAAGTGAACAGATTCAACTGGGTAGCAGATTCCCAGCATGCACCAGTTTGACTATATACATGTCATGATTATAAATCTCAGAATACATCCAAAACCTGCCACTCTCTGCTCCATCAAGTGCAGTTTTGCTCAGTGATGGTAAGGCTTACAAATAGGAAATAAGAATATATGAAAAGTGGGATAGGAAAAGACCAACTGGTCCATCTAGACTGCCCTAAACAGTCATGACACAACAATGCACCAGGTCTCCCAGTGTTCCCTCTCACTAGTGGTCATATAGGGTTGGATTTTCATTCTGCCATGGCAGCGGGTTCAGAGGTGAGCGTGCCCTCAATTTTACACTACCAGCTGGCATGCTGGTCTGCTGGCATGGTCCCACCTCCAACCTGTTTTCAGTCGCCAATTAGGCCAAATTCAGTGCCTAATGAGGACACTCATCACATGCCGTCTGGAATTTTCTAGATAGCAGGCGGGCCCTCCACTGAGACTGAAGCCCGGCAGAGGGATGGAGGTGGCCTCCATCCTCTGACAGGTAAGGGGCCAGCAAGCCCTCCTTTAACTACCACCCCTATTTCCCACATCTCCCTGCAGGTGCCAGAGGGCCACAGCCGTAGGCCAGCCTGTGAAGCGGTTCCCCATCTTGAGGTGCCCTCTCGGCCCACCTACATCAGCAGTGCCCACCCCTGTGAGGCTGCCAACCGCCCAGAGCCTCGGATGCTCCCATTGGCCCTTCATGCTCTGGAACCTGCCCATCATCCTGAATTGGATGGGGCTCCCAGAGGCAGCCTGTTAACTGGCCACCTTCTCCAAAATATCCCTCGAGGTCCCACCACCCGCATTTCATCCCAACGAGATTGGGACCCAAGAACAAAAATTCTGCCAATAATCTCCTCGGAGAGGCAAAAAACTTGCAAGAATGTGGGTCAATTCAGGGGCCAAAAAAATTGGGGAAATTCCTTTCCATCCCCTTAAATCGATCAAAATGGGTTCCAGGGGTTCACAATGACCAAGAGCTACAAATCTTTCCACAGTTTGTGAATGCAATGACAAAAAATATTCAGGTAGTTTGAAAGAGACATCCCAATTTTCTGACTGGATGAATATTTTTTTCTCCTTATACAGATTTCTTATTAAAAATCAGATGCAAGGAAAAATAGAACATCAGACATAACAGTTTGCTACACTGGGGCGTTTAAATTCCTATTCCTCCCAAGGACAATTTCAAAATTTTATGCTCCACTCCTTTGTCCTCTTCACTGTGCTCAGTTCCATTCACACCATTGTTCCAGCTGGGGTCCCTTCCCAGATCTTTATTCCTGAGCTCATAATAGGGCCACACTAACTATCACAATATTTCTGCACTCCTGTGAACAATACCATGGCAATCACCTAGCAACAAATTAAGGTTATATTATGGTAACATTTCTATTAAAATATGTTACAGCATTTATCTTAGTAGCTGAAGGTTAACTTTTAATTAATTAATTAATTAATTACTCCGGAGACTTAATTTTTCTCCAGTATCCTGTCAGAGCCTACCGCTTGTAAATGTCACCAGGAAAGGGTGGATCCCAGCCTCCTACACTATTTCCCTCCTGTCTGTTTCTATTATCAGCATTCCCAGAACTGCTCTGATGTAGGGTGGGGGAAAAAACAGATTAGTTATAGTAATAACAGCAGAGTGCCTCTTTCAAATTTGACCACCACTCACTCACCTGTGCAGCCTTTGGCCTCTACTTTGATCTACAAGACAGCAGCTCCTTCAGTCTTTGTGGTTTTCTGCCCCTTTAAGATCCCTCAACTGATCTTATAGTGTTGCAGAGGCATCAACAAAGTTTCCACGGGAGCATGCCGGGTTCCCTCTTGGTGGTGGGAATCTCACTGGGATCCACCATACATAAGAGAATGAACCTCAACCCAGGATAATGGATCAGGGTTAGAGCCATGTCAGTGGGGACTGGGTATGATCATGGAATGTCCCACAAACAGCCCCAAAACACTGCCACTAGGGGGAAAATTCAATCCCTGATGATTTGAGTCTTATCAGTGCAATATTTTATTACAACAGAGAAAGGGCGGGGCCAAGAGAGGGACGGTCAGAGAGACTGGGGCCGAGAACGGGGCAGTCAGAATGGGCGATTGCTCTCAGTGCCACGTGCTAGTAAGTACAGAAATAGGAGACTAGAGCAGATGAATGCATGGCTGGAGAGATGGTGCAGCAGGGAGGGCTAAAGATTCCTGGAACACTGGGTCTGCTTTTATGGGAGACAAGACCAGTACAGGTCAAAAGGGTTGCACCTCAACAGAACGAGGACCAATACAAAGGCAAAACACTGCAGATGCTGGGAATCTGAAACATAAACAGAAAATGGTCGGAATACGCAGCAGATCTGGCAGCATCTGTGGATAGAAAAACTGAGTTAATGTTTTAGGTCTATGACCTTTCAACCTTCTAATTTTCTGAATAAAGGTCACAAAACTGAAATGTTACCCCAGTTTTTCTCCCAATGATGCTGCCAGACCTGCTGAGTATTTCCATCACTTATTGGTTTTATCATGGAAGTGTTTATAAAGTGTATTCAGGAGAATTTTCTTGATCGGTATGTTTCTGGTCCAATTAGAAAGAAAGCATTGCTGGATTTGGTTCTGGGGAATGAGGTGGGTCAAGTGGATCAAATATCAATCAGAAAACATTTAGGGAACAGTGATCATAGTACAAGAAGGTTTAGATTAGTTATGGAAATGGACAAGAAACAATCTAGAGTAAAAATACTTAATTGGAGGAGGGATAATTTCAGTGGATTGAGAACAGATCTGTCCCAAATAAATTGGAATCAAAGTTTGGCAGGCAAAACTGTAATCCAACAAAGGGATGCCTTTAAGGAGGAGATGGTTGGGGTACAGTTGAGGTGGATTCCCATGAGGAGGAAAGGGAAGGCAACCAAAGAGCTTCCTGGATGACGAAAGAGATAGAGAGCAAGACGAACAACAACATACAGTGCCTTTAGCGTACTAAAATGTCCCAAGGTGCACTTCACAGAAGCATTATGAAACAAAGTATGACACCGAGCCACATAAGGAGATTTTACGTCAGATGACCAAAAGCTTGGTCAAAGAGGTTGGTTTTAAGGAGTGCCTTAAAGGAGGAAAGTGAGGATTTTTTTATTCGTTCATGGGATGTGGACATTGCTGACTAGGCCAGCATTTATTGCCCATCCCTAATTGCCCTCGAGAGGTGGTGGTGAGCTGCCTTGTTGAACCGCTGCAGTCTTTGGGGTTTAGGCACACCCACAATACTGTTAAGGAGTTCCAGGATTTTGACTCCATGACAGTGAAGGAACTGTGATATAGTTCCAAGTCAGGATGGTGTGTGGCTTGGAAGAGAAATTGCAGGTGGTGGTGTCCCATGCATCTGTTGCCCTTTTCCTTTTCAGTGGTAGAGGTCACAGGTTTGGAAGGTGCTGTCTAAGGAGCCTTGATGAGTTGCTGCAGTGCATCTTGTAGATGGTACACACTGCTGCCACTGTGAGTTGGGGGTGAAGGGAGTGAATGTTGAAGGTGGTGGATGGGGCACCAATCAAGCAGGCTGCTTTGTCCTGGATGCCATCAAGCTTTTTGAGTGTTGTTGGAGCTGCACCAATCCAAGCAAGTGGAGAGTATTCCATCACACTCCTGTCTTGTGCCTTGTAGACGATGGACAGGCTTTGGAGAGACAGGAGGCGAGTTACATGCCGCAGAATACCCAGCCTCTGACCAGCTCTTGTAGCCACAGTATTTATGTGGCTGGTTCAGTTCAGTTTCTGATCAATGCTAACCCCCAGGATGTTGATAGTGGGAGATTCAGCAATGGTAATACCGTTGAACATTAAGGGGAGATGGTTAGATGCTTTCTTGTTTGAGATAGTCATTGCCTGGTGCTGAACATTGTGCAATCATCAGCGAACATCCCACTTCTGACCTTATGATAAGAGTTGAGGTCATTGATGAAGCAGCTAAAGATGGTTGGGCCTAGGACACTACCCTGAGGAACTCCTGTCGTGAAGTCCTGGGACTGAGATGATTGACCTCCAACAACCACAACCATCTTCCTTTGTGCTTGGTATGGCTCCAATCAATGGAGAGTTTCCCCCTTGATTCCCATTGACTCCAGTTTTGCTAGGACTCCTTATGCCATACTCAGTCAAATGCTGCCTTGATGTCAAGGGCAGTCACTCTCACCTCACCTCTGGATTTCAGCTCTTTTGTCCATGTTTGGACAAAGACTGTAATGAGGTTAGGAGCCGAGTGGCCCTGGTGGAACCCAAACTGAGCAACAGAGAGCAGGTTATGGCTGAGCAACTGCCGCTTGATAGCATTGTCAACGAGCCCTTCCATCAGTGTGCCGATTATCGAGAGTAGACTGATAGGGCGGGAACTGGCTAGGTTGGATTTGTCCTGCTTTGTGTGTACAGGACATACTTGGTAAATTTTCCACATTGCCAGGTAGATGCCAGTGTTGTAGCTGTACTGGAACAGCTTGGCTAGGGGCGCGGCTAGTTCTGGAGCACAAGTCTTCAGTATTAATGCCGAAATGTTGTCAGGGCCCATAGCCTTTGCAGTATCAAGTCCTTTCAGCCATTTCTTGATATCATGTGGAGTGAATCGAATTGGTTGAAGACTGGCATCTGTGATGCTGGGGACATCAGGAGGAGGCCGAGATGGATCATTCACTCGGCACTTCCGGCTGAAGATGGTTGCAAATGCTTCAGTCTTGGCTTCTGCACTGATGTGCTGGGCTCCCCCATCGTTGAGGATGGGGATATTTGTGGAGCCTCCCCCTTCCTGATCATTGTTTAATTGTCCACCACCATTCACGACTGGATGTGGTAGGACTGCAGAGCTTAGATCTGATGTGTTGGTTGGGGGATCTATCACATGTTGCTTCCACTTTGTGGCATGCAAGTAGTCCTATGTTGTAACTTCACCAGGTTGACACCTCATTTTGAGGTATGCCTGGTGCTGCTCCTGGCATGCTCCTCTGTACTCTTCATTGAACCAGGGTTGGTCTCCTGGCTTGATGGTAATGGTAGAGTGGGGATGTGCCGGGCCATGATGTTACAGATTGTGGTTGAATACAATTCTGCTGCTGATGGCCCACAGCACCTCATGGATGCCCAGTTTGGAGTTGCTAGATTGGTTCAAAATGTTATCCAATTTAGCACAGTGGTAGTGCCACACAACACGATGGAGAGAATCCTCAATGTGAAGATGGGACTTCGTCTCCACAAGGACTGTATGGTGGTCACTCCTACCAATACTGTCATGGACAGATGCATCTGCGACAGGTAAATTGGTGAGGATGATGTCAAGTAGGTTTTTCTTTCCTGTTGGTTCCCTCACCACCTGCCGCAGACCCAGTCTAGCAGCTATGTCCTTTAGGACTCAGCCAGCTCAGTCAGCAGTGGTACTACCGAGCCACTCTTGGTGATGGACTTTGAAGTCCCCCACCCAGAATACATTCTGTGCCCTTGCTACCCTTAGTGCTTCTTCAAGTTTGTAGTCAACATGGAGAAGCACTGATTCATCAACTGAGGTGGGGGGCGATAGGTAGTATTCAGTAGGAGGTTTCCTTGCCCATGTTTGACCTGATGCCATGGACTTCATGGGGTCCGGAATCAATCTTGAGGACTCCCAGGGAAACTCCCTTCCACCTGTATACCACGGTGTTGCCACCTCTGCTGGGTCTGTCCTGCCAGTGGGAGAGGACATACCCAGGGATGATGATGGCAGTGTCCGGGACATTGTCTGTAAGGTATGATTCCGTGAGTATGACTATGTCAGGCTGTTGCTTGAAAAGCTCTCCCAATTTTGGCACAAGCCCCCAGATGTCAGTAAGGAGGACTTTAAAGAGCCACAGGGCTGGTTTTGCCGTTGTCTTTTCTGGTGCCGGGTGGTCCGCCCGGTTTTATTCCTTTTCTTACAACTGGCTTGCTAGCCATTTCAGAGTCAACCACGTTGCTAAGGACCTGGAGTCACATATAGGCCAGACCAGGTAAAGACAGCAGATTTCCTTCCTGACAGACATTAGTGAATCAGATGGGTTTGTACCACAATCAATAATGGGTTCATGGTCACCATTAGACTAGCTTTTAATTCCAGATTACTTAATTGAATTTAAATTTCACCAACGGCTGAGGTGGGATTGGAATCCATATCCCCAGTGCATTAGCCTAGACATCTGGAATACAGTCCAGCAACATTACCACTATGCCACTGCCTTCCCTCGAGAGACAGAGAAGTGTAGAGAGGGTATTCCAGAGCTTGAGGCCGAGACAACTGAAGGCACAGCCTTCAATGGTAGAGCAATTAAAATCACAGATGCTCAAGAGGCCAGAATTCGATGACCACAGACATCTTGGAGGATTGTGGACCTGGAGGAGATTACAGAGATAGGGAGGCGCAAGGTCCTGGAGGAATTTGAAAACAAGGATGAGAACTTTAAAATTAAGAATTTGCTTATCCAGGAAGATGAAGCAGAAAAAAGCGTGCAGAAGACAGATGTCAGCTTGATAATACAAGTGATAACCAGCTGAACATCGCAAGTTCAGAGGGGAAGTGAAAAAGGAAATAAGAGCAGCAAAGAGAAAGTATGAGAAGAGTCTGCCATCCAACATAAAAAGTCTTCAAAAGGCATATAAATAGTAAAAAAGATAGTAAGGGAAGGGGTAGGGCCAATTAGGGACCAAAAGGGAGACCTACACATGGAGGCTGAGGGCATGGCTGAGGTACTAAATGAGTACTTTACATCTATATTGACCAAGGCTATAGATGCTGCTGAAGTAATTGAGATACAGGATGGGCTAAAAATCGATAAAGCGTAGGTACTGGAAAGGCTGGCTGTACTTAAATTTGATGAGTCACCAAGTCTGGATGGGATGCATCCAAGGATACTGAGGGAAGTGAAAGTGGAAATTGCAGAGGCATGGCCATAATCTTCCAATCCTCCTTAGATACAGGGGTGGTACCAAAGGACTGGAGAATTGCAAATGTTACACCCTTGTTCCAAAAAGGGTGTGAGGATAAGTCCAACAACTACAGACCAGTCAGTGAAACCTCAGTGGTGTTAAAGATTTTAGAAATGATAATCCGGGACAAAATTAACAGTCACTTGGACAACTGTAGATTAATTAAAGAAAGCCACCTCAGAACTGTTAAAGATAACTAACTTACTTGAGTTTTTTGATGAGGTAACCAAGAGAGTTGATGAGAATAATGCAGTTGCTGTGGTGCACATGGGCTTCCAAAAGGCGTTTGATAAACTGCCACATAACAGACTCGTCAGAAAAGTTAGAGCTCATGGAATAAAACAGACAGTGGCAGCATGGATATGAAGTTGGCCGAGTGACAGGAAACAGAGATTAATGGTGACCGTTGTTTTTCAGACTGGAAGTTGGTGTTCCCCAGGGGCTGGTATTTGGACCACTGTTTTTCTTGATATATATGTTAATAACTTAGGCATAGGCCAGGGCACAATTTCAAAATTTGCGGATGACACAAAATTTGGAAGCATGGTGAACTTTGAGGAGAATAGTGATAGACTTCAAAAGGGCATAGACAGGCTGGTAGAACGGGCGGACAGTTGAAAGATGAAATTTAATGCAGACCGGTGTGAAGTGATACATTTTGGTAAGAAGAACAAGGAAAGACAATATAAATGAATGGGTATGACACTAAATGGGGTGCAGGAACAGAGAGCCCTGAGGGTAGATGTGCACAAATCATGGAAGGTGGCAGGGCAGGCTAAGAAAGTAATTAAAAAGGCTTATGGGATCCTGGGCTTTATAAATTGAGGCATAGAGCATAAAAGCAAGGAAGTTATGATTAACTTTTACAGAACACAGATTTGGCCTCAACTGGAGTACTGTGCCAATTCTGGGCACCAGACTATAGGGAGGTTGTGAAGGCTTTAGAGAGCTTACAGAAACAATTTACAAGGGATGAAGGACTTCAGTCATGTAGATACATTGGAGAAGTTGGGACTGTTCTCCTTAGAGCAGAGAAGGTTGAGAGAAGATTTGATAGAGGTATTCAAAATTATGAGGGGTCTAGACAGAGTAGATAGAGAGAAACTGTTTCCATTTGTGGAAGGGTTGAGAACCAGAGGACGCTGATTTAAAGTGACTAGCAAAACAATCAAAGGTGACATGAGGAAAATCTTTTTTTACCCAGTGAGTAGTTACAATTTTGAATGCACTGCCTAAGGGACTGGTGGAAACAGATTCAATCATGGCTTTCAAAGGGAACTGGATAAGTACCTGAAGGAGAAAAATGTGCAATGCTACGGGGAAAAGGTGTGGAAGTGGACTAGCTAAATTGCTCTTGCAAATTGCCGGCACAGGCTTGACAAGCCGAATGGCCTCTTTCTGTGCTGTAACTATTCTATGACAATTATATTTTTTATAATTTATAATTTTATAATTATATAATTTGTATTATTAGTATTAATATTATTTTCAGCATCAGAATGTACTATATGTGCTCCAGCCAGCAGGCCACAGAGACAGTTGCTCTTTAAATTCAAACTCTGGGAGCATGGACTAAATTAACTGCCAAGCTAGGGGAAAAATGATTTAACAGTATCAAAGCTGGGAGCTTCCTCACAGAGTCAAAGTACACAAGACACTGAATTGGAGGCCAATCTTGAGCGTTAATAATAATCAACCCAAAAACACCATGCAACATCTGTGTACACACTTACCTCACAGCTGTAATCAGCAGGTTTATAAGATATTTTTGTGGTGCAAATTAACCTAATGTCCTTCAGAGAACAGAACCTGCCAACCTAACAGGCTGTGAACTACATCTTACTCCAGTTCCACACAGTATGATTGACTCTTCATGCCCTCTGAAGTGGTTAAGCGAGTCACTTTGTTGTGAAAACAATCATGGTTCAAGAACTAAGCCCATCACTACCTTTTCAGAACAATTAGAGATGGCCAATAAAAAGGTGCCTTCGCCCACATCCCAAGAACAAATCATAGAATCATACAGTTCAGAAGGAGGCCATTGTGCATGTGCTGAATCTTTGAAAGAGCTATCCAATAAGTCCCACTCTCCTGCCCTCTCCCTACAACTCTGTACATTGTTCCTTTTCAAATATTTATCCAATTTCCTTTTGAAACTTACATTGAATCTGCTTCCACTATCCTTTCAAACAATGCATTCCAGACCATAACAACTCAAGAGTTAAAAGAAATCCTCATCTCCCCTCTGGTTCATTTACCGATTATCTTAAACATGCATCCTCTAGTTACCGACCCTTCCAGTGGAAACAATCTCTCTTGATTTACTCTATCAAATCCCTTCATAATTTTTAACACCTGTATTAAATCTTCACTTAAACTTACCCGCTCTGAGGAAAACAATGTCAACTTCTCTAGTCCTTCCACATTCCTGATGTAATCCTCGTAATTGTCCAAGAGCTTGACATCCTTCCTGAATTGTTGTACCCAAAATTAGACACATTGGGCTGGATTTTAAGAGCTCACTGAAGCTCAAAAAATGGCGGCCCACACACCAAACTGCCACCATGATCTTAAGTGCGGCGGCTCATTTAAATAGCCAGGGCAACCCGCACACCGCCCACCCCCACCCCCCCACATCGTGGAGGGGGCAGGCTGTCCGTCCCTGGCAATGGTGTCAGCTGCCTTTGTGCAGGCGCTGGCGCCCTTTTTAAAGGGCAGCCAGCCCTGCCACCCAATTTAAATTTTTAAAGACAGATCCCCCCAAAATTAAATAAATAAATTTCTAATTTCCTACTTCCCCCCAATAACAGTTACATTAACTATTTGCCCTCCCCCCCCAGAATACTTACCTTTAACATCGGACCTATACCCCCCAAACTGCACAAAGTTCAACCCTTCCCACAATCCCCTACACCCATGATGTGTAATTGATCCTGTTCCCCCCACTCCGCACTGAAAAACGTACCTCCTTCCCCCTCCCCACCAGTGTGGCACCTTGTGCCAGCCCTCAAGATCTCAGGTAAGTATATTTAAATTGATTAATTTTATTAATTTGAATATTTAAATTGTGGCCCCATCACCAAGGTTGCGGGGGGAGGGGGGGGGGGAGCTGCCTCGGAGCCGCGCCACCGCCGGGTGGAGCGGGCCAGGTCCATGGCGGGCCTCATCCGGAACCATCTTCAGGTCCCTCCTCCAATCCGCCATGGATCACGACGTCGAGGGCTTGTTAAAATCCAGCCCAATATCCCAGCTCAGGCCTAAACAGCGATTTGACAAAATGAAACTCTACAGGTTAAACACGCAGGCAACTCAACCAGTGCAAAACAAGAGCACAACGGCATAAATACACAAAGTAAAAAATTAATATTTCAAAAATGGATTCAGATCCCAATCAGCTGCACCACTGAGTTCCAATTATCTTCAAGAGCATTTCCATTCTTTGCAGGTCATGTGCTGCCACTTAGAAATATACAAAATCACTACCAATAATCCAATTTTTGAATAGCAGAGAAGGAAATCATCAATTTTACACTAGTGTGACGAGTGCAACAAAAATCTTGAGGTCACCAATATAAAGTTAGGTTTTAGCGTTGTGTATAGAGCATTTTCATTCGGTAAATAATCTTCAGAAGTTTTGATTTTCAATGCAGATTTTTGAATCTGATCTACCAGGACATGGTATATTTGTACAAAGCTTTTGCTGTTATTGCTACAGTATTTTAGGAACCCTGTGAAGGAGCTGAACAGGATGGATCTGAGACAGCCTGCCTGTGGTATTTTTCTAAAATTAATTTTGAAATTCAGAAATCTGAGATGAAAGCAATTACCACATGAAAAGAATCAGTGCTAAATACTTTGACAACTTGGTTTTTAAATGCAGTAATCAAAGCCAAATAATTAAACTCTCACATTAGAGGGTGGCCAATTTCCATTCTTCCAAATAAAATATTTTTACTGTCATGTGGCCAAAATTTAAGTTATTCAAATAGTAAATCCAGGAAAGAGATTGAAATCTCTGTCCAACACAGTATCAAAATATTGGATTCAAAAATTTGTATTCTCAAGCTTTATCAGAACCTACAAAGTCAATTCAATTTATATTAATGCCATTCAACCTATTTTCAACATCAAACACTAACTGATAAATGATGCCAAATCACCGCTGGATTAGGAAATAAATTCAGAAAATTATGAGTAACTGTAACGAACACCCCAGTTATGCATTGGAGTGGAGCAAATACGCTCTGTAATATGTGCTGTCTCGTATAATGGTTAAGAGCTTTTCCCATTGCATGGAGTTGACTAAAGCAGAGCTATAAACTAAGAACTACTGGATCTCCTCAGTTCCAGTATCAATTGCACCACAAAATAAAACAAATCTTGACACTTCTCAACAGAACACATAACTGTGTGTGATCACACAACCATGAATCTCCACCACCCCAACACTAAATCTAATTAGTGCTCCTTTGTTTCAGAACTAAGGACAAAGTTCTACTTCTAAGACCTCAATTACAAATATCTACAAGTGGTCTTATCACTGGCTGCCAATCATGGCCAAATTTACTCACTAATTCCCATATGGAGCCAATATCAGTGTCACGCTCTTCGTCAGACCCAGTCCCAATTTCTGACAAGGCATACACAGGACACCTGACCATCCTTTCACCTCCTCCATCAATCTATGGCCTTCCAGGACCTACCAATCAGCCCCTGCACCTAATGTTCAACAAGAGCAAGTGGTGGAACATATGGCACAGGTCATATTTCTCACATACCAGTGGATGCCATAAGCTTAACCAAGGTAGAACAAAGTTTGCTTTATATTTTCAACACAAATGAAGCTTTCTGTTATTATTCAAACAGACAAGTGCTGCAAATTGTTTACTTGCAGAAATATTTACTTGTAAAATATCCTTCTTCTTCTTTGTCTCCTTGTCTCGAGAGACAATGGGTAAGTGCCTGGAGGTGGTCAGTGGTTTGTGAAGCAGCACCTGCAGTGGCTATAAAGGCCAATTCTAGAGTGACAGACTCTTCCACAGGTGCTGCAGATAAAATTGGTTTGTCGGGACTGTTATACAAGGGTTCTCCCCTTGCGCTTCTGTCTTTTTTCCTGCCAACTGCTAAGTCTTTTCGACTCGCCACTCTTAAGTCCCGCCTTTATGGCTGTCCGCCAGCTCTGGCGATCACTGGCAACTGACTCCCATGACTTGTGATCAATGTCACAGGACTTCATGTCGCGTTTGCAGATGTCTTTAAAGTGGAGACATGGACGGATAGTGGGTCTGATACCAGTGACGAGCTCGCTGTACAATGTGTCCTTGGGGATCCTGCCATCTTCCATGCGGCTCACATGGCCAAGCCATCTCAAGCGCCGCTGGCTCAGTAGGGTGTACATGCTGCGGATGTTGGCTGCCTCGAGAACTTCTGAGTTGGATACGGTCCTACCACCTGATGCCAAGGATTCTCCGGAGGCAGCGAAGAAGGAATGAATTGAGACATCGCTCTTGGCTGACATACGTTGTCCAGGCCTCGCTGCCGTAGAGCAAGGCACTGAGGACACAGGCTTGATACGCTCAGACTTTTGTGTTTTGTAAAATATGAGGTTACAACAAAGACACATCTTCTATATTGTGCAAAGTATTGCTCCCATTTCATTACTGCACATTTCATATAGGCTTCTTCCTTGCAGTAAGAGTAAACATTGAATGGATAGGGTTTCTTACACTTCCATTTATGAAAGAAAAGGCAAGAACAGATTAGCAGAAATTCAGAACTCATTGCCAGTGCACATCTGTACAGAATGACAGAAAAAGGGAAGAAAGAATGAAATTGTATTTATATCATGTCTTTTGCATTCTCAGGACAGCTCAAAGTACCTCAAAGCCAATTCGTTACTTTTGAAATCATTATTGGTATGGAGGCAAAAGCAGTATCCTATTTGTGCACAACCATTTGTGCATTATCCACAGAAAGCAATGATAAATGACCAGAAAATCCCTCTCGGTTGCTTCTGGTTAATGAATGAATGGAGGGAAGTAAAGCAAGAGAATTCCCTGCTATTTAAATGATGCCATGTGGTGTTTTACTTCCATCTCAACAGGCAGGCAAGGCTTTGATGCAAGATCTCATCTGATGGCATCTCCAACAGCGCAGCACTCCCTCTGTATCTCACTGCAGTATCAACCTAGATGATGTGCTGAATTCTGGAGTCGGACTTGAAGCCACGAGTTTCTGAGGTGGGAATGCCACCAACTCAGCCAAACTGATATTCAAGTTATTGTTTAGTAGAACCTCATTAGAAGTACACTGTATCGATTATCTTGCCTATAACATTACTGTTCATTTCAATCTCATTGGAAGTGCACCTTAGGGGTTATCTTGTAGTTACTGTTTTATTTAGACTTCTTTTCATGAAATTTGAGTTTGCATTTACACAGACTTCACACATGGATTAAGTCATGTCCTAGTATTTTGTTTCCATATAGAGAGCTTGCATGTAGAGTGGAGTTCACTTCAGACTGATGTCAACCTGAGAAGAAGGAATGCCTTTGATTTGAAAATAAATGTTAATAGCTGGCAGTGCAATGGCACTTGCTCCACAGGCCAATAGGATTAGACTGTACATTCACAGTTGCCCTTTCAGTCTGAACTGGGTCACCTGAGGAATTATCAAGACGAAGGGATGCATTTCTTCCACAATGAGTGAGGGAAGTCAGTGCAGAAACTGAAGAGAAAAGAGAATGCAGTCTTGGCAGAGATCTGGGAGCAATGTAAGCACTACCAGGCGATCGAATATGGGCTAAAACAGCTGGCAGAAAATGGCAAAGAAAATTAGAGGGAAATGTTTTCTTTCGTGCTCAGCAAGTTGAGGGGTTAGTTCTAAAAAAAAGAACGCTTACCATTTCAGGCACACATTGTTAAGATCAAGCAATCCTAGATCATGTGCAGCACTGCCATATCCTTCTGCTCAATAGCAACAAAATGCCTCAGTTCCAACGTCTGTAAAGCGTCCCTTATTGCATCAGTCTGATATTCATTTTCACATCTCATCACTCATCGTATACAGTCTCCAATTGCATTCAGTGGTGCCAAATTAGGGGCAGTTTCATCATAGAATCACAGAAATTTACGGCACAGAAAGAGGCCATTCAGCCCATCATGTCCACTCCAGCAGATGAGTAGCCACTCAGCCTAATTCCACTTTCCAGCTATTGCTCCAAAGCCTTCTAGGTTGCAGCACTTCAAATGCAAATCCAAGTACTTTTTAGATGTTATGAGGGTTTATGTCTCTATCACCCTTTCAGGCAATGAATTCCAGATCCTCACCATCCACTGGGTGAAAATAAAATCCCCTGAATCCCCGCTAAACCGCCTACCTCTTAACCTAAATCTATAACCCCTGGTTATGGGCCCCTCAGCCAAGGTAAATATGGCCTTCCTATCCACTCAATCTAGACCCCTCTCAATTTTAGACACTTCAGTTAGGTCTCCCCTCCGCCTCCTCTGTTCTAATGAAAACAACCCTAGTCTATCAAATCTTTCATCATAACTAAAATTTTCTACTCTAGGCAACATCCTCTTAAATCTCCTCTGTACTATCTTTCCTATAGTGCAGTGACCAGAACTGCACGCAATACTTCAGCTGTGGCTAACTTGTAGTTTATACAGCTCCAGCATAACCTCCCAACCCTTAAATTCTGTGCCTCGGCTAATAAAGGCAAGTATCCTGTAAGCCTTTGTGACCAACTTATCCACCTGTCCAGCCACCTTCAGGGATCTGTGGACATGCACTCCAAGGTCCCTCTGTTTCTCTACACATCTCAGTATCCTACCATTTATTGTGTATTCCCTTTAGTTTAGTTTAGAGATACAGCACTGAAACAGGCCCTTCAGCCCACCGAGTCTGTGCCGACCATCAACCACCCATTTATATTAATCCTACACTAATCCCATATTCCTACCACATCCCCACCTGTCCCTATATTTCCCTACCACCAGCTATACTAGGGACAATTTATAATGGCCAATTTACCTACCAACCTGCAAGTCTTTTGGCAGGAAACTGGAGCACCCGGAGAAAACCCACGCAGACACAGGGAGAACTTGCAAACTCCACACAGGCAGTACCCAGAATTGAACCCGGGTCGCTGGAGCTGTGAGGCTGCGGTGCTAACCACTGCGCCACTGTGCCACCCTTGCCTTGTTAGTCTTCCCCAAATCTTCCTGCAGTCTACAGCTTTCCTCTTCATTATCAACCACACTTACAATTTTTGTTTCATTTGCAAACTTCTTTATCATACCCCCTACACTCAAATCCAAATCAGTAATATATACTGCAAACAGTAAAGATCTAGTACAGAGCCCTGCGGAACCCCACTGGAAACAGCTTTCCAGTCACAAAAACACCCAAACACCTTTACCCTTTGCTTCCTGCCTCTGAGCCAATTTTGGATCCAACTTGTCACTTTGCTTTGGATCTTATGGGCTTTTACTTTTCTGACAAATCTGCAATTTGGAACCTTATCAAAAGCCTTCCTATGATCCACATAGACTACGTCAAATGTGATACCCTCATCGACCCTCCTTGTTACCTCCTCAAAAAATTCAATCATGTTAGTCAGACATGATCTTCCTTTAACAAATCTATGCTGTCATTGATTAACCTGTGTCTTTCGAGATGAAGATTAATCCTGTCCCTCAGAAATTTTTCAATAATTTTCCCACCACCAAGGTTAGGTTGACTGGCCTATAACTGATCAGTCTATCACTTTCTCACTTTTTAAATAATGATACAACCTTAGCTGTCCTCCAGTCATCTGGCACCATGCATGTAGCCGGAGAGGATTGGAAAATGATGATCAGAGCCTCTGCTACTTCTTCTCTTGCTTCCTTAACAGCCTAGGATATATATTGTCCAGGCCTGGGGATTTATTCACTTTCAAAGATGTTAACCCTTAATACTTCCTATCTCACAATGTTAATTCCATCTAATATTTCACACTCCTCCTCCCTGATTGCAATGTCTGTATTGTCCCTCTCTTTTGTAAAAACAGATACAAAGTATTTATTAAGAACCAAACCAAAATCCTCCACCTCCACACACAGGTTACCTTCATGGTCCCCAACAAGCCATACTCTTTGTTTAGTTATCCTTTTATTCATAATTCCAAGGTGTTGTAGTATTGGTAAGGTTTATTTTTGGCAGTAGCAAAAGGTCAACTAACAAATCAAGGAATGGGAGGGGTGCTTCAACCTCAAGAGTGCACCTCCTGTGCTTTGTGGGAGCTCCAGGATACTTCCCGTATCCTGGAGAACCATTTGTGCAGGAAGTGTTGTCAATTGTGGCAACTTGAGCTCCGGGTTTTGGAACTTGAGTGGCAGCTGGCGACACTGCGGTGCATTCGTGAGGATTAGAGCTACGTGGATAGCATGTTTATAGATGCAGTCACCCCACAGCTTAAGAGTACATAGGGGGAGAGGGAATGGGTGATCACCAGGCAATCAAAAAGAATCAAGCAGGTAGTGCAGTAGACCCCTGAGTGCATCTCACTCTCCAACAGGTATTCAGTTCTGAATACTGAGGAAAGTGATGCTTCATCTGGGGAGTGCAGCCAGAAACAGGTCCATGGCAGCACAGGTGGCTCAGCTGCACAAAAGGGTACAGTGAAGACTGGAAGAGCCATAGTGATAGGCGATTCAATAGTCAGGGGAACAGACAGGTGTTTCTGTGGCCGCAGACATGAATTCAGGATGCTATGTTGCCTCCCTAGTGCCGGGGTCAAGGATGTCACTGAGCGGCTGCAGAGCATCCTAAAGGGAGAGGGTAAACAACCAGCAGTCATGGTCCACATCAGAACCAACAACATAGGAGAAAGAGGGATGTGATCCTGCAGTCAGAATTTAGGGAGCTAGGTAAGAAATTAACAGGCAGGACCTCAAAAGTAGTAATCTCCGGATTACTCCCGGTGCCATGCACAAGTGAGTATTGAAAAAGAAGGATAAGACAGATGAATGTGTGGCTGGAAAGTTGGTGCAGGAGGGAGGGCTTTAGGTTCCTAGGACATTGGGACCAGCTCTGGAGGAGATGGAACCTGTGCAGGTTGGACGGGTTACACCTGATCAGAGCCGGGACTGAGTTCCTTGTGGGAAGTTTTTGCTCGTGCTGTTGGGGAGGGTTTAAACTAGTGTCATGCTAGGCCTTCCCCTGCCAAGAATGAAGCACACTAATTTTGTCATGAACATTGATTTTAAACTGTTACTGGAGTGAAGAAAGGACCTGTTAAACAGATCGGCCATGGCTGGAAAAGATATTTGCATATTAACAGACGGTGATTGGAAGGACAAAGGACCATTCCCTGACACATTCAACCCACAATGGACCTTGACCACCAGGTATTGTGTGTAAGATGTGCATTCCAGAGACTGCTAAGGTGATACAATCCAGGACGTGGTCAGACCAGTTAGTCACATGACTATAATAAAAGCAAAATACTGCAGATGCTGGAAATCTGAAACAAAACAAGAAATGCTGGAAATACTCAGCAGGTCTGGCAGCATCTGTGGAGAGAGATGCAGAGTTAACGTTTCAGGTCAGTGACCCTTCATCAGAACTGACAAATATTAGAAATGTAAAAGGTTTTAAGCAAGTAAAGCAGGGGGTGGGGCAAGAGATAACAAAAGAGAAGGTGTTGATAGGACAAGGTCACGGTTGACAGGGCCCTCAACCATTTCTGGCCCATTTCCCGCACCTCTACCCTCACCCCTTCCCCTCCCTCCCAGAACCGCAACAGGGTTCCCCTTGTCCTCACTTTCCACCCCACCACCCTCCACATCCAAAGGATCATCCTCCGCAATTTCCGCCACATCCAGCGTGATGCCACCACCAAATGCATCTTCCCCTCCCTTCCCCTGTCAGCATTCCGAAGGGATCGTTCCCTCCGCAACCCCTTCGTCCACTCCTCCATTACCCCCACCACCTCATCCCCTTCCCACGGCACCTTTTCCTGCAATCGCAGGAGGTGTAATACCTGCCCATTTACCTCCTCTCTCCACTTTTTTAAAAAGTGGGTAGGCACAGTGGAAAGAAACTAAACAAACTAAAATAAAATAAACAAATAAAAAAGAAACAAGAAAAAATAACTAAAAATACAAAGGGGGGGGGGCCGTCATGCTCTGAAATTATTGAATTCAATGTTGTGCATGGAGCCAGGGCTGTTCATTTTACACCCCCCTGTACTAATGCTTTGTCTTTCACCACACCATTAACATATCGTTTGCCTTTGTTCCATGACCTTCTGGTCAGTTATTCTCTGTGACCTTGTCCTATCAACACCTTCTCTTTTGTTATCTCTTGCCCCACTCTTGCTTAAAACATTTTACATTTCTAATATTTGTCAGTTCTAATGAAGGGTCACTGACCTGAAATGTTAACTCTGCTTCTCTCTCCACAGATGCTGCCAGACCTGCTGAGTACTTCCAGCATTTCTTGTTTTTATTATAGTCACATGACTAACCTGCTTGGTAACCTGGGTTTTTCTGAATTGTACGAACAGCTTGAACTGGGAGTGTCTGTTTGCTCCTGGACTGAGAAGATCTCTCCTGTCTGCTCCCATCTCTGTCTCACAAGCGTCTGAATCCACTGAAGAAACATGAACCCCAAGACAGAACAGTCTTCTACAGCGAACAAGGTTTAAGACGAATACTGGGCCCCAATGAAAAGCAAGATCTACCTACAATCAAGGATTCTACAGTGAGCTCGAAGAGCCTGAACAAAATCTCTTCCACTATTGCCTCAAACTTTTCCACTTTATTTTTCTTCTGCTCTTTTCTGTCTCTGTATGCATGTGTGTATCGTACATGTATGCTAGCGTGGGTATGTCGTGTATACGTAGATGTTAACCGAATTAGAGTTTAACTTTAATAAATTTCAACTTTTCTTCTTTAAACCTAAGAAAACCTGTTTGTGCTGTTTTCTTTACTTTATATTCGGAAAGCGGTGAACAAGGATTCACCAAGGGGGAGCTTAAAACATGGTGTGTTTAAAATTAAACCCTATTACGCTAAGACCAGGTGAAGGCTGAAAGGGAACCCTAGACCTCTTTCTCACCTGATCGTAACATTAGCTTGGCGGGGGATAGGGGCCTAAGGGTAGACTCAATTGGGACAGAATCATAAATGAAAATGGAAGGCAGAAAATTAATGGATAGGTCGAGAAGACAGAGGAAACAAAGGTTAGAAAATAAAAAAAAGAGTTTGGCAGTGCTCAAGGGTATCTATTTCTATGCAAGGGGTATAACAAATAAAGCAGATGAGCTAAGGGCACAGACAGACACATGTCAGTATGATATCATCGCTATTACAGAAACACGGCTTAAGGAGGGACAGGAATGGCAGCTCAACGTTCCTGGTTGCAAGATTTTCAGACGTGATAGGGAGGGGGATAAGGAAGGAAGAGGAGTGACAATTTTGGTCAAGGAAACTATTACAGCTGTGAGGAGGGATGATATGTTGGAAGGTGCATCAAATGAGACCATATGGATTGAGCTAAGGAACAAAAAAGGGGCAATCACACTGCTGGGAGTATACTATAGATCTCCAAACAGTCAGAGGGAGATAGAAGAGCAGATATGTAGGAAAATCTCTGAGAAATGCAAGAACAATAGGGCAGAAATAGTACAGAATTTTAACTACCCCAATATTAACTGGGATAGTTTTAGTGTGAAAGGAATTGAGGGGGCAGAATTCTTGAGGTGCATTCAGGAGAACTTTTTTGCCCAGTATGTAGCAAGTCCTCAATAGAAGGCACAGTTTTAGACTTAGTTTTAGGAAATGAAGGTGGGCAGGTGGAAGGATTGGCAGTGGGAGAGCATTTTGATGGTAGTGATCATAATTCAGTCGGTTTAACATAATTATGGAAAAGGACAGAGATAGAACAGGAGTTAGAGTTCTCAATTGGGGCAAGGCGAATTTTACTAAAGTGAGGAGTGATTTAGTGAAAGTGAACTGGAAACAGCTACTTGAAGGTAAATCAGTGTCAGAACAGTGGGAGGCATTCAAAGGGGAGATTCAAGGAGTTCAGAGTAAACATGTTCCCACAAAGAAAAAGGGTGAGATGGCCAAATCCAGAGCCCCATGGATGTCAAGGAGCCTACAGGGTAAGATAGGGCAGAAAAGGAAAGCTTATGTCCAACATCGAGAATTCAATACTACAAAAAACCAAGAGGAGTATAGAAAGTGGAGGGGTGAAATCAAAAAGGAAATTAGGAAAGCAAAGAGAGGGCATGAAAGAACATTGGCAAGTAAATTAAGGTGAACCCAAAGATTTTTTATCAATACATTAAGAGTAAGAGGATAACGAAGGAAAGAGTAGGACCCATAAAAGACAAAAAGGTAACCTATGTGTGGGGACGAAAGCTGTTGGTATGGTTCTTAATGAATACTTTGCACCTGCCTTCACAAATGAGGGAGACGATGCAGATATTGTAGTTAAGGAGGAGGAGTGTGAAGTATTGATGTGATAAACAGGGGGAGAGAGGAAGTATTAATGGGATTAGCATTCTTGAAAGTGGATAAATCATCAGGGCCAGATGAAATGTACCCTAGGCTGTTAAAAGAAGCAAGAGAGGAAATAGCAGAAGGTCTGACCATCATTTTCCAGTCCTCACTGGATACAGGTGTGGTGCTGGAAGATTGGAGAACTGCTAACGTTGTACTCTGTTTAAAAAGGGAGCGAAGGATAGACCGAATAATTACAGGCCAGTCAGTCTAACCTCAGTAGTGGGCAAATTATTGGAATCTATTCTGAAAGGCAGGATAAACTGTCACTTAGAAAGTCACAGGTTAATCAAGGATAGTCAGCATGGAATTGTTAAGGGAAGATCTTGTCAGACCAACTTGATTGAATTTCTTGAAGAAGTAACAAGGAAGATAGATGAGGGCATGATGTGGTTTACATGGATTTTAGCAAGGCTTTTGACGAAGTCCCACATGGTTGACTGATTAAAAAAAATAAAATTCCGTGGGATCCAGGGAAATGCAGCAAGGTGGATACAAAATTGGTTCAGTGGCAGGAAACAAAGGGTAGTTGTTGACGGGTGTCTTTGCGACTGGAGGGCTGTTTCCAGTGGCGTTCTGCAGGGCTCAGTACTGGGTCCCCTGCTTTTTGTGGTATATATTAATGATTTAGACATAAATGTAGGGGGCATGATCAAGAAGTTTGCAGATGACACGAAGATTAGCCGTGTGGTAGATAGCAAGGAGGATAGCTCTAGGCTGCAGGAAGATATTGATGGTCTGGTCAGATGGGCAGAAAAGTGGCAAATGGAAATCAACCTGGAGAAGTGTGAGGTGATGCATTTGGGGAGGTCAAACAAGACAAAGGAATACACGATTAATGGGAAAATACTGAGAAGTGTAGAGAAAGTGAGGGACCTTGGAGTGAATGTCCACAGATCTCTGAAGGTTGATAAGGTGGTTAAGAAGGCGTTTGGAATCTTTCCTTTATTAGCCGAGGTATAGCATATAAGAGCAGGGAGGTTATGCTGGAACTGTACAACTCATTGGTTAGACCACAACTTTAGTACTGTGTGCAGTTCTGGTCACCTCATTACAGAAAGGATGTAATTGCACTAGAGAGGGTACATAGGAGATTTACAAGGATGTTGCCAGGACTGAAAAATTGCAGCTATGAAGAAAGATTGGATAGGCTGGGGTTGTTCTCCTTGGAACAGAAGAGGCTGAGGGGAGATCTGATTGAAATGTACAAAATTTTGAGGGGCCTGGATAAAGTGGAGGTGAAGGGTCTATTCACCTTAGCAGAGAGGTCAGTGATGAGGGGGCATAGATTTAAAGTGATTGGTAGAAAAATTAGAGGGGAGATAAGGAAAAACTTTTTCACCCAGAGCGTGGTGGGGTCTGGAACTCTCTGTCTGAAAGGATAGTTGAGGCAGAAACCCTCAACTCATTCAAAAGGAGTCTGGATATGCATCTCAAGTGCCATAACCTGCAGGGCTATGGAACAAATGCTGAAAGGTGAGATTAGAATAGGTGGATCGTTTGTCAGCTGGCACAGACATGTTGAGCCAAGTGGCCTCTTTCTGTGCCTTAAACTTTCTATGTATTTATAAAAAATCTTTGGGTTTTCCTTGATTTTACTTGCCAATATTTTTTCATGGCCTCTTTTTGCTTTCCTAATTTCTTTTTTAATTTCACCCCTACACATTTTATACTCCACTAGGTTTTCTGCAGTATTGAGCCCTTAGTATCCGTCATAAGCTTCCGTTTTTCTCTTTATCATGTCCTTTAAACCCCTAGACATCCAGGGGGCTCTGGATTTGTTAGTCCCTCCCTTTTCTTTAAGGGAACAGACTTACTCTGAACCCTCACTATCTCTTTCTTGAATGCCTTCCACTGATCTGGCACTGATTTACCTTCAAGTAGCTGTTTCCAGTCTACTTTAGCTAAATCATATCTCAGCTTAGTAAAATTAGCTTTTCCCCAATTGACAACTTTTATTCCTGGTCCATCTTTGTCCTTTTCCATAACTACCGTAAATCTAACTGAATTATGATCACTTCCACCAAAGTGCTCCACAACTCCTTGTACCTGCTCACAGCTTCATTCCCTAAAATTAAGTCCAGAACCACCTCCTCTCTTGTTGGGCTCGCTATCTACTGGCTAAAAAGTTCTCCTGAATACGTTTTAAGAATTCTGCTCCCTCTGTGCCTTTCACACTAATTATATCCCAGTTAATATTAGGGTAATTGAAATCCCCCACTATTACTGCCCTATTGTTTTTGCACTTCTCAGAGATTTGCCTACATTTCTGGTCTTCAATTTCCCTCGGACTACTTGGGGATCTTTAGTACACTCCCAATAGTGTGATTGCCCTTTTTTTTGTTCTTTTGTTCATTCTGGAAGCCCATTCCCTCCAAGAATTGGATTGAAATCCAAACTCATTTCACATAGGATTCTCACTTTTGTCCAAAAATTCAGACACATTGCAGCAGAATTTATTTTGGGTGGCAGCATTAAATGTCAACAGACTGAATATCGGACAGGGAGTATTATGGACGAACAATTCTATATTGCCTGTTTTGTGCTGCCAGCCAAGAAGAATGCCTATGCAAGAATGTCCAAACATTGCAGGTTACATATGAGAATGAGTTCACCATATAATGTGGTACTCAACCACACAGGCCAGGAATGTTGCATGTTTCATCCTTGGTCTGTGCTGAGTTTGTTGATCTTGGCTGGGCCAGCAGTGTCATTGTGAATGATAGACGAGGGAAGCTTTGAGCTTGGATATGATGGCTCCACAGATGAATAGTCTATTAACAACAACAACTGGTATTTATATATTTCGTGCCTTTGACATCTTAAGGAATGCTGCAGAGGGAAGACAAAAGTAAAAGGCCAACCCATGGTCCAAGAGTTAGAAGAGGTGACCAAAAGTTCAGTCAAAAAGGATTTCAAAATATAAAAGGAAAAATGCAAATGCTGGAAAGGTGAAGTAAAGATTAGGTTGAAGAAGTTTTTTTAAAGGCTGAGAGTGAAACCATTCAAATGGCAAATGTTTTATTGGCTTAATTTAACTGCTCAAGGTGTCAGCTGTGGCTCAGTTGGTAGCTCTCTCACCTCTGAGTTAGAAGTTTGTGGTTCACGTCCCACTCCAGGAGCCCAAATATCAGGGCTGGCACTCCAGTACAGTACTGAGAGAATGCTGCACTGTCGGTGGTGCTGTCTTTTGGTTGAGACATTCAACTGATGCCTCGTCTATCCTCTCAAGTGGAGGTAAACGATCCTGTGGCACTATTTTCGAAGAGGAGCCAGGGAGTTATCCCAGTTATCCTGACCAATATTTATCCATCAATCAACATCACAAATTTGATTATCTAGTCATTATCACATTACTGTTGTGGGAACTTGCTATGCACAAATTGGCTGCCGCTTCTCCTACAATACAACAGTGACTACACTTCAAAACTACCCCATTAGCTGTAAAGCGCTTCGAGACGTCCAGTGGTCGTGAAAGGCGCTATATAAATGGAAGTCTTTCTTTTTTTCTTGCCTGTAGCAAACAAGACTGGGAGAGAGTAGTGCACTGAGTTACTGCTTACATTTAAAAATTACATCTTTCACAGTACACATGTGCTTTTGATTTATAAATCGTCTGCCAGCCTGCTTCCAAGGCAAAATCCTAAAATAAGCCACCAGCTGATGATTCTCTGCAGTTATATAACTGGGCACAGATAAACAATATGGAAGAGAGAATTTTAGAACTGAACTGAAGAGAATGTACATTTCATATTTGGGCTGTGGCAGAAAACTGACTGTTGCGGTTTGGTCACTCATGATATACCATGGCCAAAGTCAATGGAAAAGGAGATATAATGAGCAACCAAATGGTTATCTTCCATTTACCACCACCTTTGAACAGTAAAATCAGCACTAAAACACCTTCCAGAGCTGAAGGCAAACAATGGGGAAAAGTAGCATCCGTCCACCTCATTCATTTCTCTGTGTACTTCAGACAAGAATTTTAAGCGAAAGGTTTGAGAGGAAAGCGACTACACTGTCAACATACCTTTCAAACTGTCTGGATGAATAATTCATGCCTGACATGTTTCTATTGTACTTTTTTTTATTATTTTGTTTTATAATGCTCCTGTGAAGCACCTTGGAACATTTTATTATGATAAGGAACAAAGAGCAAAGAACAGTACAGCACAGGAACAGGCCATTCGGCCCTCCAAGCCTGCGCCGAACTTGATGCCTGCCTAAACTAAAACCTTCTGCACTTCCGGGGACCATATCCCTCTATTCCCTTCCTATTTATGTATTTGTCAAGATGCCTCTTAAACGTCGCTATCGTACCTGCTTCCACCACCTCCCCCGGCAGCACGTTCCAGGCACTCACCACCCTCTGTGTAAAGAATTTGCCTCGCACATCCCCTCTAAACTTTGCCCCTCTCTCCTTAAACTTATGTCCCCTAGTAACTGACTCTTCCACCCTGGGAAAAAGCTTCTGACTATCCACTCTGTCCATGCCACTCATAACTTTGTAAACCTCAATCATGTCGCCCCTCCACCTCCATCGTTCCAGTGAAAACAATCCGAGTTTATCCAACCTCTCCTCAGAGCTAATGCCCTCCAGACCAGGCAACATCCTGGTAAACCTCTTCTGTACCCTCTCCAAAGCCTCCACGTCCTTCTGGTAGTGTGGCGACCAGAATTGCACGCAATATTCTAAGTGTGGCCTAACTAAACTTCTGTACAGCTGCAGCATGACTTGCCAATTTTTATACTCGATGCTGTATGCCTTCTTGACTACCTTATCCACCTGCGTTGCCACTTTCAGTGACCTGTGGACCTGTACGCCCAGATCTCTCTGCCTGTCAATACTCCGAAGGTTTCTGCCATTTACTGTATACTTCCCACCTGCATTAGACCTTCCAAAACGCATTACCTCACATTTGTCCGGATTAAACTCCATCTGCCATTTCTCCGCCCAAGTCTCCAACCGATCTATATCCTGCTGTATCCTCTGATAATCCTCATCACTGTCCGCAACTCCACCAACCTTTGTGTCGTCCGCAATCTTACGAATCAGACCAGCTACATTTTCCTCCAAATCATTTATATATACTACAAACAGCAAAGGTCCCAGCACTGATCCCTGCGGAAAACCACTCGTCACATCTCTCCATTCAGAAAAGCACCCCTCCACTGCTACCCTCTGTCTTCTGTGACCGAGCCAGTTCTGTATCCATCTTGCCAGCTCACCTCTGATCCCGTGTGACTTCACCTTTTGTATCAGTCTGCCATGAGGGACCTTGTCAAAGGCTTTACTGAAGTCCATATAGATAACATCCACTGCCCTTCCTTCATCAATCATCTTTGTCACTTCCTCAAAAAACTCAATCAAATTAGTGAGACACGACCTCCTCTTCACAAAACCGTGCTGCCTCTAAAGGCACTATATAAATATAGGTTCATGTTTTTTATACTGCTGTATTGTCCTGAATCATGAATTCAAATCCCTCCATGGAATGTGGTTAAATGGAATTAAATAAATCTGGTAATTTGTGGGCAACTGTAGAAAAATGTCCATGAAAGCTGCCTCTACCCAGTCTGACTCCAGTTCCACAGTATGGACTGAATGCTTGCCAGAGGCAGGCAACAGCAGCCAGGTTTGTTTTCGGGTCAGAACACCACCTTTGATGGGAAACTGATTAAAGTTGAGATTTTCACAGAGGTGAGCCTTTAATTGTTATGGAGAAGGGTTTCCTGTTCAATTAGAGCCAGTGGGGGCGGGAATGGAGGTGGGTCTGATGAAGTGTGAGACTCATTTGGACTCCCCAGGGCAGCCAATGAGGCTGTTCTTTGTCCTGAACAGAGATCTGTGATTTGTGCCAAAGCCTTCCACTACACCAGAAGGAAGAGAGATGTCATGTCACAGGGCATCAGGGACAGGGCTGCCCTCGCTTCATTGATGCCAACCTTAATAGTGGAGGCCGACAGAGAGAGGAGGCAGGTCCTCTACCCAGAGGATGGCAGGAGGAGGTCACCTCATCATGCAGCTGGGACACCTCACTATTATCCCCCTCTGCCTCCAATTCCTCCTCCTCTCTTACCTACTGCTCCTGCTCCTTCCCCGATGAGCTGTCACCTTCCAGGCTTCACTGACCTCAAGGTCCCACTTCTCTTTCGGGCCTTTTTCAGGTAAGTGAACCAGACCATCACAATGTCAGAGACCCTTGCAGGAGGGTATTGGAGGGTGCCACCCAACTGGTCCAGGCACCGGAATCGCATCTTCAGAAGCCAGATGGCCTCCTCAAAGGTTGTCCTACTGAGCAGGTAGCATTGGCTGTATTGCCTCTGTTCCCCTGTATGGGTGAGTAGCCATGTCTCCAGGGGATATCCCTTGTCCCCAAGAATCCATCGACGTACTCTGGGGGTTGGAGTGAAGATCTGAGGTGTGGACTGGTGGAGGATGAAGGCATCATGGCAGCTGCCAGGAAAGTGAGCACACATGGAGGAAGCTCTTGTTTTGGTCACAGTCCAGTTGGGCTTTGAGGGAGTGGAAGCCCTTCCTGTTGATGAATATATTGGCTGGTTGCTGGGTGCCTTGATGGCACATGGATGCAACTCATGATGCCCTGCACCAACTGTCCCCGTGAGGCTGTGTCTGTCATGAAATGAATGTACTGTCCAGCCCTGGCAAAGAGAGCATCAGTGCCCAGCAAGATGCAGTGGTGTGCAGCCATTTGCGAGATGCCACTAAGGTCCACAGTTGACCCTTCGAAGGAGCCAGAAGTGAAGAGGTTCAAGGCCTCAGTGATTTTGACGGCCGCTGGCAGGGCATGACAACCAGTGCTGCGAGCTGTGAGGTCTTTGGTGACGAGGGCACAGATGTCTGTAACCATCTGCCTGGAGAGTCACAGTTTCCCACGGTACTGGGTCTCGGTCATCTCCAAGTAGCTTGGTGTTCAGCAGTAGATCCTGTGTTGGGGATATGGCCTCCAATGCCTTCCCGCCCATCCTTATGCAAAGGGTGTTGCTCCTCATCGCCACAGGGCCCAAAATCTGGCAATCGTGACCCATTGCCAGCTGCAGCCTTCCTTTTGGACTGGTGGCCAGCCTAATGTGATTGGCAGCCTACCCCCATCTTCTTCTGCCCCTGCGATGCTGGGTGGAATGACCCCCTCAATGCCTGACCACTGAGTGCCCACTGTCCCCGCCATCTGTTTAGTGCCAAGGGGCCCTCCTTACCAAATGCTGAGTCCCCCTTTGCCTTGCTGACCCTCTTATGGGGCCAGGGTGATGCTATGACTGGCTCCCCACTCTGTACCCGCCTCCCTTCAGCTGATCTGCAATAGACACTTCCTAAAAGCTGTGCACCACCTTCAAAATTCCACCCCGCACCCCACCAAGCTGTTAATGAGCTTTCTAAATACTTCAGTTGGCGTCAATAGGGAAGAGAGTAGGATCCCTCTTCTGCCATCCCCCCGCCCAGTTTAATATGTCGTCACCAGGAACGGTGCCCTGAAACGGACAGTGGCTGGCGCCAGTATTTTTGGGCTCACCACCCACCCTCCCCCACCACCATTCCCAACCTCAGGGGGGCCCGTAAATTCAGTCCTATGTGGCTAACTCTTAATGCCCTCAGAAGTGGCCGAGTAAGCCTCTTAGTCGAAAGGGATGATTGAGGTAACTGATTATGCCTTGTTTTCAGGCACTTAACCAAAGGACCATCCATGCCACAACTGGGAGTACCAAGTTTTCATATCAAGCTATAATAATGTTTTACCTTCCTGTTTTGGTGCTGTCCACTCATAAAACAGCAACTCATTTACATAGCACTTTCAATGTAATAAAATGTCGCAAGGAGCTTCACAGGTGTATCATACAACAAAAGTCGACACCGAGCACAGACAGAGACATTGCAGCCAATGGCCAACAGCTTGGTCGAAGAGGTAGGTTTTAAGGAGCATTTTAAAGGAGGAAAGAGAGGTTTAGCGAGGGAATTGCAGAGCTTAGTGCTTTGGCAGCGGAAGGCACGGCCACCAATGGTGAAGTGATTAAAATCAGGGATGATCAAGAGGCCAGAATTAGATGAGCACAGATATCTAGAAGGATTGCGGGGCTGGAGAACATTACAGAGATAAGGAGGAGCAAGGCCATGGAGCGATTTGAAAACAAAGATGAGAATTTTAAGATTGTGGTGTTGCTTATCTGGGAGCCAATGTATGTGAGTAAGCACAAGGATGAAAGGTGAACAAAACTTAGTTTGAGTTATACCATCGGCAGCAGAGCTTTGGATGACGTCATGTTTACTAAGGGGAGAATGTAGGAGGACAGCCAGGAGTACAGTAGAATAGTCAGGAGGTAACGAAGGCATGAATGAAGGTTTCAGCAGCAGGCCACATCCATGCCAGGAAAAGGTGAATGGAACAGGCCTGAGGCTGCTCCACTCAGAGCAGCCTAAATCCCAGAGGGGTCCAAAAAGAGGCATGGGTCCCTCATTAACGTATGGAAGCAGCCTATTTTAGGCTGCTGCTAAGGATGCCTGAAAAATCGCCTGGCTCAATGTGAGGTCAGAGCTATTTAGGGTGTCCTTGGGATGTGGAAGACAACCCCATGAAGTTAACTTTTGCACACCCCATTGGTACTGCACCCGAGAAATGGAGTCCAATTTCTTCTGCATTACCTTCTCAGGGTAACATCTTATTCTTTCATGCTCAAACATTTTTTTTCTTTATGAGGAGTAAAAAATTGATATAGGAAGTTCTGTGTGCTCCCATTGTGGAACCTCATCCACAGGGAGCTCATTGTAAAGTCACAGACACACTCTTCACAATATTCTGACATGTCCATTTGGAAAACTGTGGGCTGAGCGTCTCTCTTCTCAGACCTTTTGCTTGTTCCAGTCAACATATTTTGGTAACAGTTAGTAAATATAGGGTAACTGATGTGAGATGACACTTCTGATGTCAGGCCTCATTGAGTAGGAGTGCTGACCAGAGAATCGAACACTGCTGTAGCGCACTTGATCCACAACATCCCTCGTGCAACATTTCCTCTAAGTTGCGTGCATACATGTTGCGATAAAGAAGGTGCTCACAACAGCAACCTCAGCGGTGGGGTGGGGGACTGAACATCAAACCCAAAGACAAACCGCAAGTGATTGGAGAGAGTGGGGAAAAAGGCAGCTGTGATTGAAGGATCAGCGAGCACGGGAGAGAGGAAGTTTGTGTTTGGAGGATCAGCGAGCTGGCAGGAGGGATAGGTATGTCTGAAAGTGAGCAGTGTGTGGCGAGAAGGGCCAGAAGCAAGGAGCTAGACAAAGTCTCAGAGCCCCAGGAGAGACTGTGCTTCAGCAAGTGCGAGTGCTCCAAATTCATCAATCAAGGGTTGAAGGAGAAGGGGAGAGACTCAGGAAAATTCCTCAGTAGCTAGTCAGCCTGTAATGGGGGATTGGAGGGGGCTAAGCTGGCTGCATGTGATGGGGTCCATGGAGCGTCTGGTTGCCAGCACTGGATCTGAGTGAGACTTGGGATTGCTCCCCATTCTCAAGAAGCAGGACTCAATCTGGAGCTTAATGACCCAGAAAGGCTCACATCAGCTAAAGGTCACAAACCCAGTGGGCAAGGCCCATAATGGATGGATTAATATACCCAGCCTGAGGTGAAGTTGATCAATGCATTTTGTCTCAATGAGCGCCTAATGCTTTCTGACGGGCAAGTTTATGAAGCAGATTGGGTTATTGATCATATATGTGGATCATGGCCAACAATCACCTTTCTTTAGCACTGACATATACCAGCCTGGAAACTACAGGTTAATTGAAGCTGTCTTATTTAATGGATTATGGATGAGAGACCAGATTGGGTGTGTTCCATTTCACTGTTTGGCAAGATGAATGGATTGATAAGGTTGTTGCTGACCTGAGCTTAGGTTTGCAAGCTGTGTGCACCTACCCCGCTCCTTTTTCACTTCATCTCCCGAAAGTGTGTGTTCATGTGTTGGGAAAGAAGAGCTAACAGTCCAGGTGTCATATGTGAGGGGAGAGGGAGAATGGGACGTGTGTGAGGAGAGAGGGAGAATGGGACGTGTGTGAGGGGAGAGGGAGAATGGGACGTGTGAGAGGAGAGTGGGAATGGGACGTGTGTGAGGGGAGAGGGAGAATGGGACGTGTGTGAGGAGAGAGGGAGAATGGGACGTGTGAGAGGAGAGTGGGAATGGGACGTGTGTGAGGAGAGAGGGAGAATGGGATGTGTGTGAGGGGAGAGGGAGAATGGGACGAGTGAGAGGAGAGTGGGAATGGGACGTGTGTGAGTGGAGAGGGAGAATGGGACGTGTGTGAGTGGAGAGGGAGAATGGGACGTGTGTGAGGACAGAGGGAGAATGGGATGTGTGTGAGGGGAGAGGGAGAATGGGACGTGTGAGAGGGGAGAGGGAGAATGGGACGTGTGAGAGGAGAGTGGGAATGGGACGTGTGTGAGGGGAGAGGGAGAATGGGACGTGTGTGAGGAGAGAGGGAGAATGGGACGTGTGTGAGGGGAGAGGGAGAATGGGACGTGTGAGAGGAGAGTGGGAATGGGACTTGTGTGAGGGGAGAGGGAGAATGGGACGTGTGTGAGAGGAGAGGGAGAATGGGACATGTGTGAGGGGAGAGGGAGAATGGGACGTGTGCGAGGGGAGAGGGAGAATGGGACATATGTGAGAGGAGAGGGGGAATGGGATGTGTGTGAGAGGAGAGGGAGAATGGGACATGTGTGAGGGGAGAGGGAGAATGGGACGTGTGCGAGGGGAGAGGGAGAATGGGACATGTGTGAGAGGAGAGGGGGAATGGGATGTGTGTGAGAGGAGAGGGAGAATGGGACGTGTGTGAGAGGAGAGGGAGAATGGGACGTGTGTGAGAGGAGAGGGAGAATGGGACCTGTGTGAGAGGAGAAGGAGAATGGGACGTGTGTGAGAGGAGAGGGAGAATGGGACCTGTAAAGGAGATGTAGATTGGGACATGTGAGAGTACATAGGAAATAGGAGCAGGTGTAGGCCATTCGACCTCTCAAACCTGCTCTGCCAATCAGTTAGATCATGGACGATCATATACCTCAATGCCATTTTCTTGCACTATCCCCTTATCCCTGGATATCTTTAATATCTAGAAATCTATCAATCTCTATCTTGAACATACTCAATGACTGAGCCTCCACAGCCCTCTGTGGTAGGGAATTCAAAAGATTCACCACCCTCTGAGTGAAGAAATTCCTTCCTGTCTCAGTCCTACATGGCAACCTCTTATTCTGAGACTGCATCCCCTGGTTCTGGACCCCCCATGCTAAGAGGAACATCCTTCCTGCATCTGCCCTGTCGAGCCCTGTAAGAATTTTGTCTGCCTCAATGAGATCACCTCTCATTCTTGTAAACTCTAGAGAGTACAGGCCCAGTCTCCTCAATCTCTCCTCATAAAACAATCCCGCCCTTCCAGGGATCAGTCTGGTGAACCTCAGTTGCACCTCCCTCTATGACAGGTATATCCTTCTTTATGTCAGGAGACCAAAACTATACACAATACTCCAGGTGTGGTCTTACCAATGTTCTATACAATTGCAGCAAGACTTCTTTACTCCTGTACTCAAATCCTCTTGAAATAGAGGCCAACATACCATTTGCCTTCCAACTGTTTGCTGCACCTGCATGTTAGCTTTCAGTGACTCATGAACAAGGACACCCAGGTCCCTTTGGACATCAACATTTCTCAATCTCTCACCATTTGAGAAATACTCTGCATTTCTATTTTTCCTACCGAAGTGGATAACCTCATTTTTCCACATTATATTCCATCTGCCATGTTCTTGCCCACTCACTTAGCTTGCCTAAATCCCCTTGGGGACATGGGTTCGAAATCCACCATGGCAGATGGTGAAATTTGAAAACAATTAATAAATCTGGAATTAAAACCTAGTCTAACGGTGACCATGAAATCATTGTCAATTGTTGTAAAACCCAACTGGTTCACTAATATCCTCATGGGAAGGAAATCTGCTATCCTTACCTGGTCTGGTCTTCATGTGATTCCAGACCCACAACAATGTGATTGACTCTTAAAATCTCCTCTGAAGTGGCAGTTCAAGGGTAATTAGGGATGGGCAATAAATGCTGGCCTAGCCCAGCGACACGGAACACAAAAGTCCGAGTGTATCAAGCCTGTGTCCTCAGTACCTTGCTCTATGGCAGCGAGGCCTGGACAACGTATGTCAGCCAAGAGCGACGTCTCAATTCATTCCATCTTCGCTGCCTCCGGAGAATCCTTGGCATCAGGTGGCAGGACCGTATCTCCAACACAGAAGTCCTCGAGGCAGCCAACATCCCCAGCTTATACACACTACTGAGTCAACGGCGCTTGAGATGGCTTGGCCATGTGATCCGCATGGAAGATGGCAGGATCCCCAAAGACACATTGTACAGCGAACTCGCCACTGGTATCAGACCCACCGGCCGTCCATGTCTCCGCTTTAAAGACGTCTGCAAACGCGACATGAAGTCCTGTGACATTGACCACAAGTCGTGGGAGTCAGTTGCCAGTGATCGCCAGAGCTGGCAGACAGCCATAAAGGCGGGGCTAAAGTGTGGCGAGTCGAAGAGACTTAGCAGTTAGCAGGAAAAAAGACAGAGGCACAAGGGAAGAGCCAACTGTGTAACAGCCCCGACAAACAAATTTTTCTGCAGCACCTGTGGAAGAGCCTGTCACTCTAGAATTGGTCTTTATAGCCACTCCAGGCGCTGCTCCACAAACCACTGACCACCTCCAGGCGCTTACCCATTGTCTCCCGAGATAAGGAGGCCAAAGAAAGCCCAGCGACACCCACATCTCACAAATGAATAAAAAAAAACCTTATCTTCTGAAAATCCAAATATACCACATCCACTTGTACACACTTATCTATTCTGCTAGTTACATCCTCAAAAAACAACAGGTTTCTCAAACATGATTTCCTTTTCATAAATCCATGTTGACTCTGCCCAATCCTACCATTATTTTCTAAGTGTCCAGTTATCACATCCTTTATAATAAATTCTAGCAATTTTCCCTACTGCTGATGTCAGGCTATCAGGTCTGTAGTTCCCTGTTTTCTCTCTCCCTCCTTTCTTAAATAGTGGGGTTATATTTGTGATCCTTCCAATCTGCAGGAACCATTCCAGAATCTACAGGAGTTTGGAAGATGACCACCAATGCCTCCACTATCCCGACAGCCATCTCTTTCAACACTCAGATGTAGATCATCAGGTCCAGGGGATTTATCAACTTTCAGTCCCATTAATTCTCCAGTACTACTTTTTTACTAATACTAAATGTTTTCAGTTCCTCATTCTCGATAGTTCCTTGGTACTCCTGGGAAGTTTTTTGTGTCTTCCACTGTGAAGACAGCCACAATGTATTTGTTTAGTTTTTCTGCTGTTTCCTTATTCCCCATTATAAATTCTCCTGTCTCTGCCTGTAGTGGCCCACATTTGTCTTTGTTAATCTTTTCCTTTTTACATACCTATAGAAGCTTTTGCAGTCAGTTTTATGTTTCTCACTAGTTTACTTTCATATTTTATTTTCTCTTTCTTTATCAGTTTCTTGGTCCTCCTTTGCTGAATTCTAAAATGCTCCCAGTCCTCAGGCTTACTACTTTTTTGGGCAACTTTATAAGCCTCTTCCTTTAATCTATCACAATCTTTAACTTCTCTTGTTAGCCATGGTCGGATCTCCTTTTCTGCTGGGTTTTTGTGCCTCAAATGAATGTAAGTTAGTTGTAAATCATGTATTAATTCTTTAAATGAGTAGATGTATAATGGGACCAGTAAAGGAGAGGTGGGATGGGACATGTGAGGAGAGGGAGAATCGGACGATGGGACACATGAGGAGAGGTGGATTGGGACATGTGACAGTAGAAGTATCATGTGGCCTATTAATGCAGAGATGTATTGGGAAAAGTGAGGGGTGGAGGCGGAATGGGACCTGCGAGGAGAGGACGAATAGGACCAGTAGGAGGAGAACAATTTTCCTCTAAGGTACACGCGAGCTTGGCTGCAAAGCAATCTGAAATGCACTGCACATTGAAATAAACAGGCTGCTCAAATCCTCGTGAAAGTTGTGATTTTTAAAATGTAAGCTACCCATGGGCCAAAAACTAATGCTCAGAGGACTTTGCAGCCTGCATAGTACAAAGGAAATTTGAGGGACCATTACCCTGATGGTCAAGAAAATTGTGAGTGCATGAAATATCAATACTTAGAAAGCTAAACCTAATCAAACACAAGATTTATAAAGGATGTTTAACTAATTTAACTGAAGTTTGCGAAGAAATTACAAGAGTACCTAGGTAAAGAAAACTCAGTGGATGTGCACACACTTTTCTGAAGGACATTTAATGGGATGCCACATAATACACTTGCTGCAAAAAAATAAAACAGCTGTTGCAGCTTGAATAGAGAAAATGGAAAAGGGGACTGATATCAGAGATATCAGAGAATAGGGGTTAATGGATTTATTTGATGTTGGGGAGGATGTGGGTACTAGGGATCTATGCTGGGATCGCTTTTATTTTCTATTTATGTAAATGATTTGGACATAGGCAAGAGAAAAATCATATTGAAGTTAGCTTATGCTACCAAATTAGGGAGAAGAGGAGAGATTGCAGGAGGCCATAGACAGGTTAGTGGAAAGGGAGGATGTATTCCAAAGCAATGTATTACATCTTGGGAAAAAAATTAATGTGGGAGAATGTAAGCCCTAAATGGTGAGCTGCTTAAAGTGATGGAATAGAAAGTAGCAGAGGTGCAGACACATATGGGGCGAATGTCTGCAGGGCCTCTCTTGATCAACTGCCATAACGTTGACAGATGACTGGTTAATAATCTTGAAGATAATTGGTTGGACATCACTGCGGATGTTAGCTTTAAAAATTACCAGGCCAGGGAGAATGGAAATCCCTTCAGCTCCCATCAGTCTTTTTTAATCTACGTAATTTAATTCCACTCAAGTCCCTGCCACAAACTCCCTAAACACTCCCTAAACTCCATCACTCTCCCTGGCCAATGTCTGAGGCAGAACCAGACCCTTCGCAATCTTGGCATTCTGTTTGACCCTGTGCTGAGATTCTGATTCTATATCGTTTCCTTTAACAAGACTGCCCACTTCCACACCTGTAACATCACCTGTCTCCAGCACTGCCTCAGCTCATCTAATGCTGCAACCCTCATCCATACCTTTGTTACTTCTAGACTCAACTATTTCAATGTTCTCCTGGCTGGCCTCATCCAAAACTCTACTGCTCGTATCTTAACTCACACAAAATCCCATTCTTCCAACACCATTGTGTTCGCTGTCACGCCTTGATTTTAAAATTCTAATCCTTATTTGCAAATCTCTCTGTGGTCTTGTCCTTCCCCATTGCTGTAAACTCCTCCACCTATCAACCCTCTGAGATCTGAACTGTTACATTTTCCTGATTTTCATCGCTCCACCATTGGCAGCTGTGCCATCAGCTGCCAAGGCCCTCAGCTCCAGAATTTCCATTGTAAACCTCTTCACATCTCTCTCTGCCTTTAAAGCACTCCTTTCAACATACCTCTTTGATCAAGCTTTTAGTCACCTGTTTCAGTATCTACTTTTGTGGCTCGATGTCAGATTTTGTTTGATAACACTCCTGTGAAGTGCCTTGGAACATTTTACTATGTTAAAGCTGCTATATAAATGCAAATTGTTGTAGTCATTGAGAATCATCCAGAATTTACAAAATACTCCTTTTTTATAAATTTTATATATTTTATGCAAGAGAAGACTTCTGAGTTTGAGATCATAAAATTCCTGCATTATATTTCAAAGGTGAGTGTGACCTCGACATTGAAGTTAAATCCTTTTTGGAATCTCATTTGATGAGAAGAATAAGAGTTGTTGATTGACCTTGTCCTTTTTAACAGTGCTTTTCTGGGTATTTGACAGATTGCATAATATTTGGTCTATTCCAAGGCCCCCCACCATCCCCACCCCCCACCCCCTGCCCACCACCGCCCATCCGCCATGAAGAGTAAAGGCTCCAGAGTCAAATTAATTAAATGAGCAACAGTGCTGAAAAAATTATGGAGCTTCACACAGCATTCTGGACTGCAATTATTGCCTTGAAGGTGCCTACTCGCTTGCCTAAAATTCTGTTGTTTGAGAATCCAAGGCAGAATGATTTATTATGGTGTTCAGTTGGAATATTTTTTGTGAGTGGTTACTTGATAATGTCTGCACGGAACCCTATCTGGAGTTTACCACTGATGCACAAGGGTTCTGTGAAGTATGCCAGGAATGCAAGCCTGCACATTTATCCAATATCATTGCAACATCCAATCTGGTCCACTTTCAAATTCAGTAAGATGTTGATTCTTTGATATCCCCCACCCTAATCCAACATTTGGCGAGAATTCAACCACGTGCAATATCTCCACTCTCACAAAGGTGAAGATAACAAGTTCTCTGCACACCAAATGGTAGTGCAGACATTGACTCATTTACATTTACAAAAGAAAAGATAGGGAAGAAAAAAAAGGGAGGTGGGGTGGCAGTACTGAGCAGGGAATACATTGTAGTGTTGGAAAGAGAGCATGTCCCTGAGGGGACAAGGACAGAATCCATTTTGTTAAAGTTCAGAAGCAAGAAAGGTATGATCATGTTCCTAGGGGTATTCTATAGGCCTCCAAATATTGAGAAAGGGATATATGTTTAGAGATGCAGGACAAGGCTAGAATACTTAATAAATACTTTGTATCGGTGTTTACTAAGGAAGAGAATGCTGAGAAAATATCAGTTGAAGCAGAGATGGTAGAGGTAATGGATGGGGTAAAAATTTGACTGGCAGGTATACTGGAAAGGCTGGCTATACTTAGAGTGGATAAGTCAGCTGGTCTGGATGGCTTGCCTCCCAGGTTGCTAAGGAAAATTGGGGTGGGGACAGCGAAAGGGCTTGCCATAATCTTCCAATCTACCCCTGATACGGAGGAGGTGCCAGAGCATTGGAGAGTCACAAATGAGACAAGAAAGTGTGTAAGGACATTCCTGGTAACTACAGGCTGGTCAGTTTAACATGGATTTGTAAAAGACAGATCGTGTTTGACTAATTGAATTTTTTGATTAAGTAACAGAGATGGTTGATGAAGGGAATGCTGTGGATGTGGTCTAAATGGATTCTAAGAAAGCCTTTGACAAAGTACCACATAAAAGGCTGGTTAACAAAATTGAAGCTCATGGAATAGGTGGGTCAGTGTCCAATTAGATTTTAAAAATTGGCATAAGGACAGAAAACAGCAAGTCGTGGTAAATGGTTATTTTCCAGATAGGAGGATGGTAGACAGTGGTGTTCCCCAAGGGTCAGTGCTATAACCACAGCTTCTTTTGATATATGACTTAGATATTGGAATACAGGGTAAAATTTCAAAATATGCCATTAACACCAAACTTGAAGGTGTGACCAACAATGAGGATGATACCAATTGACTGCAATAGGACATAGGCTAGCAGAATGGGCAGACAAGGGGCAGGTGGAATTTAATATAGAGAAGTGTGAGGTGATGCATTTTAGGAGAAGGGATAGGGAGAGGCAACAGATACTTAATGGCACAGTTCTAAACAGTGTGCAGGGACAGAGGGATCTGGGGGTGCATGCGCATAGATCTTTGAAGGTGGCAGGACATATTGAGAGAGTAATTAGCAAAGCAGAGGTTATCTTAGGCTTCATAAAGAGAGGCATTGAGTACAAAAGCAGGGAAGTTATGCTGAGCCTTTATAGAGCTCTGGCTAGGCCACAGCAAGAGTATTGTGTCCAGTTCTGGTCACCATACTTTAGGAAGGTTGCAAGAGTTGTTGAGAGGGCGCACAGGAGATTTACCAGAATGGTTCCAGACAGGAGGGATTTTAGATACAAGGTTAGGTTGGAGAAACTGGGTTTGTTCTCCTTGGAGGAAAGGAGGCTGAGGGGATTCGTACAAGATTATGACAGATTTAGATAAGGCAGACAAAGAAATACTGTTCCCAGTAGCTGCTGGTACAAGCACAAGGGGACATAGATTTAAGGTTCTGGGCAAGAGATACAGGGGGAATGTGAAGAAGAACTTTTTTTTTTACACAGTGAGTGGTCATGCCCTGGAACTCATTGCGCACAAGGGTGGTGGAAGTGGAGATGATCAATGATTCAAAAAGAAAATTGGATAGGCACTTGAGGAAAATAAACTTAAAGGGCTACAGGGATAGAGCAGTGGAGTGGGACTGACTGGATTGCTCTACAGAGAGCTGGCACAAATTTGTTGGGCAAAATGGCCTCCTGCTATGCCGTTATGACTATGACTCTATGGCATGTCAATCAATTAGCAATCCGCACATCTTTCTAACACTACTCTTTGTTCAGACTGACTGTTCACCTCATGTTTCTTCAAGGTTGAAAATTCACAATGGGGTATTTAGTCTAGACATGCTGGGGAAGAATTTCTTAATCCATACTCCAAGTACAGAGTCTCACCCAACAGAAACACAATCTTGAGCTCCAAATACATCACAACTCTTGACATTGCAACGACAGTCAAAGCAATGTTGTACTGACAAATGAATGATTGAGAAATGCATGGATTGCTAATTGCTATACACCTTTGATTTCCCAGTATGCACTCCAAGTGAGCAAAGCTCTGCACTGGAAGTGCATGATTGGAAAGCATACACTATTGTTGGCATACTCTACAGTGAGGTACAACAGGCGTTCTCAGTTTTTTTGCTTCTGAGGTCCCTCTCCAGTGAACCCCCCTATAACTCGTGCGTTAGTTTAACAATTACAAAAATTGAACTTTGCTTGTCCTTTTATATTTCATACTTGGTAATTAAATATCTCTGTCATTTGTAGCATTTCAAAGATTCACTGGATAGTTCTTTTGGGCCTCCTTATCTCGAGAGACAATGGATACGCGCCTGGAGGTGGTCAGTGGTTTGTGAAGCAGCGCCTGGAGTGGCTATAAAGGCCAATTCTGGAGTGACAGGCTCTTCCACAGGTGCTGCAGAGAAATTTGTTTGTCGGGGCTGTTGCACAGTTGGCTCTCCCCTTGCGCCTCTGTCTTTTTTCCTGCCAACTACTAAGTCTCTTCGACTCGCCACAATTTAGCCCTGTCTTTATGGCTGCCCGCCAGCTCTGGCGAATGCTGGCAACTGACTCCCACGACTTGTGATCAATGTCACACGATTTCATGTCGCGTTTGCAGACGTCTTTATAACGGAGACATGGACGGCCGGTGGGTCTGATACCAGTGGCGAGCTCGCTGTACAATGTGTCTTTGGGGATCCTGCCATCTTCCATGCGGCTCACATGGCCAAGCCATCTCAAGCGCCGCTGACTCAGTAGTGTGTATAAGCTGGGGATGTTGGCCGCTTCAAGGACTTCTGTGTTGGAGATATAGTCCTGCCACCTGATGCACCTGTGGAAGAGCCTGTCACTCCAGAATTGGCCTTTATAGCCACTCCAGGCGCTGCTTCACAAACCACTGACCACCTCCAGGCGCGTATCCATTGTCTCTCGAGATAAGGAGGCCCACTGGATAGTACTTGTGCTCAAATTACACACTGCACTTGAGGCATATCACAAGTTCCAGTTCAACTAAAACCAAAATTCAAATAGCTGTCCTTGTATTTCCTTAATTTTGCAGAGTTAATGACAGCTTTATTTTTTTCACTCACACTTTTACCACCTCAGCCCTTATGGCTGAACCTGAAGACGGAAGTTCTATAGCATCTGTAGATTTTGTTATTTTGAAGCTGATGGTTGAATTAAAAAAAACCATATCTGGTGTCTATTGTGTGCATTTACAGTGATTTTTCCTGTTCATCATTTATCATGCTCCCGCTGAAATAGCGCAATTACACCTTAGGTTGAGAGAGAACATATTACATAACTTGAGAATGTGATATTTTCTGCACTTTCAGCATGTAATAACCATGCAACAAGTAGGGATGGGCATAAATGCCAGCCTTGCCCACATCCCCAAATTAAAATATAATAAAAATATCCCAGCCCTCATCCAAATGGTTGAGTAAAACATGATACCCCAACCTCAAATGGGCAAACATATGTTACCCCATATGGATGAGCAAAGCATAAGATACCCAGGAGAGTGAACAAAGTCAGATATCCTAACCCCTTCTAAAGAAATGTTTCCTGCTGTTCCTGTAGATGTTGACACACTGTTTTCCAGTATGTGTAGTTTTGCAGTGATTTGCTTTTTCCCTCCTGATAAAGGGGATTTTTTGATAGTCATTTTGTGAACCTGTACCATATTAATTCCCAGTTCTAGGGAGGTGTGATGCGATGAGTTGCAAGGCCCGACCACCTGTCTCACAGATGAATAAATGGTGACCCCAACACATCTGGAGTCTGGATGGTAGAAGGCTGTGGCAGAGGCCGGACGCACTGGGGGAGGAGTGCTGGTTAACTGTCAATATCACCACCGCACCCAAAGGCGAACTGAGAATTACCTAGAAGCCATGGCTTTACTGATTCCAGATGAGTTGCTAGGACGATCCCCATGCTATGCTGTCTATCTCCATGAGAGTCCTTTGCCTCATCCCACTGCTTAAAACGACTTGCCTTTTTCAAACATGACATTGCTGCTAACAGCTTCCAATCACAATCCCTTTTCCAGTGACCTCGCTGTACTGCATGCGCACTGTGGGGCTGTACCGATTTGAGAATGGGTGCCGCTATATTTCATTAGGGCAGAAACAAGCATTGCTTTTGCCTTTTGGCAGACACCCACTTTTTTTTTATTTCCAAAATATACTTTATTCATAAAAATCTGTAAAAATTACATTGCCAAACAGTTTCAAACAGACCCCCACTTGAGAAGTCTTAAGGTAGAATAAACCATAGTGGTGCACAAATTCACTTGTCTGCAGTCCTCAGTATAAACCCTGTGGCAATGGCATTCAGGTCATCCTGACCCAAATAGAATACCAGAATGAAACATTGAGAGTACAAACAGGGTAAAGAGAACACAGGGGAGTATTTGTTTACTTAACTAACAGACAGCAGTAATGACTGCTACATGTACGGTCATATTCATGTGAAAAAGAAATGAACAATTGATAAAATCAATTTCATCCTAATACAGCATAAACAAGCTGCTACACAGTAACAGAAGATCTTCAATCCATCCAGCCCACCTATCCACAGTAGTTCCTTTCTGCATTTCTATTAACACTGAATATCATTTGTTGAGAAGAAGCTGTCTGATTCTTTCACGTACTTTGTTGTTCCATCACCCATCTGTTCCATACACTTAGCGGCCTTTTACTACAATATTTCCTATTTTCTTTAGTGGTCCTTAATTTCCAAACACAAGCCTTTCTGCTTAAATTCTGTGCACGGCAAAAATGCTTACTGCGATCTAATGTGTCCATACCTTTCATAATTTTTAATACTTCTATCATGTTACCTCTCGATCTTTTTTCAAGAGAGAAAGACCCAGGATAGTCAATCTTTCCTCATACAGTATTCCCTGTTGAGAGGCACGTGAAGAATAATCTGAAGTTGCATTTCTGACAAATAAGACAATTTGTCCTAAATTAAGAACTCAGAGCAAGGAAAGAAATCGAGAATCCTAAAAAATTCTATAAGTATATTAAGAGTAAAAGGGTAGCTAGAGAGAGAGGAGGTCCCCTTAAGGATCAGTGTGGCAATCTATGTGTGGAGCCACGGGAAATGGACGAGGCCTTAAATGAATATTTGTCGTCCGTATTTACCATGGTAGCTAGTGAGTTCATGGGAGGGAACACCGATATCCTGGAGCATATCAACATTACAAAGGAGGAGGTGTTGGAGGTCTTGAAACGCATTAAGGTGGATAAATCCCCAGGGCCTGGCCAGGTGCATCCTAGGATGCTATGGGAAGCAAGGGAGGAGATTGCTGGGGCCCTGGCAGAGATTTTTATATCATCATTAGGCACGGATGAGGTACCGGAAGACTGGAGGATAGCTAATGTTGTGCCTTTATTTAAGAAGGGCAGCAGAGATAAGCCAGGGAACTACAGGCCGGTGAGCCTTACATCAGTGGTGGGAAAGTTATTGGAAGGGATTCTGAGAGACAGGATTTATATGCATCTGGAAGGGCATGGTCTGATTGGGGATAGTCAGCATGGCTTTGTGCATAGGAAATCATGTCTCACGAATTTGATTGAGTTTTTCGAGCAGGTGACCAAGAGGATTGACAAGGGCAGGGCGATGGACGTTGTCTACATGGACTTTAGCAAGGCCTTTGACAAGGTACCGCATGGTAGGCTGGTCCAGAAGGTTTGAACACATGGGATTCAGGGTGAGCTAGCAAATTGGATACAAAATTGGCTTGGTGATAGGAGGCAGAGGGTGGTAGTGGAGGATTGTTTTTCAGATTGGAGGCCGGTGACCAGTGGTGTGCTGCAGGGATCGGCGCTGGGCCCTCTGTTGTTTATCATATATATTAATGACTTGGATGCGAATGTAAGGGGCATGATTAGTAAGTTTGCTGATGACACCAAAATTGGTGGTATAGTGGACAGTGAAGAAGGTTGTCGAAGGTTACAACAGGATTTAGATCAACTGGGAAAGTGGGCAAGGGAGTGGCAAATGAAATTTAACACAGACAAGTGTGAAGTGATGCATTTTGGAAAGATAAACCAGGGCAGGGCATATACAGTGAATGGCAGGGCCCTGGGGAGTGTTGTTGAGCAGAGAGACCTTGGGGTGCAAGTACATAGTTCCCTAAAAGTGGCAACACAGGTAGACAGGGTGGTGAAGAAGGCGTATGGCATGCTTGCCTTCATCGGCCGAGGCCTTATGTCTTTATTCATCCAGGGTGACTCATTAATGTTTAGTTTGTTCTAATTTACTAGCTGAATATATTTTTCCTGCACTCTGTTGAACACCATTTTAAATGTTTCCCATTGCTGTTTTACATCATTGCTTTCCAATATTGCTTTCCATTTCCCAAGTTCTATTCTCAGACCCTCAAAATTGACTTTTCTCCAATGTATTAACGTAGTCTTCATCATATTTATGTCCTTCTCAGTTATCATCTTAAAACGTATTATACTATGGTCACTATTACCTAGATGTTCCCTACTTTTACTACTTTTATTTACTGTGGCTCATCCTTCAATACTAGATTCAGTGGCAAATCCTCCCTTGCTGAGCTTCTTGCAAATTGGGTTAGAAAGGAGTCTTGGAAACTTTGTAGGAACTCTGTTCCCTTAGTCCCTTTACCTACATCTTCTGGCCAATTAATATCAGGATCGTTGAAATGCCTCATTATTATTCTATCTTTTTACTCATTTCCCTAATTTGTTAGCACATTTCTTCCTGCACCTCCCTTCCACTATTAGGTGGTTTGTAGACTACACCCAATAGTGTGATTGATTCTTTATTATCTTTTATCTCTATCCATATTGATTCTATTTTTGTCTTGCTGTCTTTGTGTGTGACTTGGAGAGAAACTTGCAGGTGGTGGTGTTCCCATGCAACTGCTGCCCTTGCCCTTTCTAGGTGGCAGAGGTCGTGGGGTTAGAAGGTGCTGTCGACGGAGTCTTGGTGAGTTGCTGCAGTGCATTTTGTAGATGGTACACACTGCTACCACTGTGCGTCAGTGGTGCAGGGGCTACGGTGGATCAATTAAAATTGGGGATGTTCAACAGGTTAGAATTAGATGAGCTCAGATATCGCGGACAGTTGTAGGGAGATTATGAGATAGGGAGGGGTGAGGCCATTGAGGGGTTTGAAAACAAGGATGAGAATTTTAAAATCGAGGCTTTGCTTAACTGGGAGTCAACATAGGTCAGTGAGCAGCGGTCTGATGGGTGAAGGGGACCTGGTGTGATCTAGGACACTGGCAGCAGAGTTTTGGATAACCAAGTTTGTGGAGGAAAGAAAATAGGAGCTTGGCCAGGAGTGCATTGGAATTGGTAGAAAAAGGCACCAATCAGTAAACAGCAACCACCACAAAAGCAACCAATCAAATTACTCAAAAAAGGCAAAGGCATTTTGGTAGCCATGTTGCCTTTAGACACACCATGCCACGTACTCCCAACTACTACATTTATAACATAATAAATACATTAGAAATGAATGAGTAGGACTTATAGCAGGACAATATGTGCAGCAGAATTTTGGACAAGTGAAGTTTATTGAGGGTGACAAGGCAACAATGAGAGCATTAGAGTATTTATGTCTGGAGGTGATGACGGCATGTATAAGGATTGAGGTACAAGCAGAAATGAAACATGTGCGAGAGGGAGAAGCAGTCTAGGTGATGGATTAATGTGAAGTTTAAAACTCAGCTGAGGGTCAAATAGGACATCAAGATTAAAAACAGGCAGATTTAACCTGCAATAGTGACTGGGGACAGAAATGGAGCCAGTAGTAAGGAAAGGAGTATGGCTTCGTTCAAATAATTTTGAACTGGAAGAAAATGAGACTCATGTCAGCCAAGCCATCTGACATGAGGGTTGGAGGGAAATAGTTCAAAAGTGAAATGTTATATTGTCAATATACATTTGAACGCTGACATCAAATGGGTGGGGGAGGGTTTGTCAAATTGGGCAACCAGTTGGTGGAGAAAATGGTGCTGGGTAAAAATATGAACAATTGGAACAAAGGCTCATTAGAACTTGATCAGACCCAGGCGGAAAAAAAACAAACATGTTCCAAAAAATATTGCAGCTACAAAGTATCAAGTGTTCTGTGGTTGCTTCCAACCACAATCCGAAACAGAAACATAATAGCAGGAGCATAATTCACAGCCTCCAGTAGAACTAAATGCCAGCCAAATTTCATACTCATTATAACATGCGAGTGTTAGCTTGGCTCTCTCTCTCCACCCCACACAAGACAGGCAATCTGAGAGCACTGGAAACAGAGGTCAAGAGCAGAGGTCAGGGACAACAGAGGTCCTCAATAAGGTATTTTTCATCAAGAAGCAAATCATCTCCCTGATATCCTGACAAAACTGCTTCCTTATTCAAAACAACAAAAACAATTAACTGGCCATTCGCCTCATTTGCTGTTTGTAGGTCCTTGCGGTAGTTGTCGCATTCGCCTATATATCAATAGTTATTGCGCTTCAAAAATAATCCAGTGATGAAAATTTGGCGCATTCTGAAGATTTGATAAGATGCATCACTGATAGGTACAAGGCTGTCATTAATTTTCAGACTGCAGTAGTTTAAGGATCTAACTGAAATTCTGCCTCGGAATGGCAGCATGCAAGCACTTAACACATTGCTCGAAAATCCTCTCCTTGTTACTTTGGCAGAGATTTAATACTTCCACTATAATAGCGAACACAGAATCATTTCAGCTGAATGACTTAAGGGTTGGTTATGTGGATACCGCATAATGTAAGATCAGGGCTATTGTTTTTATAGTTAAACAGTCAAGCTTAATTCAAGGAATGTCAAAGCAACTTTCCAATCCCTGATGTCCACATTTTTTCCATGAATGTTACCAGGTCTCTGGAAGTCGATTTGCTTTCCTGTTCTCTCGTTCCTGCTCCACATCAAATAGTTTCCTGTGTTTAAATAAAAGCAAAATACTACAGGTGCTGGAAATCTGAAATAAAAACAAGAAATGCTGGAAATACTCAGCAGGTCACTGACCTGAAACGTTAACTCTGCTTCTCTCTCCACAGATGCTGCCAGACCTGCTGAGTATTTCCAGCATCTCTTGTTTTTATTTTAGTTTCCTCTTCTTTCTTTCTCTGCTGAGGTTTTCTGGCTTGGACAAAGCCGGGGACTTGATTACAGTGGACCTTCACTTGCTGACATATGCCTGGAGATTGGTCTAAATGACTGTTTTGCAAATGCGGGCCTCAGAGTCAGTCTGTGGGCGTAAAGCCTGGCTACCCGCCCCGAACTGACCAAACCCGACTTCATGTGTTGGGTTCGGGTCGGGTCTATATTCTATGACCCGCATTCGGACTCGGGTCGGGTCAGGCTCGGGTTGGCTGTGGTCAGGTTTTGTTTTGTATTGTTTTCTTCCTAACCTATGTTTTGACGTGATGTTTTTCTGTACTAATAACATGTTTGATATTTTCAGGTCGGGTCGGGCATGAAAAAAAATTGAAGGACTCGGGCCCGGGTCGGGTTCGGGTTGGCTGTGGTCAGATTGGGCCTGGGTCGGGTTATAATTTTATGATTTTATAATATGATTGCAGAGAGGGTGAATATGACTGAGAAGGAGGAAGTGAAATTCCAAAATTGTCCCGATGAAATGATGAAATGTTCTGCAGAAGGGTCACTGACCTGAAACATTAACTCTGCTTCTCTCTCCACAGATGCTGCCAGGCCTGCTGAGTATTTCCTGCATTTTTTTGTTTTTATTTCAGATTTCTAGCATCTGCAATATTTTACTTTTATTCCAAAATTGTCTGCTCCTCAGTAACATTCCTTCTTCTGGAACTAGTGGCAGCAAACTCCAACATCAGGAGCTGGTCACAGCAAAATGCCTGGACAGGAATTGGCGACAAACTATTTTAAACAGTGGCCCAATCAACCATTCGATTAAAATGAGATACACACTCAGAGTTTACAGTGAGCTGATTCCATTCTCAAAATTGGGAGCAATTCATTCCCGACTGCCTCAAAAACAGTGAAATCATTCTGGCTCAGAGAGAGTTCCAGCGCAATTCGTCTGAAATCGGCCAAATCAGCATAGCAGATTAAGGAATTTTACACACAAGTTACATGGGCGTAACTCGAGTTTCTGGGATCTTCAGCCCTGATTTCAAAAATCTTTCACTGGACGCTGACCTCGCCCACAAAACTAGCTTCACCCCAGATTGATATAATGAGCATAGCTAGTTTCCAGTGATTGTGCTCATGCAAGTAGACTCTAAAAATTTAAGAATTTGTTTATCTAGACACAGAGGCATTTGCAGACACATTTTAAAAGCTTTTATATATTTAAAAAAATTAATTAAGTAATTGACTAGTGCACACCAATGTAACCAGTAAGTGCACAGTATAATTTTAAGGTCATTTTTGACAATTGTAAATCAGTTTACTCACTGATGGTGGACTGGACACTCTTCTTAAAATGCCTCTTTTTTGAGATAAAGTCATTTTCAGCTGTATTAATAAAACTCCACTAGGTTACCACTTTTAAATGCTTCAATTAATATTTTTTGAATGCAAAGGGAGAAAATAAACTATTAGGATCTATTAAGCTGCCCTATTTCAAGGAAATTTTACATGTGATCATAACTTCACTCTTGGAAAACCAGCACAATTTGCATCTGGGTTGCCGACCGCAGAATTTCCAAAGTGGAAACTCTATTCCAAAATGTTTGACAGTACGCAGAGGCTGGTGCAGCCCATCTTCTACAGCTGCAACTGTGCTACACCAGCCAATAAAAAGATTTGGAAATACATTGCTGACTGCAGCAAATATTGGGATATATTCATGTCAGTGAGTCAGCATTTTGCTGATATCTTTCTAAACAAAGTTAACTAGTTCCTTAATATCCCTCTTATACTGTGGTTTTAAATCCCAAGTTGGCAGTCAATTTGATTCTCTTCCCTCCATATTATGATTGATTCTCTTATGACATTACCATAACTCCAAGGTGAATGTTAAGTAATGTTACAGTTTGGGTCTTGTTTAGCATTTCTATTTATACATGTTTAATGACAGAGGATGAACCTGCCAATTCAACACATTCAATTTACAAACAGGACTAATCTAAATCAAATTGACAAGACAAAAATGCCCTTGACAATTGTTCCGATATTCACAGGCAGCGGCATTGCCAAATTTCACAGCAGAACCAAATTAATGACACTCTAGCCAACAGAACTTTCTGATATATTTCTGTGGTGCATATCAATCATAGTCTTAATGATATTTGCTGCTTGACAGCTGTGGTGCGCGGTTTGCAAACTTGCTAACCCCTCACTGAGCATTCTTTGCGTAATTAATTATAAGAAAATTTTGTTTCCAACTCACTGCCTTTCATCCACTCACCATATACTGTCATCTGAATAGTAGAGCAAGAGTACTTCAACAGCATCTCCCAAGTCCCACAAACTCCACCAACAAGAAGGACAAGATCAGCAATATCAGGGTACCCCCAACACCTCAACACATCATCCTGACTTGGACATGTATCGCCATCCCTACACAGCAAAGCAATTCTATTTAATACCATCATTGTAGCATCATCACTACAAGGGCTGAATAGGTTCCAGAAAGCTCAGTAACACCTTCTCAGGATAACTGGGCATGGGCAAGAAATGCGGCTTTGCTAGTGTCCTGAGAATAATAAAAGTTTGACAGTGAGAACTGATTTAGTGGGTTTTTTAATACTATTACAGGCTGGGTTTTCTGCTCATACACTCACCTGTTCATGGGCCGGAATTTTACATTGGGTAGGAGGCCCCACCCATTGGCCGAAAAGTCAGGGGCGAGCCCCCCTCCACTGGGCCTGGAGAGCCACGCTGGGACTTTATGCTCCCCAGGCCCATAATTGGCTTTGGGCAGGACGTCCACCTCTCTGAGGCAGGAGGTCCCACTTGATGGAGCTGCCAGCCCATCAGCAAGTCGGCAGCTCTTAGTCCCAGAAGCATCAGCAGGAGCAGTAGCCACTTGCGCCCAGCCACAGCAGCAAGAGGGACAGCGGTCCTGGAAACCAGGTAAGTTTTTGGGGCCTCACCGGGGACAATGGGCCGAATCCCGGCAAGGTAAGGGGGGGGGGGGGGAAGCGGTCGGTTGGGGGGTGGTGGGGGACTTTATTTCAGTGGGGATGGTCAGGGCTTTGGGGGTGTCCTCCCACAGGATGCCCAATCAGGAGGGCAACGGCCCCCCCCCCTCCCCACCCCAGCCCACAAAAAGGCCACTAGGTTTTACCTGGCAGTCTTCTGAGGGCCTGAGCCACCTGAGTGACAGGAGACCTTTAAGTGGCAGTTAATTGACCACTTAAGGGCCTTATTTGGCCTGGGTGGGCTATTTCTCACCGCCAGCACCCCTCGTAAAATTGCAGCAGGGGCAGGAAGGCATCGGGAACAGCATCCCGACCCTGCCTCTCACTCAATTATACGCCCCCCCCCCCCCCCGCAACCACCACCAGCCCGCTCCTGAGGGGGGGCATAAACTATCAATGGAAAGGAAAATTCTGGACAGACAAGTACAGCCAAAAACTCAGACCAGAATTTCAAGAGCAGTGAATCCATTCTTACTTCGTATATTGAATGGAAAATGAATATTTATAGATAACAAAATAGTATGACTTCACAGGAAATTTGGTGTGAAAATGTGTACGAACTGGGAACCATACTATCCGAATCCTCTCCCCACATCCACCATTAATTACTTTCGGCTGCATTATTTCAAGATGCTAAAGATTCCGTTCATTAATCTGATCTACAGACATTGCAGTACGGGTCCTATTATTAATACCCCCACCCCCCTAACAGCCCTCCCAATCAGCACTGCCTCAAATACACTAAGAGGAGTTAAACTGATCTTGGACAGTAGTGCAAAATAGGAAACAGCGAATCAGAAGCCCATTCCACACCCTGCCAGATTTTCTGTTGTCGTCAATGCTAATTCACTATCACCCATTCTGTACTGCTGCCCAAGATCAAATTTATCACCCAACATTCATGGGCCTAACTTAACACTAGTCTTTGGTCAATGTGTCCATTCAAAGCAAAAACTGGTGTTAACATCCGGGTGTATGTGGATAACAAGGGCTGCAGTTAATTCTAGGCAGTTAGAAAATAACTACCCTTTTATTTACCAATAAAACTGTCACTGAAAAACAGATACCACAGTCCTTTCTATGAGTTTCTATTGCACAAGCTGCAGCATTTGTACACATGTCTCCTTTTTTAATTGTAAAATATGTGGATACATTTTGCAATACTGGGCTTCCAGGCCAGTCAAATCAATGCCATGAAAATTGGAAGCAGCATAAATTGGGCCCAATTATCCAATCCACACATTGTCCAATGAGGCTATGGGCTGGGAACTTTGCTTCTCAAAATCTGCCCACTAACACTAGCCAAGAAATCCCAACTACCCACAAGAAAGCATAAATTTAACAGGCTGGCCTTATGAATGTTCACTAAAAGCATGGAACCTTGTTCGCCAAATGTGCATATTAGGAAATTGTGGGTGCGCTGCCTCGTAATTCCCTGAATGCATTACCAACTGGCCAGGCTCCCTCCACGTTGGCCGCTATAGTACAGAAGTTGCTGCTAAATGAAATGAATTTATGTTTTGACAAGAACTTTGTGACAGAAAAATCACCGTCTAAATTTGTATGGCTTAGATACAAGGCAATGGAGAAAGCAAATGTGAGGGGGACTTTCAAATGTCTGGATTGAGGGAGAAGTCCAGTTAGATAAGCTGTTAGCATTAGGAAGAAGTATGTAATTAAGGAACAAAAGCAAAATAGTGCAGATGCTGAAACTCAAATCAAAACAGAAAACTTTGGAAATACTCAGCAGGTTAGGCAGCTTCTGTGGAGAGAGAAACAGAGCCAACGTTTCAGGTTTATTCATCAGAATTGGGAAAAGTTAGAAATGTAATATGTTTTGAGCAAATGAAAGAGAGGAGGGTGGGAAGAAGAACAAAAGAGTTCAGTGATAGGGTGGAAAGCAGGAGAGATTTAATGACAAAAGGGTTCATGGTGTAAGACCAAAGGGAATTGTAATGGGCCAAGGAAAGAAACAAAAGATGTATCTAGAGGAGGTATAAATGGCAGAATCATGAATAGATGCTGTCCAAACACAAAACGGAAAAAGAGAAACAAGTTGGGGAAAAAAAGCAAAGAAAAAGGAAACAAAATGGGGGCAGAGGTTATGATCTAAAATTGTTGAAGTCAGTGTTGCGTTCAGAAGGTTGTAAAGTGTCCAGTCAAAAGATGAGGTGCTGTCCCTCAAGCTTGTGTTGAGCTTCATTGGAACATTGCAGAAGGCCAAGGACAGAAAGGTCAGAGTGGGAGCAAGATGGAGAATTAAAATAACAGGCGACCAGAAGCTTGGGTTCACACTTGCGGACTGAACAGAGATGTTCTGCAAAACAGTCACCTAATCTGCGTTTTTGTCTCCCCATTGTAGAGGAGACCGCATCATATGCTAAATTGAAAGAAGTACAAGTAAATTGCTGTTTCACCTGGAAGGTGTGTTTGGGGCCATGGAGGATAAGAAGGGAGGAGATAAAGGGGCAAGTGGTGCAGCTACTAGGCTTAGATTGAAAGATGCTGTGGGAAGGGGAGAGTGTGTTGGGGGTAACTGAGGAGTCAACCATGGTAATGCGGAGGGAATGGTCCCTTCCGAATGCTGAACAGGAGAGGGAGGGGAAGATGTGTTTGGTGGTGGCATCATGCTGGAGGTGGCGGAAATGGCATAGGATAATCCATTGAATATGAAGGCTGGTGGGCTGGAAAAGGAGGTCAAGGAAAACCCTATTATGGTTCTGGGAGAGCGCGGAAGGGGTGGAAGTGGAAGTGCGTGAAATGGAACCATCATATTCGAGTGACCTCAAAACCATGGTGGGGGGATACCTCGGATGAGGAAAAAAGAAGACATATCAGAAGCGCTGTATGGAAGGTTGCATCGCTGGAACAGATTCGACGGAGCAGAGAAACAAGGAGATGGAATAGAATTCTGATAGGAAGTGAGATGTAAGGAAGTGTAGTCAAGGTAGATGTGGGATTCAGTATGCTTATAGTGAATATTAGTTGATAGCCTATCCCAAGAAATGGAGACGGAGAAGTCGAAGAAGGGAATGGAAGAATTGGAGATGGACCATGTGAAGGTGAGAGAAGGGTGGAAAGTGGAAACAAAGTCAATTAAATTTTCCAGTTCAGGGCAAGAGCAAGAAATGGCACAGACAGTCATCAATATATAGAAAAAGAGATAAGGTAGGGGCACGAATCAGACTGGATCAAAGAATGTTCCACATATCTTGCAAAAAGACAGGCATAACTAGGACCTTTGCAGGTACCCATGACAACACTTTTTATTTGAAGGAAGTGAGTGACGTTGAAGGAGAAGTTGTTCAATGTGAGGACATGTTCAGCCAGGTGGAGGAGGTTGGTGCTGGACGGAGACTGGTTCGGTCTTCATTCAAGGAAGGAACGGAGAGCCCTCAGACCATCCTGGTGGGGGATGGAGGTATAGAAGGATTAGACATCCCTGGTGAATAGGAGACAGTTAGGGCCAGGAAACTGGAAATTGTTAAAGTGACAGAGAGTATCAGAAGAGTCATGGATATAGGTGCGAAGAGACCGGACAAAGGGAGAAAAAATGGAGTCAAGAGCAATGGGACAGGAACAGGCTGGAACAATGGGTCTACCAGGACAGTCCTGTTTGTGGTCTTGGGAAGGCAGTAGAAGTGGGGTTTTCAGGGTTGTGGGACTATGAGGTTGGAGGCCATGGAGGGAAGATCTTCAGGGAAGATGAAGTCAGTGACAGTCCTGGAAACAATGGCTTGATGTACGGTGGTGGGGTCATGGTCCAGGAAGAGGTAGGTAGGAGCAGCTAGAGTGTCAGAGAGTTGGTGTTCGGCCTCTGCTAGGTAGAGGTCAGCACACCAGAACACAAGTGCACCACCTTTGTCAGCAGGTTTTGTGGCAATGTTAGGGTTCGACCTGAGAGAACAAAGTGCTGCAAGTTCAGAGAGAGACCAGGGGAGCAGAGAAATTAAGATATCTGATGTCACACCCGGAGTTCTTAATGAAACAATCTAGAGAGGCTAAGAGGCCAGAGGGAGGGGTTCAGGTGGAGGGTCTGCTGGGTGGGGGGTACGACTCCTGATAAAAGAAATGGAGGCAAAGGAGACGGAAGAAGAGCTCAGCATTGTGCCAAGCTTGAAATTTATTACGGTAGGGCCACAAGGGGATAAAGCTGAGGCCTTTGCGATCATTCAGGGTCAGAGATGTGTAGGTTGGAGGGCATCATGAATACACGGCAAGGAGTGAGATTGGAAGAAGGGATGGGGTCAGAAGGAAGTGAAGGGGAAGAATGTAATTCAGGAAGTTTGCTTGATGGTAGCCAGACAAGGGAGCTTCTGCTGGCTTAGAGCACTCAATTGAAGGAAAGTAAGGTGAGCAAAGGAAGCTGAACAGATCAAATAGGAGCAGGAGTAGGCCATGTGGCCCCTCGAGTTTGCACTGTCATTCAATAAGATCACAGCTGATCTTCTACCTCAAATCTACTTTTCCATCCCATTCCCATTTCCCTCAGTACACAAAAAATGAGTGATCTCAATCTTGAAAATACTCGGTACCTGAGTCCTCTGAGGTACAGAATACCAAAGACTCTCAATCCATTGAGTGAAGAAATCTTTCATCATCTCAGTCCTAAATGGCTGACATCTTATCCTGAGACTATGATCCCTAGTTCTAGACTTTCCAACTGGGGAAACAGCCTCTCAATATTTACCCTGTCAAGTTCTTTCAGAATCAATATGTTTCAGTTAGGTCACCTCTCATTCTTCTAAATTCTGAAAAGGATAGGTCCATTCTACTCAATCTCTCCTCATAGGACAACCTTCTCCCCAGGAATCAATCTAATGAACCTTCGTTGCACCCCCTTAACAGCAAGTATATCCTTACTTAGATTAGGAGGCCAAAACTGTACACAGTACTCCAAGTGTGGTCTCACACCAAAGCTCTATATAATTGCAGCAAAACTTTCTTACTCTTATACTCCCTATGCTGTTGCAATAAAGACGAACAGACCACTTGCCTTCTGGCAAGCTTGCTGTACCTGCATGTTAACTTTCGGTGATACATGTACAAGGACACCCAAATCCCTCTGAATGCCAACAATTACTCGTCTCTCAACTTTTAAAATATATTCTTCCTACCAAATTAATTTCACACTTCCCCACACTATACTCCATCTGCCACTTTCTTGCCCACTCACTTAACCAGTCTGTATTCTTTTGCAGTCTCTTTTCTTGCTCTGCACAGCTTATTTTCCCACCTAGCTATTTTTAGTCAGCAAACATGGATACATTACACAATCCCCTCATCTAAGTCATTGATTTGGATTTTAAATAGCTGAGGACCAAGAATTGATCCTTGCAGTAATCTTGTGTGGTGCATTATTGAATGTCATCTAAAAATCCAAATATACTCCATCTACCCTGTCAGTTACACCCTGAGCAGGAAGCTGAATCAGCAGTTGTAACCTGGGTGTGGCCCAAAAAAGTGTACAAAGGTAGACAGTATTGGCTGATGCATAGAGTGCATCGCAGAACAGAGTACATCCATTGAGAATTTGGTGCAGAGAGCGAAGGAGGTGTTGCTTTTTGCCTCGAATACCTATAGCAGTTTGTGTAAACTGCCTCCAGCTACGTATTTTAAATTGTTGTCCAATGTTTTAGTGCTTGGTGCAAATTTCTGTGTAGAGAAAGAAAAACACAACAAACTATAAAGTAAATATAACTAATTTCAATGAAGATATGGTAGAGCAGGCTGTGAGTCTGGACAGCAATATGTGGGGTTTGGCTGACAGCAAGTCTATCCCGAGCAAGCATGATTCACAGATCAGCCATGATCTTATTGAATGGTGGAACAGGCTCATGGGGTTAAATGGCCTACTATTCCTATGTTCTTACTTTCCTATAAAAACCCCATTAGATTTGACAAACACAATTTCATAAAACCGTACTAACTCTGCTTAATCATACCATGATTTTCTAATTGCTCTGTATCACATCCCTAATAATAGATTCTAACATTTTCCCTGCTACTTATGTCAGGCCACCAGGCCTATAGTTTCCTGCATTCTCACTCCCTCCTTTCTTGAACAGCAGGGTTACATTCGTCCCTGTGGATTGGAAGGCAGTCATTCTAGAATCTAGGGAATTCTGGAAGATGAAAACCAATACATCCACTATCTCTGCAGCCACCTCTTTCAAACCCTAGGATGTAGACCATCAGGTCTGTGGGATTTGTCATATTTTGTCCCATTAATTTCTCCAGTACTTTTTATTTACTAACATTAGTTTTCACACTCGAATTAGTCCCTTAGTTGCTCACTATGAGTGACGAGCTCTGCTAACAATGAGAAACCTAGGGTGTGAAAACAGAGAGGGAAGTCAAGTGTAATATTATAGATCTGTAGTCTAATCAGGAGATTCACACTAACATTGGAAATTGCCACTTGTTAGGCATAGCTGAATGAAAATCTGGAGTCGGATAGGCTGAACCTACACTGGTGCAGCGGACAAAAGAAAGATAGCCTGGTCCTATTCCATTGGGATGATTTTAAATGGAGCTTGTTCTCGTCCTTATTCTGCCCATCTGAATCTGTGAACCGACAAGTGAGTCACAGACCTTGATGAGGTCACTATTTCCTGACTTAAGGGGAATCACTCCAGGTCATGGTCATATCCCGAATTTACAATCTGATCAGGTTGGATCCTTGTGTAAAGCTGAATTTCCCTTGTGCTTCTTTCTATTAATACTCTGTAATTCTTCCTGTTGGTGTCAAATAACACGAACAAGACTCCCTGACACCAGGCTAGAACATTAATCTTTTCCAGGGGAGAATGGATCTAGAAGTCTGCAGCAGAGTTGCCGGAAACATCTAGAGCCTGCACATGGATGGCTGATGCTCGGAATCTGAATCAAAAGAAATCTCAGTTTCAATTTCCCATTTTTCTCAGCCAGTCATAAACAATATCCACCTATTGGGCTCAATTTTACACCCCGCACGACGTTGGGGGTCGTGGCAGGGGCTGGGGGGGGGTGGTGCGGAAAATGCCTCCAGCAGAGGCCTGCCACGGGCCTCGACACCAGCAAGGCTCGGCCCGATATTGCCGGTGACGGCGCAGCCTCATGGCAGCCCCTCCGCCACTCAGCAATGGGAGCAAATTTTAAATATTTAAATGTATTTCAATAAATGAATTAATTACTTGCCCGCTCCCGCCGTCCATTCCGGAACAATGTTGCTGCTGCTGGCCGGCACTCACGCGCCTTTGGAACCCCATCCGGGGATCCGAGGCATAACACTGGTGGGGAGGGGACAGCTGGTAAGTTTTCAGTGTGGGGGGGGGGGGGGGGGGCGGGGGGAGGGGGAAGCAAGGTCAAACTCATCCGATTGGTGTAGGGGATGGTGGGAAGGGGTAAAGTTCACAGTTTATGAACTGTGAGGCGGTGGGGGGGCGGGGGAGGGAAGATCAGGTGCTCAAGGTGAGTATTTTGGGGGATGGAGAGGGTAAGGAATGAATTGGGGAAGAATGGGAGAGGGGCTAGAAACATTTATTTAATTTTTTTGTATCAATTTCAAATCACTATCTCCTTAAATAGTTAAATTAATGGTTTCATTGAAGTATAAATTACGACACAGGGAATCAAAATACTGGAGGTCATTTTTTTGCGCTCAAGGTGAGGGCTGTTAATGCTAGGCAATAAAACACACCATGTTAGGCACCCAATATCGAATCAAGCACACTTAAAGGCAGCATCAAGAACTCCCAAATCAAGTCTACCATCGGTAGAGGCACAGTAAAATGCCCTCTACTATGTCCCATCCATGTAGTTCTGCCCTAAACTGAACTAACCCCTTTGCACCTTACCATTTCCCTCACTAATTATACTTAAGCCTGTTTGAGTAACACTACCAACCAATAACAAATTAGAGACAGTTTTATGACGTGAGCTCATGCCCAATAGGCACATCCCAAACTCCTGTCACAAGGCCCAAAAATACCACTGTCAGCTGGCATGTCAGTTACAGGATGCTGTTCCTGGTACCAGCAATGTTAAACGATATGGGGTGAGGGGAAGGGTGAGAAAGGCAGCCCACTCTTCTCCCTATTCAGGCCAATTAAAGTAGTTTAAAAGCTAGTTACTAGCTTGTTGGAGCGGAAGGGTGGAATGTTGAAGGGGGCACATGGGTTTCAGGAAGTGTCTGTTGCAGATCAGCCGAAGGGAGGCAGGTACAGAGCGGGAACCAGTCATCCTGCCCCAGGGCATTACCCTGGCTCCATAAGAGAGTCAGCAGGGTTAAAGGAACTCGGCATTTGGCGCTGCACTGGTGGCAGAGAGAGAGGGCGCTCAGCACTTGGGCACTGAACGCAGTTGTCATCCCCTTGCCACCGTGTGGTCAGAAGAACGGGGGCAAGGCTGCCAAGGCAACTGGGCAGCCACCTATCAAAAAAGACTGCAGCTGACAATGGGGCACAACTGTCAGATTTTAGGCCCAGTGGCAATGAGGGGCAACACCCTCCACAGGATAGGCAATGCCCCAGGCATCAGGAGAGAGGCAAGGGAGCAGGAAGGACATGAAGGGCATTTACTCAATAGAGGATCTACCGCTGAAGACAGAGCTACCTGAAGATGACCGAGAACAAATGCCATAGGAGACTGCGCCTCTCCATGCAGATGGTCACAGACATCTGTGTATAATCGCTGAAGACCTTGCACCTCCCAGTGCGTCACCATACCCTGCTAGTGGCCATCAAAGTCACCGTGGCCTTGACTTTCTGGCCTTGACCTTCTCTGCGTCTATCTCCTTCCAAGGATCAGCTGCGGACCTTAGTGGCATCGCAGGTCACTGGTTCCCTCTTTGCCAGAGCTGGACAGCACATTCATTTCACAACAGATGTAGCTTCGCAGCGATAGAGAGCATTGGGTTTCACCACCATCGCGGGCCAAAACTGCACACAGTATTCGAGATGTGGTCTCACCAATGTCCTGTATAACTGAAGCATTACATCCTTACTTTTATTTTCAAGTCCTCTCATAATAAAGGGTAGCAGTCCATTAGCCTTCTTTATTGCTTGCTGTATCTGCATACTAACGTTTTGTGACTCATGCACTCGAACACCTAGATCCCTCTGCACTTCGGAATTCTGCAGTCGTTCTCCATTTAAGTAATACTCTGCTTTTTTATTCTTTCTGCCAAAGTCAACAATTTCACATTTTCCCACATTATACTCCATCTGTCAGATTTTTGACCACTCACTCAACCTATCTATATCGGTCTGCAAGCTCCGTCCTATTCATAACATGCTTTCCTGCCTATGTTAGTGTCATTTACAAATTTAGCGACCATGCCATCGCTCCCCTCATCTAAGTCATTGACATAAATTGTAAAACGTCGAGGCCCCAGCACAGACCCCTGTGGGACTCCACTCATCACATCTTGCCAATCAGAAAAGGACCCATTTATGCATCCTCTCGGTTTTCTGCCAGCCAGCCAATCTTTTATCCACGGTACAAACTGCTGCCACTTGTATGTTGGTGGTGGAGGGAGTGAATGTTAAAGGTTGTGGATGAAGTGCCAATCAAGCGGGCTGCTTTGTTCTGGATGGTGTCAAACCTCTTGAGTGTTGCTGCAGCTGCACTCATCCAGGCAAGTGGCAAGTATTCCATCACACTCCTGATTTGTGCCTTGTAGCTGGTGGACAGACACTGGTGAGACAGGAGGTGAGTTACTCGCTGCAGAATTCCTCAGACCACTTTTCCTGTTACAGCAGCAGTAAGGAGTCCCAGACGTCTGGTTGAAAGTTTCTTCATTTATACAGTGCAAATAGAGGAAAGCAGTAGACTGAAACAGTAAGAAGAGACCCCAGTGTCTCACTTAGTGCTTCTGTGCAAAGCAGTAGCCTCTGCCTGCCACTCTCTAGGAAGAGGACCTCCCTCCTCTCCCTCACAGCCTCCAATATTACATCCACATCGGCACTGATGAAGCGAGGGACTACCCTGCCCTGGGTGTCAGGCCTGTGGCTCTCCTGTGACATCTCTGGGCAGCACAGTGGCACAGTGGTTAGCACCGCAGCCTCACAGCTCCAGTGACCCGGGTTCAATTCTGGGTGCTGCCTGTGTGGAGTTTGCAAGTTCTCCCTGTGCCTGCGTGGGTTTCCTCCGGGTGCTCCGGTTTCCTCCCACATGCCAAAGACTTGCAGGCTGCTAGGTAAATTGGCCATTATAAATTGCCCCTAGTATAGGTAGGTGGTAGGGAAATATAGGGACAGGTGGGGATGTGGTAGGAATATGGAATTAGTGTAGGATTAGTATAAATGGGTGGTTGATGGTCGGCACAGACTCGGTGGGCCGAAGGGCCTGTTTCAGTGCTGTATCGCTAAAAAAAAAAAATCTCCCTTCCCTCTGGTGCTGTGGAAACCTTTGACATAATCAATCTCCCTTAGGACAGCCTGTAGCCTCAGAGATGACTACCGTGGGGAGTCTAAATGAGTCCCACATTTTCCATACCAATGGTTCTAATTGGACAGAAAACCCGTCTCCATATCATTTCGGGCTCACCCCTTGTGAATATCCTAACTTTAATCAGTTTCCCAATGGAGATGAGTTTCTGACCCAAAACCAAACCTGGGACCTGTTTCCCACTTCCATGGTGAAAATTCAGCCCTTAAGAGTGGCAAAAGAAAATAACACTGCAAATAAGAAAAGCAGCTGTATGGGGAAATATTATTTCAAAAATAATACAGGCTGGGTAAGTAAACCTTAGGTGTTTTTCTAAATACTTTCAAAAGTAAACAGTTCAAAATGTAAAAATAAAAAACATCACAGAACTGAGATCTTTGCAAGGCACGCACACTGAGGGCACATTGAACTTCCCTTTAAATGCAGTGTTTGTGCACTATTCATGACAACATCGCCAAGCTCTCTGACATTCCCAGCACACAGTTTGAACTGTAGTCTGGTAAAGATGATTCGCAACCTGGCAGATAGCATGTAATATTCTTTTAAGGACAGAATATCAGTGACATGTTTCCTGGGAAGGGTCGGCAGTCCATTTTCCCAGGAAATGCTTACGACTTCAGTAGTGCTGATGAACAACCACAAAACCTGGGAGGTTGGGAGGAGGTCTCACTGAGTGTTACGAAGAAACAAATGTTTCCACATGCGTCATTATTTCATCTTGATAGGGCAGGAGCTACATTAAATTTTCAAAGTTTATGCAAAACATGTGTGACAACTTTTGGTCATTGAGGAAGAATCATATGACACAGAAGGAGGCCATTTGGCCCATTGTGCATGTTTGAAAGTGTTATCCAATTAGTTCTATTTCTCTGCGCTTTCCCCATAACCCTGAAAATTTTTTCTTTTCAAGTATTCCCTTTTGAAAGTTACAACTGTATCTGCTTCTTGCGCTCTTTCAGGCAGTGCATATCAGATCAAAGCAACTTGCTCCAGTAACTCCCCTCTGGTTCTTTTATTAACTTAAATCTGTGTCCTCTAGTAACTGACTCTCCTGCCAGTGGAAACAGCTTCTCCTTATTTACTCTCACAAAGCCCTTCACAATTTTGAATACTCATATTAAATCTCCCTTTGACCTCCTCTGCTCTAAAGAGAACAAGCTTGGCTTCTCTAACTTCTTCACTTAACTGAAGTCACTCATCATGTCCAGCTTTCCCCCACCCACCTCTCCACTCAACACCCCTCCACCAAAACCTTGCATGTTCGCTGCTTCAAATTTCATCCAATTTTCCCACAGAAGATGCAATGATCTGTGCCTCAATCACTCCCTTTGGCAAAGTGTTTCATTCCCCAATGACTCTTTGCATAAAGAAACTTCTCCCCTCATTCTCTAATTGACAATTTTAAATTGATGACCCCATAAAAGTGACTCCCAAATCAGTCTTCCGCTACCTTAATTTTAACAACCTCTTACCCTTATATATCCTCTTACCCTTCTCTGCTGCATGGAAATTGTTTATTTTCTGCAGTTAATGGGTACTTGTAGTCTTTTGTAATCATTGTTCCTTTTTACCCTCTACTTTTGTCTGTTCAGCAAATTTCAAGGTTGTGTTCCCTATGCCTAAATCCAAACTATCTAAATATACAGTGCCAATAGCATGCCCCTTTCACACCTCCTCCAATGTGATCAAATAATGTCTTGGGAACAAGCAAATTGCACCTTGGTTTAATGTCTCATCTGAAATACATCAACTCCAACAATGAGGCAATCCCTCCGTACTGTTGTACAGTAAAGAATTGTGGTCTGGATAATAAACTCAAATCCTGGAGTGTAGCTGGAAACCACAACCTTCTGACTCAGAGGTCAGAATGCTGCCATTGAGCAAAAAAAGGGAAGAACACAAGCAGACCACTAAAATGACCAAAGAATTTTGCCATTTGCTCAACTCCAAGAAGACAAGTGTACCGCCATCAGACCATGGCTGATACCTTATTGTAATGTCCAAAAGAACCTCAAAAGAATGAGGGGAGGAAACAACTGAAGAAACTTCAAAAGGAAATAAAAGATCCAACACCAAACATGACTTCAAATTCAAGACATTTTCACAAAGTATTTGCATAAAGACAAATTTGCTATTAATGCGTTTATTGGTAAGTTTAAGTGTTACTTCATAGAAGTGCTCAATGCAATTGCAGAGATTGGTTTAGATTTTAATTTATTTACAAGAAAAACTATCCACACATTTTCCAATATTTGTGAGTAAAATCAATGTAAGATGAAAGCCTTCGCCAAACCAAGCCTGGAGGCGGGGCTCCCAGCAACGAACCAAAAACGCGGGGGGAACACCACCTTGGCCTTTTTGTGTCCCCCAAAGAAATCCTCCGGTCTTTTAATCTCTAAGTTTCACGAGCCAGGATCCCCGTCCCTTTAAAGACCACCTCCAAGAGCTGCCGGCCAATCAGAGGGCTGACAGGTCAGCAATATCGGCAGTGCCACCGGAGTGGTGCCAATGCCGGTACTGCAGAGGCCTCAGACCCAGGCCCAGTGCTGGAACCCCAGACCTCAGGTAAGTGATGCACAGTCTCCGGCACCACTCCAGAAGGCCCCAGCATAGGGGCGTGGGTGGGGTGGTTGTGAAGTCCAGGGGGAGGAGGGTCCCGGGGCTCCTCCATGGGCCACATATTGCCTACAAAGGAGAGACCATCCCCTCCCCCCAAGCCCACAAGATGTCCTCCCTGTGTGACAGAGGCCCCCGTCTACCACTGGTAAGATCCCAGCAGTGGCGGGAAGAGGCTCTTAATTGGCCGTTGATAGGTCACTTAAGGTCCTCAATTGGCCTCAGGGTCAGAAGGCCATTGTCGGCCTATCACGCCCCTGGGAAGATCGTTGGGCGATGGGGAGGTGATAGGGCCTCCGCCCTCCCTGCCCACACGCCACCCATCGCGATACTCAGTGCCCAGCCTCCGGCCTCCGAACCTGCCTCAGGGGGCCACATAAAAACACCAGCTGGGATAAGAAACCATGGCTTTATCACCAAATGAGCATGTTGATGTATACTAATATATTTCTGGCTCTGTGTATTTCACCATAAATCAAGAAATTAAAGATTTAATGACATATGTGTGTTTTGTCACCAAGTCTTTTATTGATTTAAAACTTAAGTTATTGCTGACAACTCATGCAAATGAAAGTGTTTAATGACTGATTTTAGTATACAAACTTGTTGATAAAGAACTGAGTTATCAAGTTCATGCAGGGTGTTTCGTGATCATTGATTTTTAAGTAAAGGTTTGGTGGGATTTGCCACTCCTCCTGTTTCTTTTTAAATGACCAGAGCATTGCTTATTCTATTATTGGAAACTGTCCTATAAGATTAAATTGGTTGCTTGTTTAAACTATGACCCATTCAGCGAGCTGAACGTTGAGAGCTTTATAGGCTAATGTTTGTCGGAAGCAACAACCTTCAAAGAAGCAAAAATGTCAACCATCTGGAGCTGATTGGATGAAAGCACAAATGACCTTACTAAAGGCCACTTTAAAAGCAGTTTACTTTATCAGTATTAGTGACTTGTGGCTTTTAACCTTTATTTCTAATATCAAAGTCATTAATTTTGGAGAAACCATCTGACAGTGGTTTCTAAACAGGCGAGGACCTCATCTGTCTCCAAAAGCTAAACACTGATCAGGCATGTACTTAAAATTGCATTTACTCAGCCTTGATTTTGCTGTCCCTTCTCTGAAGAGAAAAGCCATGGTTATGATTTGTTCCATCTCACTGACGGTAACCCAGTGGGACCCCTCTAAAAGGTAATTTGACAGATATTCTGAGACAGCAATAACCCAGATCACCCATGTGATACCAGAGGCTCAAATATTGCTTCAGCTGACCAATAAATGTGAAGGAGGAGAATAATACCAAGCTATATGTTACAGGGGGCACTCTTGTTTCTTGGCATCCCTCTCTATGTTTGACAGACTTGCATTAAATCCACACATCGACTACCTCTAGGATGTTAACAACTTCCCAATATGTCAGATGATTTCAAGATTTTCATACTCCTGCACTGTATTCAAATTATAGATCCTACAGTCCAAAGAAGCTAAGCAACAGAAGATCAACCAATTGACCCAACCACGAAGGGTGGATTTCCAAGGCTTCACTGGAGCCAAAATACCACATCAAATGTAATAGGGCATGGCCAGGGCATTGGATGCTTATGGCTGGCAATTTTCCTTGCCATTCATTTCTTTGCATTGCTGGTTATAATGGGCCTCCACCATCAATGGAGACATTCTGCAGCTGTTAAATATAAATACCACTTGCATGTGCGGTAAAGAACTGTGGATGAGCAGCTATTTCTCCACTGCCATGAGTGCTCAATACAATTGGACTGGATTCCAAAGCACAAGTAACTTTATCACACAGGTTCAAGCCAAGCAGCTCCACACAGAGAACTGGGCGTAAAGCAGCATCAATACTTGGGGGGTGGGGTGGGGGGGGAGAAGGGCCAAGTCCTAAGAGAAGGTCTCATTTTGGAGTTGTCTACTTCAAATCCCATTGAGTTTCACTGTTGGGAATACTTTGCTCACAGGAAGTTAAAGTGAATAGTTGCATCTTAAATGTAACCACGCCATGACTTACTTTATAGGGTTACTGCAATATTGTGTAAATATTTTCAACTGCAACTTGCTTAACTTTGCAGTATCATGAGGCTTAAATTTCTTGAAAGTAACTGCAAAATAGCTGGATATAAATGAAAGGATTAGCAGTTTATCAGATTGAATCCCACAGCAGACACTTTCTGTAATTGTGTCTTTGAGGGTCACACATGAAAAGCAAGGATGTGGGATGATGGTATGTTATAAAGAGAGAGCTAAGTAAATGTATGGTACAACCCAATGTGTACTAAACGGTACACTGGGAGGCAGTTAATAGACACATTAATGCCTGACCTAACAAGGGTGACTGAACCTGCTAGAAAAGCATGAATGTCCAATTATACAGATTAAAGCACTGAGTGATTTCCTCAAGCTGTAGCCTGCTTGCTATCTTCACCACTTATTAAGAGATTTAATTTCCATTTGGAGAAATTAGCTACATTTTATTTATTAGAAGTGGATGACCCAGTTTGAAGCTCCAAGAAGTCTCTCATTCTGACACACCTAATAAAGTATCATTCATCAGCAATAAAAACAAGAAAGGCTGGAAATACTCAGCAGGTCTGGCAGCATCTGTGGAGAGAGAAGCAGAGTTAACGTTTCAGGTCAGTGACCCTTCATCAGAACTGACAAATATTAGAAATGTAAAAGATTTTAAGCAAGTAAAGCAGGGGTTGGGACAAGAGATAACAAAAGAGGTGTTGATAGGACAAGGTCACAGAGAATAACTGACCAGAAGGTCATGGAGCAAAGGCAAACAATATGTTAATGGTGTGCTGAAAGACAAAGTGTTAATACAGAGTGGGTGTGAATAGACTAAGTGCTTTGTGCTTTATGGGCGGCACAGTGGCGCAGTGGTTAGCACCGCAGCCTCACAGCTCCAGGGACCCGGGTTCAATTCTGGGTACTGCCTGTGCGGAGTTTGCAAATTCTCCCTGTGACCGCGTGGGGTTTTCGCCAGGTGCTCCGGTTTCCTCCCACAGCCAAAGACTTGCAGGTGATAGATAAATTGGCCATTGTAAATTGTCCCTAATATAGGTAGATGGTAAGGAATATGGGATTACTGTAGGGTTAGTATAAATGGGTGGTTGTTGGTCGGCACAGACTCGGTGGGCCGAAGGGCTGTATCTCTAAATAAATAAATAAATAAAACAAGCATTCTTAATACAAACATAGGGAGTACAAGCAATAAATTGAATGAATTGCAGGCACAAATTCAACTTGGAGGGTATGACATGGAAGCCCTAACTGAGACATGGCTGCAAAACCATGACTGGGAAATAAATATACCAGGTTACAGGAACGATAGAGTAAATGGTTGAGGGGCAGGAGTAGCCTGAGTGATTAAGGATGAAATCATTTCAATGGCAAGAGAGGATATAAGAAAAGTCAAGCAAAAGAGAATAAGAGAGAATAGAATAGTAGTCAACACAAAAGGGAATCCAAAGATCCTCTACCAGCATATAAATAATAAGCGGGTAGTAAGAGGTGGAGCGGGGCCTATTAAGGTCAAGGAGAGTAATATATGATTAGAAGCACAGGGCAAGGCTAGAGTACTTATCGAGTACTTTTATATCAGTGTTTACTAAGGAAGAGGATGCTGACAAAATATTGGTAGAAGCAGAGAGAGTAGAAGCAATGGATAGGATAAAAACTGAGAAGGAGGCAATACTAGAAAGGTTGGCTAAGCTTAGGGTAGTTACGTCACCTGGTCCAGATGGCTTGCATCCAGGTTGAGAAAGGAACTGGGGGGAGGAGACAGCAGAAGGACTTGCCATAATCTTCCAATTTTCCCGAGATATGGGGGAGGTGATAGACGATTGGAGAGTGGCAAATGTGACACCATTATTCAAGAAAGGTTGTAAAGACAGTTCTAACAACTACAGGCCAGCTAGTTTAACATCAGTGGTGGGTAAGGTTTTAGAAACAAGAATCAGGAAAAAAAATCAACAGGCACTTGGAGAGGTTTGAGTTAATTAAGGATAGCCAACATTGATTTGTACAAGGCAGATCATGTCTGACTAATCTAATTGAATTTTTTGATGAAGTAACAGAGAAGGTTGATGTAGAGCATGCGGTGGATGTTGTTCATATGGATTTTAAGAAAGCATTTGATAAAGTATCACATAAGAGGCTGGTTAACAAAATTGAGTCTCATGGAATAGGAGGGTCAGTGTCCAATTGGATTTAAAAAATTGTCTTCAGTACAGAAAACAGCGCTTTGTGGTAAATGGTTGCTTTTCAGACTGGAGGATGATAGACAGTGGTGTTCCCCAAGGATCAGTACTAGGACCACTGCTTTTTTTGCTATATATAAATGACTTGGATCTTGGAATACAGAGTAGAATTTCAAAATTTGCTGATGATACCAAACTTGGAAGTGTGGCAAACAGTAAGGATGATACGAACTGCCTGCACAGAACAGGGATAGGCTAACAGAATGGGCAGACAAGTGGCAGATGGAATTTAATACACGCAACTGTGAGATGATGCATTTCGGCAGAAGGGATAGGTTGAGGCAATATAGATTTAATGGCACAGTTCTAAAGAGTGTGCAGGGCCAGTGGGACCCGGGGTGCATATGCATCAATCTTTGAAGGTGGCAAGACATACTGAGAGAGAGGTTAGTAAAGCATATGGGATCTTGGGCTTCAAAAATAGAGGCATTAAGTACAAAATCAAGGAAGTTATGCTGAACATTTATAAACCTCTGGTTGGGCAACTAGAGTATTGCATCCAGTTCTGGTCACCAAACTTTAGGAAGGATGTGAGGGTCCTTGGGAGGGTGCAGAGATGATTTACCAGAATGGTTTCAGGGATGGGGGATTTTAGTTACGAGATTAGGTTGGAAAAGCTGGGTTGTTCTCCCTGGAATGGAACAAAGGAGATTGAGGGGAGATTTGATAGAGGAGATATGATAGAGATGTATAAATTATGACAGGCTTAGATAAGTTAAACAAGGAAAAGCTGTTCCCATTAACTGATGGTACAAGGACTAGGGGACACAGTTTGAAGGTTCTGGGCAAGAGATGCAGCAGAGATGTGAGGAAGAACTTTTTTATGCAGCAAGTGGCAAGTCTCAACCAGAGTCGCCTTGCCAACCAATAAGCACCCTTTTCTCATGTATTATAAATTGTTGCTCCCTTTGAAATTTGGCAATCTTGCATCTGTCCTGCTGAGTGCAAGGTGAAAAGCTTTGACAGCATGTCTCTTTTTCAGCAATACTCAAGTTCTGTACTACAAAGCATCTATTTCTACCCCTTTGTATTTTAGTCCTCCAGATATAAAGGCCAGTAATCATCTTGATTATTTTGTTTACCTGCTCAGGACATTTTAATAATGTATGTACCTGGAACTCCAAGTCTCTTTGGACTTCCACTGTTTCTCGCTTTTCACCATTTAGAAAGCATTCTGTTCTATCCTTTTTATGTCCGAAGTGGGTAACTTCACATTTACCTACATTGAAATCCATTTGCCACAATTTTGCCCATTCACTTAACTTATCAATATCTCTCCGTAATTTTATTCTTCCATTTACAATGCTTACAATACCGCCTATCTTGTGTTATTGGCAAATTTGTATATGTGGCTTTCTATTCCATTGTCTAAGTCATTAATAAATATGGTGAATGGTTCAGGCCCCCAGACAGAACCTTGTGGGACACAACTAGTCGCCTCCTACCAATTAGAGTGCCTGCCCATTACACCTAATCTGTGTCTAGCCACTCTGCCAATTTCTTGATCAGATCATTAATGCCTTCAAATCAACTTTAACTAATGATTCCTTCTGATGGCCTCTATCAAATGCCTTCTGGAAGTCCATAAAAATAACATCCATAGACATTTCCCGATCTGCTACTTTAGTCACCTCTTCAAAAAATTCAATCAGATTCACCAGACATGACCAACTCTTTACAAATCTATGCTGACTCACTCTGATCAACTGAAAAGTTTCAAGGTATTCAGTCACACTATCCTTAAAACTAGATTTGCAGTGTGGCGGTAGGTGGGAAGTAAAAGGTTACACCATTGCAACCCAGAAGAAGGTGTGGGATGATGGGAAGTGGGATCTAAGGAGGGGGATTAGGTATCATCATACCGTTAACTTCTATCCAATGTAAATACTGGTAATGGCCAGCATCATCTCCTCCATGGGAGTTAGGGCAGGCAAGTGCAACTATCCCTCTCCGGTTAACTCCAGCTGCCTTCAGTTGGGTGCTACCTTGTCCTGTGAGAGAGAAGATGTTTGGGTAATGTGGCTGTCATGGTTGAATACCTGGTTGTGTATGCAACTGTGTGAGATGTGGGTGTGAGGCTTGCAGCAGTGCTAAACGTGTGAGGGCAAGGTGAAGCTATGAGTGTTGGGTACGAGTCCTGGCTGATAGAGATTGTTGGTAGGTGAGTGATGGGGGTGTGGTGACTGGTGCAATTGGTAGGATATGGCATTTGAAGACGCGTTCACTGACCTTGGCCTCGTGTGAGTCATTATAAATCTTGCAGCACTGAATCCAGGCCTTCGTGGCTTTACTCCTGACGTTGGCCTCCATGACTATCTGCTCCCACTGTCTTTTAATCATGTGTCTGGAGGGCCCCTCCCTGTGGATACAGGACATTTCTCCTTCTTTCCACCTCATCTACCAAGACCTCCAGTGCCACGTTCAAAAATCTTGGAGCCTGCTCTCTTCCTTAATGTGCCATTCCTCACATTTTCCCAGGTCAGATTCTCTTCCACCATGATTCCCAGCACCTGCTCCAGCCACAATGTGTCTCCCCTTTAAGAGCTAAAGGTTAGTTTTAAGTGGTGTCAGCCACTCATAATATTGGTACCCTGCTGATGTATCCAGCCAATGAACAGTGCCGTTAGAGACTGCTGGACACAGTGAATATTCAAATGAGCAGGTAGCATGAAGTTAGAATGTTGCCCACATTGCAATCAACGGGTGTGGGTTAATTGCTCAAGGTGATCCAGTGCCTATTTTCAATAGCTTTCCAATTTAGCCCTCATTGGCGTGGAATTGGACTTCACTAGAAGCACGAAATGAGCTCAGAATGAATTGGCAGCTTGTTATACACCAGGCTCAATTTCCTTATCCCGCTTTGCGGAACATCTCCGCTCAGTCCGCAAGCAGGACCCTGAGCTTCCGGTTGCTTGCCATTTCAACACTCCCCCCTGCTCTCATGCTCACATCTCTGTCCTGGGATTGCTGCAGTGTTCCAGTGAACATCAACGCAAGCTCGAGGAACAGCATCTCATCTACCGATTAGGCACACTACAGCCTGCCGGACTGAACATTGAGTTCAATAATTTCAGAGCATGACAGCCCCCCACTTTACTTTCATTTTTAGTTATTTTTTCTTCTTTTTTTTTTGCATTCCTTTTTACATTTTTTGCATTTATTTCATTTCATCTTAGTTTGTTCAGTTTGCTTACCCACTGTTTTTTTCAGGTTGTTTTTCTTCAGGTTTGCACTTGCTGATGTTCTATATTCAGTATATTCACACCTAATCTGTACTAATGCTTTGTCTTTCAAAACACCATTAACATATTGTTTGCCTTTGCTCTGTGACCTTTTGGTCAGCTATGTGGCCTGGTCCAATCTGCACCTTCTCCTTTGTTATCTCTTGCCCAACCCCCACCTCACTTGTTTATAATCTGTGACTTTTCTAATATTTGTCAGTTCCGAAGAAGGGTCACTGACCCGAAACGTTAACTCTGCTCTTTCCACAGATGCTGCCAGACCTGCTGAGTGAATCCAGCATTTCTTGTTTTTCTTTCAGATTTCCAGCATCCGCAGTATTTTGCTTTTATTTCAATTTCCTTATCCACTGATTTTTTTTCTTCTGGTTATTTCCTCCACTTTGCTTTCGAAGGGATGATCAGGGTGCTGATATGCCCTTACAGGTACTGACAGCCTACTCTGGATATGCAAATGACCCTTTCCCTGGGATTTGGGATGGGGTTTCCGGCCTTGGGCAAAGGTGGGCAAGGGTTCTGTGCTTATACCAGCAGAGCAGTGCCCAGGGATCTCCAGGTCATTAAAAGTACACCACAAATAAAATAAATCTGGTTAAGACAGAACCATGAATTTAGAATAATGTAAATGCTAGACCAACATCTGTCCTGGATACACGACCTGTGCCAATAAAAGCAAGGACAAACTTACTGCCACAGCATCTGGGCTCCAGGTTTAATGGCATCAAAATGTATTTATTATTGAGTATACTGAAGCCTTAATGCACTTCGAATTTAAACTGCTCAATTCAGAATTCTTCTTCAGTTCAACTGGGGTCATCCCATCGAAATGAATGGAAACATAAAACTGTCAACAGAACATGCGACAACCCTACAATTCCTGGCTAGGGTGGTATTTCATGGAGATATTTTGATTGCATGTTGAAAGGAAACAGCTGGAAAGTTTTGTATAAGAATTATGGAGAACTTTTAATTAGATCTTAAATAAATAATTTACCATTTTCTTTCATTTTCCTGTTCCTTATCCAACGGTAGAGCACACATGACCTTTCATATATCATTTCAGTCACAAAGAGAAGAATTATCATGAAAAGATTCCAAATAAATCTTGTTCTTTTTTTAAAAAAACTATAAATTACTTTGTATTTCATACATGAACCGTTGTAGAGCAGCTCATGCAGAATACCATGATAAATTTCTTGCCACATTATGAAATTCAGATTGCGAAGTTGGCGTGGATTTTCCTCCACTATTCCACCCAAATTTGGGAAGGATAGTGGCAGAAACAATAGGAAAATGAGGTAGTGAAACCTACCTTCACCTCTGCTCAGACCATAATTTCCTTACCCCTGTATCCCTGCTAGGAAGTCTGTTAGCTGCTCCTTTTGTTCCAGCTGTTGTTAAACGCTGACGGAAAAACAGGGTCCAGATTTCCACCTGATTTGCCTTGCTGTCGCCACCGTCTCCACTAATCGCAGGGGACATCAAGAGAAGGATGACAGTATTCCCTGAGTAGCTGCAATAAGCCCCCTAAGTTGCAGGATGAGTTCAGGGAGCTTAGCAGTTGACTCCTATTCCTCCCAAAAACATACCCACTGAAGGCTTCTTCACTAAAACACTATGCAAAACTGATGTACATAGAACTATAGAAAAGTTACGGCACAGAAGGAGGCCATTCAGCCCCTCATGCCTGCGCCAGGGGACATGGCCGAAGTTGCTGCAAGGTCCAGGTGGCACACAGAATTAGGAAAATCCATGACCATTTACTTGTTACATAGCTATGACATCAGCATGGTGAGCTCCATGTTTCGTATACTAACTTTGGGGTAAATTTAAATGAGGCTTTACTCTGGGCAAAATCTCATTTGTCAGGTTGGGGATCAAAGAATTAGGCACAGTTTAGACAGCTCAATTGGTGGGGTTCCCAGATCTCTGGCAATCATTTTTTTCAATCACTAGAAAACCTGGAACACCATGAATTAGGTCCCACTGACCTGCACACCCAATTCTCTGAGCTGCATCTGCATTGCCAAGGCACCATGCCATTAACATAGCCTTGCTGAATCTAGCCCATCATATCACCACGGTTTAAAACTACTGCAAACTCTGAGTTAACAGTGAGGCAACAAAATAAATTATTCCTAACTAGAATTTCTATAACCTCTAGATATTCCAAAAATCACATATGCCAAGTAGAATGTATTTTGTTACTAATCTTTCAGAAGCTAAAAAGACATCCTCCTGCCAATGTTTCAGAATTACAAAACTAGCAATCAAGCATGAGTTAGGAGGCCAGATGTTGGGTGGAGGCATCACTCCCTAAATAAAGTACTACTCCCACAAGAGTGGACTTTTTGCTTATGTGGAGACTAAACACCAAGATGAGCTAGTTTGACTGAAAGGCCTGTTCCTGTGTTGCAACCTCTATGTATATTGGAGATTAAAAATAGAATTCCACTGGTGGATTAGAATTTTCCAGGGTGGGAATTGAAAGAGATGGAGAGATGTTAGTTGACTCATTGCTCACCTTGTCTATACAGAGACAGCTGCCAATAAACAAAGGAATTGGATGCTGGGTTCTAGTGCCATCTCAGTTAAATTCAAATTCCCAGAGGTTATGATGTACAATGTCCCGGTCAGTCGAGCTATACTCAGAGGCTTACATATAGTTCTGGTCACTGTGACACCAGGACCACCCAGTCCTTAAACAGAGGAGAGCAATGAGACTAATCACCAATGTCAGAGGAGCTATGAGATTTGATAAGCTATGGTTCGCCACTCTTGAAAAAAGATCTGTCAGCAGGGACCATATAGAGATATAAGATAGGAGAAGGAGCTAATTCTAAACAGTACTTTTAGATATGTAAGGGCATAGGTTCAAAGGGGTAAAGAGCAGAATTAGGACAGGTGCCAGGCTTTACACAGCTATTGATTGACAGCTGAGGCAGGTTGCCAAGGCAGACCCTTGACACTGAAGGCATTTAGGAAATGGCTAAATACTGCAGGGTTGATATTCTGGAAAGATGTAAATAAATGGGCCGAAGTTCCTTTTTCATCTGTACCTATCTAATGAGTAAAGCTGCACAGTAATAATTGCTTTTTCTGGTAACCAAATCCAGATGTTCATTACTTTGAGGAAAATGACTTCTGGTCCTTAGTTTTGCTTGAGGTTTATTCATTTTATACTCACTTCTCCATTTCCTGTGGTCACTGTCCAAATTAAATAGCATATTTACATCTGCATTATCTATATCACCAGCACACTAGAGGCCAGGACCATAATCCTATTGATTAAAAAATAGTTCAGCTCTGTGAGTTTCTCTTCATAACTTAGGACAGAGAATTTTTTTTCTTCTTTCATGGGATGTGGCCATCACTGGCTAAGCCAGCAATTATTGTCCATCCTTGAGTGCCATTGAGAGGGTGGTGCTGAGCCGCCTTCTTGAACTGCTGCAATCCATGTGGAGTAGGTATACGTACAGTGCTGTTAGGGCGAGAGTTCCAGGATTTTGACCCAGCGACAGTGAAGGAATGGCAATATAGTTCCAATCAGGATGGTATGTGGCTTGGAGGGGAGCTTGCAGGTGGTGGTGTTCTCATGTATCTGCTGCCCTTGTCCTTCTAGATGGTAGAGGTCACACGTTTGTAAGGTGCTGTTGAAAGAGCCTTGGTGAGTTGTTGCAGTGCATCTTGCAGATGGTACACACTACTGCCACTGTACTTCGGTAGTGGAGGGAGTGAATGTTTAAGGTGGTGGATCGGGTTCCAATGAAGTAGGCTGCTTTGTCCTGGATGGTGTCAACCTTCTTGCGTGTTGTTGGAGTTGCACTCATCCAGGTAACTGGAGAGTATTCCATCACACTCCTGACTTGTGCCTTGTGGATGGAGGACAGGCTTTGGGGAGTCAGGAGGTGAGTTACTCGCCACAGAATTGCCAGCCTTTGACCTGGTCTTGTAGCCACAGTACTTATATGGCTGGTCCAGTTCAGCTTCTGGTCAAGGGTAACCCCTAGGATGTTGATAGTGGGGAAATTCAGCAATTGTAATGCCTTTGAATTTCAGGGGGACATGGTTACATTCTCTCTTGTTAGAGATTGTCATTGCCTGAATATTGTCAGGACCCATAGCTTTTGCAGTATCCAGTGCCTTCAGTCGTTTCTTGATATCATGAGGAGTGAAACAAATTGGTTGAAGACTGGCATCTGTGATGCTGGGGACTTCAGGAGGAGGCCGAGATGGATCATCCACTCGGCACTTCTGGCTGAAGATTGTTGCAAATGCTTCAGCCTTGTCTTTTGTACTGATGTTCTGGACTTCCCCAGCCTCCTCCTCCTGTTAGTTGTTTAATTGTCCACCACCACTCACGACTAGATGTGGCAGGACTGCAGAGCTTAATTCTGATTGGTTGGTTGTGGGATCGCTTAGTTCTATCGCATGCTGCTTCTGCTGTTTGGCATGCATGTAGTCCTGTCTTGTAGCTTCACCAGGCTGACACCTCATTATTAGGAATGCCTGGTACTGCTCCTGGTATGCCCTCGTGCACTCTTCATTGAACCAGGATTGGTCCCCCAGCTTGATGGTAATGGTAGATTGGAGGATATGTCGAGCCGTGAGGTTACAGATTGTGGTTGAATACAATTTTGCTGCTGCTGATGGCCCACAGCACCTCATGGATGCCCAGATTTCAGTTGCTAGATCTGTTGGAAATCTATCCCAATTAGCACAGTGGTAGTACCACACTACACGATGGAGGGTATCCTCAAAGGGACGTCATTTCCACAAGGACTGTACGGTGGTCACTCCCACCAATACTGTCATGGCAGATGCAGCTGCGACAGGTAGACTGGTGAAGTCAAGGTCAAGTAGGTCTTTCCCTCTTATTGGCCTCCTCACCACCTGCTGCAGACCCAGTCTAGCAATTATTCCTTTGGGACTCTGCCAGCTTGGTCAGTAGTGGTGCTACTGAGCCACTCTTGGTGACGGACATTGAAGTCCCCCACCCACAGTATATTCTGTGCTGTTGCCACCCTCAGTGCTTTTTCGAAGTGGTGTTCAACATGGAGGAGTTACTGATTCATCAGCTGAGGGGGGGCAGTAGGTGGTACTCAGCAGGAAGTTTTGTGCCCATGTTTGACCTGCTGTCATGAGATTTCATGAGGCCTGGAATCAATGTAGAGGACTCCCAGGGCTACTCCCACTCAACCGTATACCACTGTTCTGCCACTTCTGGTGGGTCTGTCCTATCGGTGGGACAGGACATACCCACGGATGGTAATGGTGGTGTCTGGGACGTTGTCTGTGAGATATAATTCAATGAGTATGACTTTGTCAGGCTGTTGCTTGACTAGTCTGTGGGACAGCTCTCCCAATTTTGGCACAAGCCCCCAGATGTTAGTAACGAGGACTTTGCATGACGGGCTGTTGTCGTTTCTGGTGCCTAGGTCGATGCCAGGTGGTCCATCCGGTTTCATTCCTTTCAAACTTTTCTTTAGCGGTTTGGTACGTGAGTGGCTTGCCAGGTCATTTCAGAGGGCATTTAAGAGACAACCACATTGCTGTGGGTCTGGAGTCACATGTGGGCCAGACCAGGTATGGACAGCAGATTTCCTTCTATAAAGGTCATTAGTGAACCAGATGGGTTTTTACAACAATCAATAATGATTTCATTGTCACCATTATTGAGTCTAGAGATTATTGAGTTTAGAGCAACACACCAAGGCACCTTAGACAGCACCTTACAAACCCATGACCTCTACCAACTTGAAGGACAAGGGCAGCAGATGCATGGGAACACCAACACTTGCAAGTTCCTCTCCAAGTCACACACCATCCTGACTTGGAACTATATCACCGTTCCTTCACTGTCGCTGGGTCAAAATTCTGGAACTCCCTTCCTAACAGCACTGTGGGTGTACCTATACTCCACATGGACTGCAGCGGTTCAAGAAGGCAGCTCAGCATCATCTTCTCAAGGGCAATTAGGGATGGGCAACAAATGCTGGCATAGCCAGCAACGCCCACATCCCAGGAAAGGATGAATAAAAAAAATTGTAGAATCACTGCTGTTTTTTAAAAATCTGAACCCTCTCCAAGTGACTGCTGCCCTTTTAAAGATTGGATGTCCAAACTTACAATGATAAAATAAAATTTAAAAAATTTAAAAAAATAAATGATAGTAACTTCACTTATACAGTACTTTATGACACTGAAGCACTTTACTTCATTCATTACCTTTGGTAAAGTAGTAACTGTTCCTATGCATTTTACAACATCAACAGCACAGAAACAAGCATAAAATGAATTATCAGTTAATCTTTTTTTCATTTACTGGTATTGGTTGATGTATAACTACTGACCGAAACCCTTGTAAAAGTCCCTGCACTTCAAATATGGCGTGGAACCTTAAACATCTTACTGAATCATTAGAAGAGAAAAACAACTTATCTGAAAGACAGAAAATGTGACAATGCAGTACTTGCTTAGAAATACACTGGAGTGTCAACCTAAATGATAAGGTTAAAACTCTCCAATATGGAGCTCTGATCTACAATCTACTGACTCAAGGCAAGACTGCCCCCAACGACTCACACTCATGTGCCTTGTCTTTGCAATAAAGTCAACCACTGAGTGAATCTGTGAGGAGCAGCAATGGAGGATTTAATATCTAAAAGTACTGATGGCTGAAATCAAAGGTGACACACTAATCACAAAATGGCAGAGGATGCAAACTCCAAATGTAGTCTCAACAATGACTAAAATTGAGCTGTTTCAATTTACAATCGGATGTCCTAAAAATATATTGCATTGTGAATATTAAGCATATTGATAACTGTCCCACATAAATTGGCTGCATTCAGTGCATGGTCAAACATGCAATCTTTTTCATGTTTGCTAATAACAACAAATTGCATTTATGGAGCACCTTTAACTTAGTAGTATTAAGCAGTATCTTAAAGGAGAGAGAGGCAGAGGGGAGAGCAGTTTAGGGAGGAAATTACAGAGATTGGAACCTAGACAAGCTGAAGGTATGGCTGCCAATGGTGGAGGGAAGGAAAACAGGGATGCACAATAAGCCAGAATTGGAAGAAGGCAGAACTCTGGGAGAGGTATAAGGTTGGAGTCGGTAACAGATAAAAAGGGGCCATGGAGGGTTTTGAACAGAAGAATGAGAGATTTTAATTTGGGATTTTTCTGGACCAGAAGCCAATGTAGGTCAGAGACCACAGGGATGATGGGTGAATGGGACTTGGTGTGAGTTAGGGTACAAGCAACAGAGCTTAAGTTTACTGAGGATGGAAGATGGGAGGCCAGCCAGGAGATCATTGGAAGAGTCGACCCTGGAAGTAACAAAGGCATGAATGAGAGTTCAACAGCACATGGGCTGAGACGGGGCAGAGACGGGAAATATTACAGGGGTGGAAGTAGGCAGTCTTGGTGATGGAGAGGATATAGGTTCATAAGTCCAGCTCAGGGCCAGGGTCAAATAGGATGCTAAGGTCACAAGCAGTCTGGACAATGGCTTCAGCCTTCCCAATATTTAATTGAAGGAAATTTCTTCTCATCCAATCCTGGACAAATTTGGGCAAAACAAAAGCATGGCAAATCAGAAGCCATGGAGCATTAAGGGAGATGATGATGAGATGGAGCTTGGTGTCATCAGCCTACATGTGAAATCTGATGATTTTCTGATTATATAACCGAGGGGCAGCACGTAGAAGAGAAACAGGAGGGGGCTAAAGATACGTCCTTTGGGAACTCTACAGTTGACAATGTGGGAGTGGGAAGAGAAGCCATTGCTGTAGATTCCCTGGCTATGAATAGATAGATAAAAATGGGACCAGGTGAGGGCAGTCCCACTCAGACAGACAATGAAGGAGAGACTTTAAAGGAGAATAATATGGCCAACCATGTCAAAGGCTGCAGACAGGTCACAGTCACGTAGGATGTCATTTCTGACTTTAATATTTCAGTGTAGTGGCAGGGGCAGAAACCGGATTGGAGAGGTTCAAACAGAGTTGTGAAAAAATGGGCACGGATTTGAGAGATGACTCCATGTTCAAGGACTTTAGTGGAAAGAGAGGTTGGAAATGGAGGCAGTAGTTTGCAAGGACAGAGGGGTCAAAGGCGGGTGATGATGGCAGATTGTCAGGGGAGGTGGACAATGCCTGAGGAAAGGGAGCTGTTAACAATATCAACTAATATGGGCACCTGAAAGAAAATTGGTTGGTCAGCAGTTTAGTGGAAACAGAGTCGCGAGAGCAGGAGATGAGTCTCACAGAGACGAACTTAGAAAGGGCATGAGCGGAGATAGGAGAGAAACAAGAGAAAGATGTGAGTTCAGGGCTAGGGCAGGGGAAATCCTCAGGGGAGGTTTGGCTTCGTGGACTGTGGAAGAGAAGGATGGGGCAGAGGCAGCTGAATGGTTGATCTTGATATTAGTGACAATGATGTCCATAAGCTTCTTGCATGTATTTTTGGAGCTGAGTGTGGAGCAGATGGAGGAGAGAGATTTAAGAGTCATTTGGCAATGGGGAAGAGAAGCTAAAAGTTATCTTTGCCTTCCAGGATGATCCTAGAGTAGTGAACAATTTTGGTACAGGAGATTAGGACCAGATAGTGTTTTATGTGGTGCAACCAGATCTGACAATATATAGCTCAACTAATTTTCGCCAAGGACACTGGAGTGTGCATCCCTTGGATTTAAAATTTAGACATTCACTTTGTTCATCACCGGCACACTGTGGCTGCAGTGTGTAACATCTACAAGATGCACTGCAGCAGTTCACCAAAGTTCCTTCAACAGCACCTTCCAAATCCACAACCTCTACCGCCTAGAAAAAAAGGGCCGCAGACGCAAGGGGAATTTAAGAGTCATTTGGCAATGGGGAAGAGAAGCTAAAAGTTATCTTTGCATTCCAGGATGATCCTAGACTAGTGAACAGTTTTGGTACACCTGCAAGTTCCACTCATCATACATCATCCTGACTTAAAAGTATTATTACCGTTCCTTCATCGTTGCTGGATTAAAATCCTGGAACTCCCTATCTAATAGAACTGTGGGTGTACCTACACCCATGGAGTGCCGCAGTTTAAAAAGGCAGATCATCACCACCTTCTCAAGGGTAATTAGGGATGTGCAATAAATGCTGACCTTGGCAGCAATGCCCACATCCTATGAGCCAATTAAAATATGGGGGCCATAACTTGGGGAACGACTGCATCAGGGAGAGCAATGGCATTACTGGGGACTACAGCATCAAAGGTGAAGCTGAAAGAAATGATTGAGAGGTTGGCAGCTCCAAAAATATCGTGGGAAATAGACTAGACAGTTGAGAATCCAAAAATGCCATTGTACATGACTTGGGGAGAGTTTTTTCAAGTGTAATCACAGAAGAAAGTGGTAGTTGGAAGGGGAAAGCAGTACAGGAGGAAAGGAAGTGATCTGAGATGGCCTTATCTGTGGTTGAAATGATCGGAGTAGAGAGACAACGTGAGATGACAAGGTCGAAAAGGTGGCCATAAATATGGATAGGAGAGTTTATATGGAGGAAAAGGTTCAGGGAGGACAGGAGGGCAGTGAAGCAAGAGGAGAGGGCACCATGAGTCGAGATGGAGATTGAAAAGTTGCTTGGTGCTGGTGGTGAGCAAGGAAATCAATGAAGAGATTATCAGTGAAGATAATGGGCTGCATTTTACCAGCTCCCTGACGTCAGGGGTCATGGCAGCGGGGCACGGAAAATATCTCCAGGAGAGGTCTTCCATGGGCCTCAACGCTGGGAAGGCCCTGCCCCATTTTACCGGTGTCGGTGAGGCCTCAGGGTGGCCCCACTGCCACTCAGCAAAAAAAATTTAATTTAAATATGTTAATAAAGGTTAATGAATGAATAATGACTTATCTTGTAGCGATGGCAGTCCTACACTGATATTCCGGCCAGTGGCCGAAGACATCCGAGGCGGAACACTGGTGGGGAGGGGGGTTGTGGGAAAATCTATTACTATTGGGCGAGGGGATGGTGGGAAGAGGTTGAAGGGCAAAGATATCTAAGTTTGGGGGTGAAGTTTGGGACCACCAAAATAGTTTTTCGAGGGGAGAGGGAAATAAATAACTTGTTAGGTCATTGGTGGGGGCTGTAAGAGGGGCTTCGTTCTTTTATTGAACGTATAAATTTAAATTACACTTGCAGTTCTCTTCAAAAATGTGAATGTCTTGTAAGGGCTTGAAGCCCTTTAAAAATGGCACTGGCGGCTGCACAGTGGCACTGGAGGGCATTGCCTGGGACGGAACGCCCACTCCCTCTACATCATTGGGGGCGGGCGTTGCAACCCCTCCATGTTAATGAGCCACTGCGCGAAACATCGCGGCGGCTCCATGGTGCACATCTCACATGTGTGCCGTGCCAATCCAGAAGCTCACCGCCGACTATAAAAATTCAGCCTATGTGTTGCCTTTCATTGTGTTACACGTGTTTCATATTTGTTGTTTTAGTGCACTTTACCTTACCTTCATCCACACTATAATTCATGTGTTATTCCTCAACCCTCCATTTAAGGGGTGATTTTAATGCTTGTCTTAGGGAACCTCGTCCTTGGGAAGCATTGTAAGAAATGGGATCCCTTTAAGAAATAATACTTCTCAGAGTATTACAGAATTCTTATAGAAACAGTAGGCATAATATGAAACAGACCCACAGAAGAGGTATTTTTCTCAAAAAGGACAGAGAAGCAGTTCCAGGGTCATACTGGTGTAAACAAGATAGGGAGAAATGATCATGACATTCCCAAAGAGGTCATATAGAAGCCACTAGACACCATAGAGATTCCTAAGCTGATACGAGGGAACCTTGTGTACCCCAAGTGTCTAATGAAAGCTAACATTTGACTTCGAGCTGAAGTGATGGACAAGAGGGAGGTGACGACCCCGATATCTCAGGTACCTGTCCCGTATTCATTGGTCAGAAGGGTTCGAACAATTGATTGACAGAGGGGGAACTACCAGCCCCTAGAAATAAAGTATTTAAACAATTGCACTGTTTGAAGGAAAGAAGGGGAAGTTCCCGAAGCTTAGCCTGGGCTGAGCGTTAGGCTTCAGCTAACACTTTGGTTAGCTCTAGAAGACTGAGGACCAAAGAGGCCACCCACATCTTACGTGCCTCATCCCTTAGGAAGATTGAGAACTAGAGGCCTGCTCAGGTCGGGAAAAAAGAACCTGACCCGAACCCGACCGAACCACAGTGGACCCGAGCCCTCCCCGGCCCGAGTCCCTCCGATTTTGCCCCGAGCCCAACCCGACCCTACTCAACCCGACCCGACCATCCCTTTACTTACCTTCCGGCTCGGAAGCTCCAGGAAGCTGCACTGCATGCGTGATGACGTCACAGTGACGTCACTCACTCACTGCGCAGACACAGTTTCATCCCGGAGTCCCAGCTCAGGTATGTTTTTTAATTTTAATACTTACCGACAGAGCACTTACCGTATGTGTCCGACCCGACCTGACCCTACTCGACCTGGACTCGGCCCGACCCAACCCTACCCGACCTGGACTCAGCCCGACCCGAGCCGAGCCTGAAAGCTGTATCCTGAAGATGGGCCCGACCTGACCCAAACCCGACACATGTCGTCGGGTCCTGTCGCGTTAGGGTCGGGTATCAGGCCTCTACTGCGAACACCATTCTGCCCCACTGTATGATCAGTAATCCGTCCAATCTGTCATGGGTTATTAGTCTTTTCTGTCTATTTAGCTTATGCATCATCATATTTAAACTGCTACATCTTAATATACATTATATTTAAACTGTTGCTTCTTAATAAACTATTTTTAAATCACATTATGAGCTCAACCCCCTTCTTTGGGTATCTGTGACTCCCAAACCTAAATCTTATAGCCTGAAGTTAAAAAAACGATCCCTTTAATGTATCGCTTATACCAATGATTTGGACAGAAAGTTTGATGTCATTGTAGCATTACTATATTTATCTTCCCTGTTATTGTTAATAGCAGAACAGGCCATGCTGAATTCCATTAATCACTGCCTCACAGACAGAGGATTTTCCATTTATCATCACCCTCTGCTTTCTGTTGGTAAATCTCTTTTGAATCCAGCCAGCAAATTCTTAATTTTCATTTTAATTTCTAACAGCCTTAATTTGGGGAAAACCTCATAAGGAGAACGTTATTAAATGTCCTCTGGAAATCAAAGTTATGGCAAACGAATTGTCCTTGCCCTCTAATTAATTGCACGCTCAAAGAAATCCAGTCCATCAAAGAATTTATAATTTTCTCAATTTTCCATTGTTTCTTTGTCTTTTTGCTGTTCTGTTCTCTTTTATCTGTGTTCTTCTTCACCTGTACATACCTATTATAAATATCCATGCCTGATGTCTCACTATCTTTCTCCTGCTGCCTTTGACTGCCTGACTGCACAGCATTCCCATTAGGACAGGGGCTAGTTTGTGCACACATTTTCTAATTAGCACAAGAGTTTTAAACAACAAATCTGGAGGCCAAATAGAGCCTAAAATTGATGGAGCCACCAAGGAAATCCCACAGTACAGGCATGTATAAATGGTGTACAAATAGAGGTTTTTCAGTGCAGATGCTGAATATACAGAACATGTTCCACTTCATTTAAGTAGTGTGGATCACAGACGACTTATTGAGCAGACACTGCAAGGCTTTGATTTAAACTGCAGCTGAGGGCCAGGCCATACACAGGTGGTCTACAGGTGTGTCTACAAATGCCAAGTTCAGTGGCTTCAAGCCTTTAGGCTGTTACTTAAATTGCAGGCAAATAAAGCAGCAGGGTTCCTCAAATCAATTGGAAAGGTTGTTATTGGCAGCACTTCTGTTCCCATTTCACACACACAGGGCACTGTATGAATAACGTTCAGGGTGGAATGCAGGCTGCATTTCACCAACTAGCGTCATTAATTGAATAAGGTAGGAAATCAATATACCAGCATCACACACCATCAAATCAATAGTGGATTTTGGTGGCTATGCCAATATTCTACTTCTCTTGTTACTTTACTATTTACCACACAAGTGGATTTCCTGCGGTGCTGCCCAAAGGCAGTTATAGGGGTAAATTTTAACACAGCCTGCCCAGCGTGGGCCCAATGCTTTCCCATCCATGTCTACCTAATTCACCTCATAACACCAGATAGCATCTTCGGCTTTGCAACATCACTTTAACTTCCATGTTTGGGAGGCCCACCAGGGCCCAACCCTAACAGCTGAGCCACAGCGTTAGTTGTGGAGTGGTCAGAAGAGGACAAGATAAGTCTAAAAATTTAACTTCCTATGGAATCCTTAAAGGCCAAGAAAGGTTCCTCAGTATCCTCAAGGAGTCCTTTCTTTCTCAGCTCCTAGCGCCAGCATTAGCTGCAAAATTCCATCGCCTCCACCCATCAGCGCTAACGTTATACTGTTCCCTTAGAACCCATCATCCTTTGGCTCCTGACACAATTTATGCTGCTGCACCCCCCCCAACTCTGTTGCCACTCCCACAAGTTTTGGGCGGGATACTCTCACTTTATTCAAATGAAGACTGAGAGTTAAAATGGTCCTGGCACAGTGCTAAGCCTCCCACAGGTTTTCCCTCCCACCCTGCATCCCAGCCTATCCTGAAAGCACCTCCAGATAAAATCCATGCCAGTATTATCAATGTTATTGAATTTCAAAAGGAGAATGTTTTAATACAATGATAATAACTTGAAAGTACATGGGCACATTACATTTAGGATGTGAGTAACTCCAGCATGGTAAGATCCGATTCCCCCAATTTTAGGGATTGTTTTGGTTTGCTTGGATTGAAACTCTGCTCACTAACTGGATTTCTGCCTTGAGTTGGTGTAGGAATCAACTTCAAAATAACAGACTTCAGGTTGGCTTTTTTCTATGCTCAGACTGAGAAGAATTATATGCCCATTAATCAGGAAAAATTGTCCTGCTAGGCGTTTACAGCTCTTTGTTGGCTTGGTCTGCCTCCACCTAAATACAAGACATCAGATTTTGACTATATCATTACCAAACACCAAAAAATAAACCAGGGGGTTAATAAAGCTCACAATCTAATACCAATCTCTCAAGCATTGAGCTTTGAAATATCTTCTTAAGCACCACTAGAAATGCTATTCCTGACTTTGCTTGCAATACGCATGTCTTTTTTTCTGTCTTTCAGAATATAGTCATGGCACTCAGATCAAATGAAAAGTCATTGTGCATGAACCTCATTGAGGTAAAATATGAAGACTACTGTATGAAGAGTCCTACAGGAAAGAGAGAGCATTTCGGTCTGTAAAGTGCTGACATCAAACTGTAATAGAGTTATTAATATGCTTTATAGAACGTTTGTGTACAGCACGGTGGTTTCCATAGTCTCTCAACATTCCAAGATATATTCTTAATCCCTCTAGAATGTCTTTTGCTTGAACTCTCCTAAACAAAATATACAAGGCCTGGATTCACTTCTCAAAACCTCTCGTAAACAGTATAAATTGGCTACAAATCCTTCTGGAACCTGGAACCAAAGACTTTCAGTATTGCCGGTAAAGTTGATTTACAATTGCCACATGGTCCCATCAAACCTAGTTGGAGGCAACTTTAAAAAACAAAATGTTCACTGAATATAAATTGGAAAAAATTCTCCTAAGATGTATTTCATAATTTTTTTGAGAAACATGTTTGAAGAAGATTTATATTTGTGCTCTTTGAAACAAGATTTCTCAAACAATAAAATCTCCAAATTTACAATGCCAGAGGGATATAGAAGCAGCAACACTTGAGGTGCAAACGTGCACAGCTCACAATCCAACAGGGGGGGTCTGATAATAAATGCTGCTCATTAGTGCTTTCCCCCAAATTGTACAACGTACCTCTTGTGTGGTAGGAGACGTTATGATTTGTGGCTGTATAATTGAAGCCTGTCAAAGTGAATGCATCCATTGTGAGGCAACAGGCAACTTCATGAAATAATTCCTCTTACTGCCTCTTCATGAACCCTTGCTATCTGTGCATTACTCAACAACGCTAAAAACTGCCTTGCACAACCAAGTGGGTTGTTTTATCCCCAAGATAGGGGTAAGTCTGAAAAGCAATATCCAACAGTCGAGAGCACAAGCCCAGACAAAACTTCCGACAGTTTACAGTTTGATTAGTTTTCCAGCTGGGTCTGTAAGCCCAGTTTCAAACACTGGCGTAAACTATTTATTGTTGGCACTGTCTAACGACTCAGAGAACTTACATTATTATAACATTTTCACATCTTCAGGACATCTTAAATGTGCCTTACAACCAATTAATTAATTTAAATGTAGTCACTGTTGTTCCAACAGGCAAGTGCAGCAGCCAATTGGTAGACAGCAAGATCCCACGAACAGATGAATGACCAGTTAATCTGTTTTTGATCGTGTTGATTGAGATATAAATATTGGCCAGGTCACCAGGAGAACTCTCCTGTTCTTTGAATCTTGCTATGGAGACTTTTACCTCCACCTGAACAGCCAGATGCAACCTTGTTAGAATATCACATCCAAAAGACTGTGGCTGGAGTTTTTCCAGCTCGCTGCCAAGATCAGCAGCGAGCTTCAAAAGCAGCAGCGCGCACGCACAGGATTCGCTCTGCCAAGCCGACGCGTTATTTAGCCCGGCAACGGCCATGGCATCTGGCGCCATTGCATAGGCACCAGCGCCATTTTTAAAGGGTTTGCAGCCCTTCCAGTTAATTTACATATTTAAGGGAACAGTCACTATAAATTGAATTTTAAAAATGTAATATATGATTAAAGCCCCTCTTCCACCCCGCCCCATGAGTAAAGACTTTATTGATTGACCTCTCCCCCACAAAAAAAATTATCTTCTGATCCCAACCTTCCCCCCACCGAACTTTATTCACTTTCAACTTCAACCCCTTCCCACCATCCCCTCCACCAATCGCAAGAGTTTTCCCCGCTCCCTCCCGCCCTGAAAACGTAACTCCTCCCTCCCGCCCCCTCGTGTTCCGGAGTTCCGAAGGTGTGGAAGTTCTGGCAACCAGCCGGAATATCGGAGCGGGACAGCCATCTCAACAAGGTAAGCATTAATTAATTCATTGATATTTATTTCCATATTGAAATGAGGTTCCCATCGCTGTGTGGCGGGGCGGGACGGGGGGGGGGGGGGGGGTTGCCACCAGGAGGCCTCGCCGCTGCCGGTAATATGGGGCAGGGTCTTCTTGGAGCCAAGGCCCATGTCGGGCCGCTCCCGGAGGTATTTTTTGGGTCCCCCTGCCACAACACCCGACATCAAGGGGCTGGTAAAATCCAGCCCAGTGCTCTCAACAGTGCATTGAAGTGTCCGCCTAGATTATATGCTCAAATCCTAGAACTGAGCTTGAATCCACAACTATCTAACAATGGTAAGAGTGGTACCGCTGGGCAGATTTGTGGGAGTAATTAGTAAGTCCCTGGGGCCTGCTTTAAAGGGATAAAATATTAGCCAATCAATCATTTGTATATTGTCCATTATAAATTGTGATGTAACAAATTTCCAATCAAGTAGCTGCAAACAAGTTTGACCACAACTTTTTGGGATGAATTCACCTATCAAGTAGTTCCAGTGGGAAACCAAGTTAGAAGGGAGAGCAGGTCACACAACTGGTCCAACAGCATTGTAGCTGTGCCTCCAACCTACCCTCCCTTCAAGCATGGCTCCCCTCTATCCAGTCCATCAGAGGCCGGTTAATCCTTCATATGTCTGAATTGTTAGGAAAACAAGAATGTGAATTTCTCCCATAAATAGCTCAAATACGCCATTAACTATTCTGTTTTTTTACTTCCTATTATTAAATGCACAAATAACATAACAATGTTGTGCACAATCCTCATCCATTATTTTGTCATCTCAAGGCCCCATTTTTCTGGAGCTTTTGGCACTAACTCTCAAGCTGATCAGGTTTCACATGTATGTTGACAACACTCAGTTCAACTTCACCACCACCTCTCTCAACCCGTCCAATACTTCTCATCTGTCATGTTGCTAGGCCGATATCGTGTTGAATGAAAAGAAGCTTCCCCCAATTAAATACGAGACGACCAATATCCATATCTTCTCCATCACCAAGTCTACCTTTACCTGCATAATATCACCCGCCTCCACTTCTGCTTTAGCTCATCTGCTGCTCCACCCTATCTCCAGTGCTTCAACCCTCTAAGATCTTTGCGCTCCTCTAATTCTGGCCTCTTGCACGTCCCCAATATTCACCATTCCACCATCGGCAGCAATGCCTTCAAAACTGCGATGGTGGGATTGGAACCCATGTTCACAGGGGATTAGCATGGGCCTCTGGATTACTAGCTCTGGCACAGTGGCGCAGTGGTGGGGCGGCACAGTGGCGCAGTGGTTAGCACCGCAGCCTCACAGCTCCAGCGACCCAGGTTCAATTCTGGGTACTGCCTGTGTGGAGTTTGCAAGTTCTCCCTGTGTCTGCGTGGGTTTCCTCCGGGTGCTCCGGTTTCCTCCCACATGCCAAAAGACTTGCAGGTTGATAGGTAAATTGGCCATTATAAATTGCTCCTAGTATAGGTAGGTGGAAGGGGAAAATAGGGACAGGTTACGATGTGGTAGGAATATGGGATTAGTGTAGGATTAGTATAAATGGGTGGTTAATGGTCGGCACAGACTCGGTGGGCCGAAGGGCCTGTTTCAGTGCTGTATCTCTAAAACTAAAACTAAAACTAAACTGCCTAGGCCTGAAGCTCTGGAATTCTCTAAGTAAACCACTCCATCTCTTCACCTCTCTTTCCCCTTCAAGATACTCCTTAAAACCTATGTCTTTGACCAAACTTTTGGCCACCTCTCCTAATATTTCCTACTGTAGATTTTGTTGGATAGCACTCTTGTGATGTGCTTTGGGACATTTTGCTTTGCTAAAGGTGCTATTTAAATGTTGCTTGTTGTTACTGAAGCATCAACTCATAGGGCTGGATTTTACCTGCTCCTCAGCATCGGGGGTTATGTCAGGGGGGCCTGGAAAATACTTCCAGGAGAGGCCGCCATGGGCCTCAAAGCTAGGAAGGTCCCGCCCCATTTTACCAGCGGCAGAGAGGCCTCGGAGTGCCCCCCACCCACCCCACCCTGCGCTGCTCGGCACCGGAAACATAATTTAAATATTTAAATAAATGTTAATCAGTGTATATTAGCTTACTTTTTGACGACGGCCATCCCATGCAGATATTCTGGCCGGTTGCTGGAACTCCCATGCCTTTGGATCTCCAGGCAGAGATCCGAGGCAGAACACTGGTGGGGAGGGAGGAGAAGTGAAGTTTTCGGGGCAGAAGGTGGGGGGAGAAAGAGAAAACTCTTTCTATTGGCTGAGGAGATGGTGGGAAGGGGTTGACGGACAAAGTTAATGAAGTTCCGGGCAGAAAGTTCAGGATGGGAAGAAAAGTTTTTTTGAGGGGAGAGGGCAATAAATGAATCAATTAGTCATTGGGAGGGGGTGGGAGAGGGGCTTTGAACTTTTATCAAAGTTTTTTATGTCACTGAAATGTACATTTCTCTTTAAAAATTTCAATAAGTTGTAAAGGCGTGGAGCCATTTAAAAATGGTGATGGCGCCTGTGCAGTGGTGCCGGACGCCATTACCGGGGACGGAGCACCTGCCCCCTCTATGTCATCGGGAGTGGGCAGTTCAGCCCCTCCATGTAAATGAGCCACCATGTGAAATATTGTGGCGGCTCCGCAGCGCACATATCGCGCATGTGCCACGCCTTCTTAGAATAATGGCGAAAATGGCGAAGAATTGCTATAAAAATTCAGCCCATAGAATCATAGAGCACTTTTCCATAGCATTGCAAAATTTCCCTTTTCTACATGTTTGATAGGTACCAAATTAGCTTGTTAGCAAAATTGAAGCTCATGGGATAAAATAGGCAGCAGCAGATACTAAATAGAAGACAGAGAGTTGTGGTGCATAACTGTTATTCAGAGGGAGGGAGGTGTACAGTGGGGTTCCCCAGGATTCAGTACGAGGACCACTTCTCTTTCTCATATATATTGATGACTTGGACTTAAGGGTACAGCATGCAATTTCAAAATTTGCAGATGACACAAAACTTGGAAATTCAGTAAAAAGAGTGAGGAAGATAGTAATAGACTTCAAGAGGACATTGACAAGCTGGTGAAATAGGCAGATATATAGCAGATGAAATTCAACTCAGAAAAGTGTGAGGTGATACATTTTGGTCGGAAGAATGAGGAGAGACAACCCAAGCTAAATTGTACAATCTTAAAGGGAGTGCAAGAACGGAAGCCTGAGTTTTCACCATGGAGGCAGGAAAAGGATCCATTTCATTTTTGGATCCCACTCCCAGGAGGAAACTGATTCAAGTTAAGATTTTCATGTGGGGGAGCCCTTAATTGGCATGGAGACAGGTTTCCTGTCCAATTAATGGTAGCAGATGGTGTGTGTGTGTGTGCGTGCATGCGTGCGCCGGGAGGGTGGCCCATCTACAGGGTGGTCTTTAGCTGTATCCCCATCCAGGCAGGTAGGGAGGACCTGTGGGCCTGTCAGGAGCACTGGCACCCCAGCCTGCTGCTGGGTGGCCAGTTCCAGGCAGTTGATTTGCCCCCTGTCGCGTTGGGAAACTGGAGACTGACTGGAAAATTCTAGTTGGCATCCTAAATTCATCTTTAACAAGGCTCTTAATGAGTCTAATTGCCTGTCAACCTTGTGGGGGTGGGTGGCCTTCCCGGGCCCCGAATTCATCTCTTCCAAAATGTCTGGCACCGGAAAAGGCATCCTGCAACTGACATGCTGCTGGCACTGGTATTTTTGTGGCCCTCCACCTCTGTTCCTGCCTTTGGGGGCCTAAAAATTCAGCTCAGAGAGACAATTGGTATCTGTCGGCAAATGTTTGAAGGTGGCGGGGCAGATTAACAAAGCAGTTAATAAAGAATGTGGATCCTGGGCTTTATAAATAGAGGCAGAGAGTACAAAAGCCAGGAAGTTACACTAAACCTATACAAAACACTAGTTAGCCCCCAATATAATATATATTTGTTAGTTAGTAGAACACTAGTTAGCCCCCAGCTGGTGTACTGTCTCCAATTCTGGAAAGCATACTTTAGAAAGGAGGTGAAGTCTGTGGAGGGGGTACAAAAGAGATTTACCAGAATGGTTTCAGGGATGAGGGATTACAGTTATGTGGATAGACTGGAGAAACTGGGGTTGTTCTCCTTAGAGCAGAGAAGGCAAAGAGGAGAATCATGAAGGTTTTAGATAGAGTAAATTAAGAGAAACTGTTTTCAGTAGCTGAAGGGTTGATAACCACAGAACATAGATTTAAGGGAATTGGTGAAAGAATCAGAGGTGACATGAGGAAAAGCATTTTTATGTAACAAGTGGTTAGGATTTTGAATGCACTGCCTGATAGGCTGGTGGATGCAAATATAATAGCAGCTTTCAAAAAGTAATTGGATAAATACTTGAAGGAGAAAACATTGCAGGGATGTGGGAAAAGAGCAGAGACTAATTGAATTACTCTTCAAAAGAGTCCAATGGGCTGCATGACTTCCTTCTGTACCAAGCTATTCTAGGATTCTATGATTTATCCCTTTTGAAGGTTATTATTCAATCTGCTTCTACCATTCTTTCAGGCAGTGCATTGCGGATCATAACAACTCTCTGCATAAAAAAAAACTAATCTCCCATCCAGTTCAATTACCATTAACTTAAATCTGTGTCCGCTGGTTACCAACAATTCTGCCAGTGGAAACAGTTTCTCATTTACTCTATCAAAACCCTTCATCCAAAACCTGCCGACAGCATCCTGTCCCTGATTTAAATCCCGCTCGCTTATCAAACCTGACCTTGATGAGCTCAGCATCACCCCATCTCCCAACACACTGACTTCAGAATTCTTGCTTTCCTATACAAATCCCTCCGTGGCCTTCACAACACCTTTTCTGCGTTAACCATCCTTATACTTGTCTTGGATGGCATGTAATTAGTATCAAATTCAGAGCAGTGTTCAGCTACAGGACTTGGGGCTGAATTCAAAATGCTACAGAAAGCCCAAATTTTAAGTAAGGGACTCTCCAATCCTGCTTCATTTCAAACTATAATCCATCCTCACAAGACAGCTCGACATCCCCAAATTTTAACACAAAAGCAAAATACTGCAGATGCCAAAAATAGAAACAGAAAATGCTGGAAATACTCAGCAGGTCAGGCAGTATCTGTGGAAAGAGAAACCGACTTAATGGCTGGAATTTAACATTGGGCAGGACGCCCTGCCACCGGCAAAAAAGTCGGGGGCGAGCCTGCCTCCACCGGGCCTGGGGAGCCACGCAGGGATTTTTCGCTCCCCAAGTCCTTAATTGGCCTTGGGCGGGACTTCCACCTAAGGGCCTTAGTTCATTGGCTACCTGCCGCTTGTGGGTGGGTAGCCATCACCCCACTCCCAACCACCCGATTCTAAAATAGCCCGAAAGTAGGAACATGCCAGGAAACTGGCATGCTGGCCAGTGCCAGGAAATTGCAGACCTGTCTGCCTCTAGTCCCACCTCTGTGGCCATTTAAAAACTCAGCCATCTGTTTCACAAAACCTGGTCCTTAGTTTCACCAGTTTAAAACAGAATCAACTGGCAATAGATTTGCAAATGTCCCTTAAAGACAGAACTTAGCTCATTATTAAATAAGATGAGGTGCAGTGGACTGACCTTGACAATGACGAAGTAGTGCTTGCAACTCTCCTTCCTGGAGGACAGCTCAATTTTCTCCATGACCTGGCTCACCGGCTCACTGGCATAGATGTAAACCCTGGCCTGTAGGCCTTTCTCTTTCTTCACTGCATCTGCTGTCAGATTGTAAATCAATTCTGCAATAAAACATTGAAGGATTAGTCAGTGAGGTTATTACAGCATACGGTGTCAGAACAACAGGCCAGCATTTAGGGCAACAAGGACAATTTCGTTACACTGCAACATCAAAGGTAATGAGATTCTACTGACAATTAACCTCAATGAAATCAGCACCTGTGTGCAATAATATACATCGAAGAAAAATCACACAGCTGGAGGATTCCATGTTGGCAATGTGTTTGGACATACTTGTGATAACCCACTGATGCTGCTTGAATTTCACTAACATAATTTTTCTAGTATTCATCACACAATGAAAAATATTACCCTTCATTTTTTATTCCTACAGTCAATCCATGGTCAGGGGTTTGGATCTTGCTGCGGCAAGGGGTAGGGTATGTTAAATACAGAGTTTAGGTAGCATATGGGTTTCAGAACAAACATCAGCAAAAAATGGTGCAGATTTAAAGTTCCTATAGACTTAGCAGGTAGGATACACTAGTAATCACTGCAGAAGAAAGAACTGAGTGGGAGACACAAGAAAAGAAACAGACAGACAAAGCTAAAGGGAAAGAAAGAGATAAAGAAGAGACGGACGGAGAGGTGGGACAAAACAGAGCGAGTGAAAGAAAGGGAGACAAGAGCAAGAGAAGACAGAGGGACAAAAGAAAAATGCAAACAGATGAACTGACAGAGAGACTGTGAGGGAAGGGGAGAATTAGATAGATAGAGAGAGAGAGAGAAAAGTGGGGGTGGGGAGTGGGAAGAAAGGCAGAGGCAGACAGAGAGCGGCTGTCACCCCACAAGTCAAGCAGCAAAATAAAAGCAAATACCATGGCTGATCCAAGCAGACTTCACTAACAAGCTCTTGTGGATTGTCTAGGGGGAGGATGCAGGTGCATAATAATTCATTTTAATTTCTTTACAATAAAAGAAAATTTTCAAAAAGTAAATGAAAATAAATCAAGTTGCTACATCTTAAGAGTGGGTTGCTAAGCAGTGAATTTTATATTATTGGGACAGATTTTCTCTTTGTTCTAATTTAATGTTTCAAGATTTTGACAGTTCTGTTAGCTGACCTTTTATGATACTCCTCCTGAATTTTGCTTATTTTGTAAGATAAGTGTTAGTCAATCACGGATAAATGGAAAGTCAAGGAGAGCTGGTTCTAACTCACGGGGGAAATGTAATACCGGCTCTTACATCATATGGATAATTGACAATGTGTGTACGGTCTGTAAGTTGTATAAATTAAAATGTATTGCTTTATGCTTCTTGTTGGTCTAGATCTAGTAAACGCAGCCATTAAACTCATGTCACAATATTCTCATCCTGGTCTGTCATGGCCTCTCATCTTCCACTGTGCCTTCCTACTTTTGAAGACATCCAATCAATTCCAACAGTCACACTGCAGTGAGATGGAAACACAATCTGATTGTTCGTTTATTTTTCACTCTTAAATTTTTGCGCGATCTGCATGGACTGACCTCGGTTAATGTGAGAGGTTTAAATCCATCCTGATTTTCACTTGGAGAAGCAGACACTGGGTCTTGAACTCTACCTATGCACATAAATATGCAATGCTTCATTACATGGGACACTTTATATTTTCCATGTGTTACTGGCAGGAAGGAATTGTACCGATGGGATGGGCTCCACCTGAACTAGGCTGCAACCAGGGTCCTAGCAGAAATGATAAATAGGGCAGTCACAAGGACTTTAAATTAGAAAGTGCGGCAGAGGGCTTAGCTGGAAAAGATAGTCTTAATAATAACTCAAAATTAAGTGAAAGGGAAGTGAGTAGAGTAACAGTCAGAAATTGCGCTTTATACACTATAGGTAAAGGGAAAACTAAAACATGTAAAGTAATTAAACCAGGAGAGAGAAATAAAAAAGTGTGAATAAAGAATTAGAACACAGATACAGGTTAGTGTGTGTGACCCAAATAAATGATCTTTATACAAGCACGAAGAGTATACGGAACAAAATGAATGAACTGTGGGCACAAATGCAACTTGGAGGACATGGCATGAGGCCATTACTGAGACACGGCTGCAAGATAGTCAGGATTGGGAAATAAATATATCAAGTTATAAGGTTTAAGGAAAGATAGGTGAAATAGTAGAAGGGAAGGAGTAGCCTTAGTGATTAAGGATGAAATCTCTTCCATGATAAGATAAGTTGTAATAAACGATAAGCAGGCAGTGGAGACTTTATGGGTAAAATTAAGAAATAGAAAAGGAATTTCCACTATTGCGGGAGTTGTAGATAGGCCCCCTGGTGATACCTGTGAACTGGTAGATTATAGAAATGCTGTGATTAGACAAGCATGTAGTAAAGGCAAAGTGGTTTCAATGGAGGACTTTAAGATGCGTATACATTGGGATAAGCAGGCTAGCACGTCAGGAAGGTAATGAATTTCTTCAGTGTATCCAGGATAGTTCTATGCAGCAATATGTCCTAGAGCCAACAAAAGGGCATGCCCAGGACCAGATGTTTTTCCATCCCAGGATTTTCAAGGAAGTAGGTGAGAACATTGCAGATGCCCGAAGTATAATCTTCCAAAGTTCTCTCAATTCAGGAACCATTCTTTTAGACTTGAAACATGCACATGTCACTCCGATATTTACGAAAGGTCAGCGAGGGAAACCAAGGAATTATAGACCAGTTAGCCGAGCATCTGTTGTCGAGAAATTATTAGCATCTATAATTAAGGATAGAGTGACTGGACACCTTAAAAATTTTCCGTTCATCAGATAGAGTCAGCACGGATTTGTAAAGGGTAAGGTCATGCCTGACAAATCTGTTTACATTTTTTGAAGAGATGCATAAAGAAGTGGACTGGGGAATGTCTATGCATGTTTATATATATGGACTTCCAAAGGCATTTGATAAAGTACCTCATAAGAGACTGTTAGCTAAAGTTGAAGTTCATAAAATTGACCTAGTTAAGAGATTGACTGAATGGCAGAAGACAGAGAGTAGGGATAATGGCCAGTCACTCTAATTGGCTGGATGTGACTGGTGACATCCCACAGGAATCTAAGTTGGGGCCTTAACTATTCACTTAAAGGTCATGGACCTGAAATGTTAACTCTATTTCTCTCTCCACAGATGCTGCCAGACCTGTTGAATATTTCCAGCACTTTCCGTTTTTATTTCAGATTTCCAGTATCCATAGTATTTTACTTTTACAAAGGAAGATGGTTGTGGTTGTTGGACACCAATCATCTCAGCCACAGGACATCAATGCAGGAGCTCCTCAGGGCAGTGTCCAAGGCACAACTATCTTCAGCTGTTTCATCAATAACCTTCCCTCCAACATATGGTCAGAAGTGGGGATGTTTGCTGATGATTGCACAGTGTTCAGTGCCATTTGCAACTTCTCATATGCTGCATGTGGGCATAGACTGCTTCAGTAAGACCTGGACAATATTCAGGCTTGGGCTGATAAGTGGCAAGAAACATTCACACCACACAAGTGCCAGGCAATGACCATCTAAGAATCTAAACATCTCCCCTTGCCATTCAATGGCATTATCATTGCTGAATCCCTCACTATCAACATCCTGCAGGTTACCCTTGACCAGAAACTGAACTGACCAGTCACAGAAATACTGTGGCAAATGAGCAGGTCAGAGACTGGGAATTCTGCAGTAACTTACCTCCCGACTCCCTAAAGTCTGTCCACAAGGCACAAGTCAGGTATTTGATGGAATACTCTCTACTTGTCTGGATGACTGCAGTTCCAATAACACTCAAGAAGCTTCACACCATCCAAGACAAAGCAGCCCGCTTGATCATCACCCCTTCCACCACTGGCACATGGTGGCAGCAGTGTGTACCATGTACAAGATGCACTGCAACAACTTGCCAAGGCTCCTTAGACAGTACCTTCCAAACCAGTAACCACCTAGAAGCACAAGGGCAGCAGACGCATGGGAAGACCCCTCCAAATCACACACACCATCCTGACTTGGAACTATATCGTCGTTCTTTCACTGTTGCTGGGTCAAAATCCTGGAACTCCCTTCCTAACAGCACTGTGTACGTACCTCCATCACATGGACTGCAGCAGTTCAAGAAGGCGACTCACCACCACCTTCTCAAGGGCAATTGCTGATGGGCAATAAATGCTGGCCTAGCCAGAGGTGCTCACATTCCAAGAAGGAATAAAAAAATTCTTCATTCATCAGTGAGGGGGAACACATCCCCAGCATCTACCCCGTCAAGTGCTTAAGTATTTTATATGTTTCAATGAGATCACCTTTCATTCTTCTGAACTCTAGGGACTATAGCCCTAGTCTACTCAATCCCTCCTCGTAGGGCAATCCCCTCATCTCAAGAACTGGTCTAGTAAACCTTCATTGTACTCCCTCTAAGGGAAGTATATCCTTCCTTAGGTAAGGAAACCAAAGCTGTACACAGTACTCCAGGCACAGTCTCACCAAGGGCCTATAAAATTGAAGCAAGACTTCTTTACTGTTATACTCTAATCCCTTTGAAATAAAGGCTAACATACCACTTGCTTTCCAGATTGCTTGCTACCTGCATGTTAACTTTCCATGATTCATGTACAAGTCTACCTGAATAGTCACATTTCCCAGTCTCTCACCATTTAAAAAATATTCTGCTTTTCTATTTTGCCTTGCAAAGTAGATAACTTCACAATTCCCCATATTATATTCCATGCACAACTCACTTAACCTGTCAGTATCCCTTTGCAGTCTCTGCATCCTCCTCACAGCAAACATTCCCACCTAACTTGGCCCTGTTGGCAAACTTGGATACAATGCATTGGGTCCCTTCATCTAAGTCATTGATATAGATTGTAAATAGCAGAGGCCCAAGCACTGATACATCTGTACCCTATTAGTTACAACCTGCCAACACGAAAATGATTCATTTATTTCTACTCTCTGTTCTGTCTGTTAAACCAATCCTCAAACCATGCTAATACATTACTTGCATCCCATGAACCCCAGTTTTGTGTAATAACCTCTTGTGTGGCACCTTATCGAATGCTTTTGAAAATCCAAATACACTACATCCACTGGTTCCCCCATAGCTACCCTTCTTGTTACATCCTCAAAGAACTCTAACAGATTTGTCAAACATGATTTTCCTTTCTTAAATCCATGTTGACTATCTAATCATACTATGATTTTCAAAGTGCCCTGTTACCAAGTCCCTAATCACAGATTCCAGTATTTTCCCTACTACTGATGTCAGCCTAAGTGGTTGATAGTTCCCTATTTTCTCTCCCTCCTTTCTTGAATAGCTGGGTTACATTTGCTACCTTCCAATCATGGGAACATTCTGGAATCTATGGAATTCTGGAAGCTTAAGACCAATGCATTCACTATTTCTGTAGCTACCCCTTAAAACCCTAGAATGCAGACCATGAGGTCCAGGGGATTTGTCAACTTTTCGTCCCATTAATTTCTCCAGGAATATTTCTTTACTAATACTAATTTTTCCAAATTCCTCATTCTTGCTGGACCCTTGATTCCCCACTATTTCCAGAATGCTTTTTGTTTCTTCTACCGTGAAGACAGATACAAAGCATTTGTTTAATGTCAGTCATTTCCTATTTCCCATTATAATTTCTCCTGTTTCTGCCTCTAATGGACCCATGTTTACTTTCACCCATTTTGTATTTTTCTCATACCTATAGCAGTGGTTCTCAAACTTTTTCATCAGCATATCACTTAGGTGGAGCAATAGACCCTGCGGATCACCTACTGGTCCTACTCCACCTGCTTCTGCTGCCACCGCAAAAAAACTCATCAGAATTCATGGGAACTTATGAAAACTAATATTTTGTTGCTTTTTCACTGTTAAATGTAATAAATTTATGCACATTTATTTTATTAAATATCGTAATTAAATTATTAATTCATGTCAGAAACAGAAGTGTTGACATTTTCATATTATAAACATTAATACTACAAGAGACATTATTTGAAACATTCTAATATGTTTTGTAAAATCAGCAAAATAATCTTCTTCTGAGAAACGAATACTTATCTTACATTTATATAAGGCTGCGTTTGCTGACAACGCAGCCACTAGATGGCGCTGCACTGGCACATGCACAAATGCAGCCTGTTCACAGTGAGCAACGTTCAGGCAGCTGCCAGGACTAAAGATAGTGCTGCTCAAATAATCACACATAGGCAATGTAAACACATGGCAGCACACAATGACCGGAGAGATCAGGCTGGCTGGGGAATGGCCGGAGAGAGCGGGCAGGGGTGGAGGGCGGGTGGTGGGGAATGGCCAGAAAGAACGGGCAGGTGGGCAGAATGGCTGGAGAGAGCATGAGGGGGGGGAATGGACGGAGAGAGCGGGCATGCGGGTGGGGGGGGATTGCGGGGAATGGCCGGAGAGAGCGGGAGATCAAGGGGGGGGAATTCTCCCCAACACCCCGCTTCTCCCCCACGCCCCGCTCTCTCCCCGCTTCTCCCCCACACCCCGCTCTCTTCCCGCTTCTCCCCCACATCCCGCTCTCTCCCACTTCTCCCCCACACCCCGCTCTCTCCCCACTTCTCCCCCACACCCCGCTCTCTCCCCGCTCCTCCCCCACACCCCACTCTCTCCCCGCTCCTCCCCCACACCCCGCTCTCTCCCTGCTTCTCCCCCACACCCCACTCTCTCCCGCTTCTCCCCCACACCCCACTCTCTCCCCACTTCTCCCCCATACCCCACTCTCTCCCCACTTCTCCCCCACACCCCGCTCTCTCCCCACTTCTCCCCCACACCCCACTCTCTCCCGCTTCTCCCCCACACCCCACTCTCTCCCGCTTCTCCCCCACACCCCACTCTCTCCCCACGTCTCCCCCACACCCCACTCTCTCCCGCTTCTCCCCCACACCCCACTCTCTCCCGCTTCTCCCCCACACCCCACTCTCTCCCACTTCTCCCCCACGCCCTGCTCTCTCCCCGCTTCTCCCCCACACCCCACTCTCTCCCCGCTTCTCCCCCACACCCCGCTTCTCCCCCACACCCCACTCTCTCCCCGCTTCTCCCCCACACCCCACTCTCTCCCCGCTTCTCCCCCACACCCCGCTTCTCCCCCACACCTCGCTCTCTCCCCGCTTCTCCCCCACACCCCACTCTCTCCCCGCTTCTCCCCCACACCCCGCTTCTCCCCCACACCCCACTCTCTCCCCGCTTCTCCCCCACACCCCACTCTCTCCCCGCTTCTCCCCCACACCCCACTTCTCCCCCACACCTCGCTCTCTCCCCGCTTCTCCCCCACACCCCACTCTCTCTCGCTTCTCCCCCACACCCCACTCTCTCCCCGCTTCTCCCCCACACCCCACTCTCTCCCGCTTCTCCCCCACACCCCACTCTCTCTTGCTTCTCCCCCACACCGCACTCTCTCCCACTTCTCCCCCACGCCCCGCTCTCTCCCTGCTTCTCCCCCACACCCCGCTCTCTCCCCGCTTCTCCCCCACACCCCGCTTCTCCCCCACACCCCGCTTCTCCCCCACACCCCACTCTGTCCCCGCTTCTCCCCCACACCCCGCTTCTCCCCCACACCTCGCTTTTTCCCCGCTTCTCCCCCACACCCCACTCTCTCCCCGCTTCTCCCCCACACCCCACTCTCTCCCCACTCTCTCCCCCAAACCCCGCTTCTCCCCCACACCTCGCTCTCTCCCCGCTTCTCCCCCACACCCCACTCTCTCCCTGCTTCTCCCCCACACCCCACTCTCTCCCCGCTTCCCCGCTGGCTCTCTCTCCCGCGTTATGCAATGTCATCATCTGGGCATGCGTGTACCAGTCCTGGCAATTTTGCTGATGACGTCATCCGCGCATGCGCCAACCGGTCCTGGCAATGCGGAACGCAGCACACGCACAGAGAGCAGGAGCCCATTTGCGCATGTGCGCAGGTTGGCGCAGTTGGATGACGTCCCCGCTGGCTGCAATGTCAATAATCAAACAAAATCAACATTAATATAAAACTTGCTTGTAAAACTACATTGTTGTTGCTCACACATATGACGACTTGTGCTCTGTATGCGGGAGTCGATCTGGTTGTGTAACGCCATGCAAGTGGTGGGGTGAGGGTCTTGGCCTGTTCTCTCATATGGCTTTGACCATGGCATTGCACATCAGTGACTTGCAATTTGGACCAACCCACGGACCACCTGGAGGACCCTCATGGACCGGATCACCCTTTGAGAACTAGTGACCTGCAGAAGCTTTCGAAATCTTCTATGTCTCTCGCTAAGTTCACTCTTATATCTTCTTTTCTCTTTATCAATTTCTTGGTCATCCTTAAGTTCACCCACACTGATTCTACATCTTGATTTTCCAAGCTAAGATCCTTTCTTTCTACTGTCTTTATCCCTTCCTAGATTGTAAGGGCTGCCCCTCATCCTTTTCCATTTTGCCTATCTCTTCTAAACGTCAAGTATCCTCGATTATTTAAGTCCCAACCCTAGTCACTATCCAAACATGTCTCCTTAATGGCTATTAGATCAAACCCATTAATTTCTATCTGTGCTGTTAATTTATCTATTTTATTGAGAATGTTTCATGCATCAACATATAGAGCTGAATTTTCCCAGTTGGGTCGCAGTCCCGAAGTTGGCCTCAATTCCAGGTCGGGAACCCAGAAATGGCTGTGGCTGGATGTTGGTCACGATCTTCCCAGACTTGGTCAATGAAGAAGCCGTCTCTGGGACCTCTGTCCAATTAAGGATGGCAGGTGGACCAGGGAAGCAGGAGGCCCAATAGGAGGGACCACAGCGATGGTCGGCCGACAGCCCCACCAGGAGGTGGGCGATGCTGAGGCAGGCAGGAGATGAAGAGGGCATCTCAAAATGGAGGTGCTCTGAGCAGCATTGTGAAAAATTATAAAACACACATAGCCACAGATGTCAGGCCATTACTGTGGAGGAGAAACCCCTCCACAGGATGGCTTGCAGCCCATCACATCCTAGTGTGTCCTTGCTGGGGTGAGTGAGTTAATTAACTGCATCCCTCCAGCCTCAGTGGGGCCCTGTCCGACATCGGGAAGATCCTGGCGACGCCATCACCTTTCCCCCATTTGGTCATTAATGGGTCTAATTGGTTACCCGCCACTTCTGCCACGTTTGACCCCGCTTCTGGCAAGATCGCTCGGAGATGGGTACTTGTCGGGTGGCCGACCGATGCCCTATTTTACAACTTTGCTCCCGGTCTCACCTCCGAACTCGCCTCTGTGGGCCTGGAAAAATTCAGCCCATAGTGCCTTTAGCTTCAACCTTTTCCATTTTTCCCTGATGCTACCTTTGTCACTATTGCCCTTTTACCTTTTGTCAAGCTCTCTGGCCCTTTCTGCTTATTTTTACCCAAATCATTAGGCTACTGTACAGTCTTGGCATTTCTCTTACTGCTTTCCGGAATCCTCCCACCCATCCTTCATTACTTTAAAGTCCTACCTACTGAACTAGTTACTTGATTCACCAGGATACTCATCCCAGTCCAGTTTAAGTAGAGCCTATCCTAACAGTGCAGCTCCCTTTTTCCCCAGTACTGCTGCCAGTGACCCATGTGTGAAACGCCTCCCTCCCACACCACATTTTTCAGCCATGTATTTAACCTTCTAATTTGTTTGTCCTATTGCCAATTTGTACGTGGCTTAGTTAACAATCCTGAGAATATTATCTGTAAGGTTCTGAGTTTTAATTTGGACCCTAAATCCTCAAACTCTTTCAGCACCGCCCACCCCATCACTCCATGTTCTTCTCCAGCTTCGAGGAGATATCTTTAATCCTGGCATCGGGCAAGCCAAACAACATTCGGAACTCCCGCTAACCCTGTTTATACTGTCCCCTATCACTACCACATTCCATTTCACATGTGCCATTTGAATGGTCTCATCGAGTCATTGGGCTGAATTTTACCTTGAGCGGACGGGAATTCGCCACTGACGTGAAAGTCGGTGTCGAGCCTACTTCCGCCTCGCCTGGGGATCTGTCCCATATTTTACGGGTCCCCGGGCTTTAATTGTCCCGAGGCGGGACTTGCGCCCACTTGAGGGAGCAGGTCCCGCCTCAGTGAGCTGCCGGCCAATCAGCGGGCCGGCAACTCTTAGTCCCAGCAGCGACACCGGGAGCGGTGGCCACTGCTGGGACTGCAGCCCAGCCGACGCCATGGACCCTGGAGAGTGAGTGAGTTGGGCATGCCTCAATAGGGGGATCGGTCCTTCCCTGGTGAGGCTGGAGTGGTAGTTTGGGGGGGGGTGGTGTCTTGGGTCCCAGGGATGGGTTAGGAGGTGGGGATGGCCCTCAATCGGGCACCCTGTGCCTGACTGCCATGCCCCCCCACCTCCCCTCACCCTGGGGCGCAGAAAGACTGGCAGCTATTGCTGGGCGGCCTTTCACGTCCCCAGCATGCCTGCCTGCCACGGGTAAAATACCCGTGGAGGCAGGCGTGGGCACTTAAGTGGCCGTTAAGTGGCCACTTAATGACTTTGATTGGCATCGGGCGGGCGAGTCGTTTCCCCCCACACCTAACCACCGTAAAGTCGACCGGAGGCGGGAGCAGGGCGGGTAGGCCTCCCGGAGCCTCCTGCTCAATTTTACGCCGCCCCCACACCACCAATTGACCAGCTGGGATGGGGTAAAATTCAGCTCATAGAGTTATACAGCACAGAAACAGGCCCTTCGGCCCATCATGTCTGTGCTGGCCATCAAGCACCTAACTATTCTAATCCCATTTTCCAGCACGGTCCATATCCTTGAATGGTATGGCGTTTCACGTGCTCATCTAAATACTTCTTAAATGTTGTGAGGGTTCCTGCCTCCACCCCTTCAGGCAGTGTGTTCCAGATTCCAACCACACTCTGGGTGAAATAATGTTTGCTCAAATCCCCTCTAGACCTCCTGCCTCTTACCTTAAATCTATGCCCCTTGGTTATTGACCTGTCTGCTAAAGGAAAGAGTTTCTTCCTATCTCACCTATCAATGCCCATCATAATTTTGTATACCTCAATCAGGTCCCCCCTCAGCCTTCTCTGCTCTAAGGAAAACAACCCTAGCCTTTTCTGTCTCTCTTCATAGCTGAAATGTTCCAGCCCAGGCAACATCCTGGTGAATCTCCACTGCACCCTCCCCAGTGCAATCACATCCTTAGTTTAGTGTGGTGCCCAGAACTGTACACAATAGTCTAGCTGTGGCTCCTGTACAAAGGTGCCATATCAGATTGTTCATCCACCCTGTAGACTTTGCCCTCTTGCACACAGGCAGCAAGAGCTTTGTACATATTATATAAGGGCAAAGGCAGAGGCTCCTCCACCACAGCACCTGGGGTCCCCTTACCGACCTGAATCACGGTTACAACCTCCCGTCCATGATCATTAACCAATCGTGTACCATTATCTAACCTAACAGGTGTGACTAACTCCTGTCCAGGTAACTCTCCCCCTCCCTGATGCCTCGCAATGTCTGCACCTCAGACTTCAGGTCAACAACTCCGAGCTGAAGCTCCTTGAGATGCAGACACCTACTGCAGATGTGGTTGTCTGAGATCAAAAAGCTCTCCACGAACTCCCACATGCTGCAATTTTGACACACTACCTGCACTGCCAACCCTATTTAATCTAGTTTTATTTACTTAATTAATAAACTATCAAATTAAAATTAGGGACTCCTTTCTAAACTGCTCCAGTTCCTACTCTTTTAGTCTGCTCTGCTTCTTGTTTATTAACTCCTTTATTTTATTATTTACATATGTCAGATTTTAATTTAATGAAAAGTCAGAACCCCTTAATGTTGGTATCAACTATTTAGTTAATTTTAAAATAAATTAATCACTCAGCTGTCAGTCCCTGGGCTCCACCACTCTCTGACGCCACTTTTTGAAACTTTGAAATTTTTTCAGATTCTTCCCTACTAGAGTGGCCTCTCCTCACAGCCGCTTCTTCCACACTTTGCAGCCTCTCTCCACAGCTGCTTTTTCCAATCTTTACAGACTCTCTGGGCTGGATTTTGTTCTCCCCCAGATGCCAGGTTCTGTGACGGGGGTGGGGGGGGGGAGGGGGGTGGCGGTGGGTGGCCTGAATATGGTCCCAGATGAAGCCCGCCATGGATCTCAACGCCGTGAGGGCCCAGCCCACTCCTCTTGGTGGTGGTGAGGCTCCGTGGTAGACTCCCTGCCGCCGGGTGACAGTACCACAATTTAAATATTCAAATCAATAAAATTATTAAATTTAAATAGACGTGCCTGTGATCTTGAGGGCCCCCCCAATATGCGGTGTGGCGGCCAGCAGTCCTGTACCAAAGATCCCTGTCCGGGGAAACACGGCGCCACACTGGTGGAAATAGCGACTGCTCTTTGGCGGAGGGGCTGCCATTTTTTGCACTCGCCGCCAAGATCGGCGGCAGGCTCTTAAAATCCAGCCGTCTATTTCCCCTGATTGGGAAGTCTAGGACTAGGGGACATAGTCTAAAGATCAGAGCCAGACCTTTCAGGAGTGAAATTAGGAAACATTTCTACACACAAAGGCTGGTAGAAGTTTGTCTGGAACTCTCTTCCGCAAACAGCAATTGATGTTTGGTCAAGTAGTAATTTAAAATCTGACATTGATGGATTTCTATTAGCTAAAGGTATCAAGGGATATGGGGAAAAGTATATGGAGTTAAATCACAGATCAGCCATGATCTCACTAAATTGCAGAACAGGCTCAAGGGACGAAAGGCCTTCACCTATTCCTACGTTTCTATGTGCAAACAGGCTGAGCACTGTGGAGGATGAACACCAAACTGTTAAGACCAAATGCCTGTTTCCATGGTGTAATTTCGAACTAATTTCCTACCGCTGATAGCTTTGGGATAAGCACAATGGTCACAAGGGAGAGCAGTAACGTGACAGTTTTCATAAATTCAAAGGTCACAATATTCCATGTTTTTTGTTTTAATCAGAATTCCTCTAATTTAACAGGATTGTGTTTTGTTTCTCTTACAGCTACCGTTATACTTTGCAGCTGTATCCTGCAACACGTTTCTGATAAGATGAAGGAGCATTCAGAACTACAGAGCTACACAGGTACATATATTAAGATAAAGGCTATCCCTCCAGACAGGAGCACACTATAGATGTTCCTAATTTGTGTACAAATGTAATTTATCGTTCATTAAAGGCAAAGTAATTATTATAAATTGGGAAGAGTTGGGTATGGGGGAATGTGAAGATAAAGCCTTTTTATACTATTCTTGAACTGCGACCTACAGGAGCAGTAGCTGCATGTCACCCCTCCCCCACAATTTTGCCAGCATAAAGTTCTATGCTTCCTGTAACAGAGGATTCTTCATTCCTGCTAGTAATTTCAAGTAACCACACTCACTGTTTGAATTCCTGCAGCAAGTAGAGTAGGAGATTGCTTCTGGTTTTTTTGCATTTAATTTTTTGAAAAACAGTCACGGCACACACATACCCTGGGCTGTTCGCAGTCAGCAGCTTGGGGCTAGGTTTGCTAAACCTCTTAGCCTTAGTGTTTGATGATCCACCTCCTTCTAACATAAACAATCAGATATATAGAAATTGCAGTACAGAGAAAAGCCATTTGGCCTGCCATGTCTGTGGTGGTACAAACTCTTCAGCTGCGGCTGCCCTCTGAATGAGGAGGGCTCAGGCAGAAATAAAAATAAAAGTGCAAGTAGCTTCAAGATAAAGTTAGGATATTTCATTAATATGGTTTAAAACTAAATGTTCATTGCTTAGCTCCAGACATTTTAGCATGAAGGCAAGAGTCAATGGTAGGAGGGGGAAGTTGAGTCTTCTTTCTGTATTTGAACAAAAAGACATTTTCAAAGTTAAAAGACAGAGAATGCTGAGGTTTCAAAATTATAACACCCAAGTCAAGGGAATCAGGCAGCTAGATAAGGGCACTGTTTCTGAGACACCAATATGCTATAGTAACTGAGAGCATTGAAAGACTGCTAAAGCAGATAACACACAAGACAATAAGAAACAGATAAAAGGAATGCCTACACATTCCAAAGGATGAGTAGATGCAACCCATGGCAGCTGAATAGTATCAAGATAAAGCATCCTCCAATCCTCCATCCAGAAGTCAAAATTCTCAGAAAGGTCAGATGTCCAAAGCCAAGCAGGCAGCCTAGAGAGCCAGAACTGATTATTCTGGGCCTTAGGAACCAGGTTGTATTGCTTGCTTGTAATTTAATGTAATCTGAAGACAGCTGCACTTTAATAACATTGAATCAATTTATATTAAAACTTGTTATTGAATAAACCACTTGGCCAGAATCACACAGAAGTTAATGTTGAAGGACTAACAACCCTCTCTTGTGACAGTAATTATCGTAGAAATGGGATCAGACTAAAAGGGTGAGAGCAAAGCCCAGATCATTAATAGTGTTAAGGTACGATAAATACTTCATCAAATTCTACAGCGCAGAAATAGGCCATTCAGTCTATGCGGGTATTTATTCTCCACATGTGTCTTCTCCCACATTACCTCATCTCACCCAATCAATATATCCTCAATTCCTTTCTCCCTCATGTACTTATCTAGCTTACCCATAAATAGATATATACTATTGACTTCAACCACTCCGTGTGGTAGTGAGTTCCACATTCTCATCACTCCCTGAGTAAAGAAGCTTCTCTTGAATTCCTTATTGCTTTTATTGGTGTCTGTCTGCTATTTATGGCCCTTAGTAGTGGACTTCCCCACAGATGGAAACATCCCCTCTATGTCTACCCTGTAAAACCTCTTCAAAACTGTAAAAACCTCCACCAGTCCACCTCTCGGTTTTCTCTTTTCTAGAGAAAAGAGCCAAAGCCTGTTCAGTTTTTATTGATAGTTGTATCCTCTCTTTTCTGGTATCATCCTTGCAAATCATATTTGCACTTTCTCTGGAGAGTGACTGCCCTTGACAACAGCATTTGACCGAGTATGGCATCAAGGAGTCCTAGAAAAACTGAACTCAATGGGAATCAGGGGAAAATTCTCAGCTGGTTGGCGTCATACCTTGTGCAAAGGAAGATGGTTGTGGTTGTTGGAGGTCAATCATCTCATCTCCAGGACATTACTGCAGGAGTTCCTCAGGGTAGTGTCCTAGGCCCAACCATCTTCAGCTGCTTCATCAATGACCTTCCTTCCATCATAAGGTCAGAAGTGGGGATGTTCGCTGATGATTGCACAATGTTCAGCACCATTCGTGACTCCTCAGATACTGAAGCAGTCCATGTAGAAATGCAGCAAGACCTTGACAATATCCAGGCTTGGGCTGATAAGTGGCAAGTAACATTCGCGCCACACAAGTGCCAGGCAATGACCATCTCCAACAAGAGAGAATCTAACCATCTCCCCTTGACGTTCAATGGCATTACCATTGCTGAATCCCCCACTATCAGCATCCTAGGGGCTACCATTGACCAGAAACTGAACTGGAGTAGCCATATAAATACTGTGGCTACAAGAGCAGGTCAGAGGCTAGGAATCCTGTGGTGAGTAACTCACCTCCTGACTCCCCAAAGCCTGTCCACCATCTACAAGGCACAAGTCAGGAGTGTGATGAAATACTCTCCACTTGCCTGGATGGATGCAGCTCCAACAACACTCAAGAACTCGACACCATCCAGGACAAAGCAGCCCGTTTGATTGGCACCCATCTACCAACATTCATTCCCTCCACCACTGATGCACAGTGGCAGCAGTGTGTACCATCTACACTGCACTGCAGCAACTCACCAAGGCTCCTTAGACAGCACGTTCCAAACCTGCGACCTCTACCACCTAGAAGGACAAGAGCAGCAAATGCATGGGAACACCACCACCTGCAAGTTCCCGTCCAAGTCACACACCATCCTGACTTGGAACTATATTGCCTTTCCTTCACTGTCGCTGGGTCAAAATCTGGGAACTCCCTTCCGAACAGCACTGTGGGTATACCTACCTCACATGGACTGCAGCGGTTCAAGAAGGCAGCTCACCACCACCTGCTCAAGGGCTATTAGGGATGGGGCAATAAATGCTGGCCTAGCCAGCCATGCCCACATCCCATGAATAAATTTTTTTAAATGCCAGCAAGTCTGCCACCTTAAATAGGATAACAGATACCTTAGTCTTGGCCTTGGCCTCACAGCACCACACTGATCTGCACCAAAATCTCCAGCAGAGTGGTAGCAGTGAAGTGTGGCTGGTCCACGAGAGGGATGATGACAAAAGGGGACATAGAAGTGGAGACTCCACACTCCAAGGGCTTCCAGTTCTCACCCGTTGCCTCCACACCTCGCCTCAGTCAGTACTGCCACGATGCCTTCTACCCCGATGACTGAATTTGCCCCTGCACTGATGCAGGTTGCTCAGTCTTTGGCAGGCCCCCACAGGCTCCAAATCCCAAAGGTCTCCAGTCAAGAGCATCTCAGCGTCAGAGCAGGGATCTGAGCAGTCTGCCGCTACCTCTGCTGAAGTCACAGGGAGTAGTAGGAAAATGAAGAGTAAAGGTTTGTAGTTGCATAAAGGTTATGAAAAAATGTTATGTTGTGAAGGTTCCGTTCTTCAGTGGAATCATATCAATTTTCCCATCTTGCCCATTCTTGGATGCTGGGTGGCAAGTTGCCTTTTAACCTTTTAAGTTGCTTGATGACGAATGGGAAGACATGAATTGACAGCAACCAAAAGGGGGATGTGCAAGGGATGGTGCAATGTTGCGCAGAAGACAGCATGTCATGACCATTCTAGAAACCTTGGCTGATGGTTACTGCAAGAGCTTCCAGATCTGTCTAAGTCGCTGAAGTGCATCTTCAGAATGCTGATGGCTTGTCTGAAATCTGGAGGTCATATGGTATTAATTATAGTGCTGTTGAGCTTCACTGGTTGGGTTTCTGATGGGCATCATCGGTCAAGTTTGAAGTGGGTATTCCCTGGTCTACGAGCAGCCACCTCTTAAGTCTGCTTGCAGATCCAAAAAGGTCAAGGAATTTGGACTGTCTCAGGATGAAAGCATCTTGGGAGCTCACTGGTTATCTTGCACACACCTGCACAAATATCTTTTTGTGGTTGCATACCAGCTACTCACTGATAGAGTGGAAGCCCTTACAATTCATGAACACTCCTAGTTGAACTGGGGTATGTGAATTGCCACCTGTATGCAGTTAATGATGCCCTACACCTGTGGGAAGCCAACCAGAAACATAAACCAGAGCGCACACTGATTCAATGTGGTGTCATCGCAGGTGAATTTCACATAATTCCCAGCCCTGGCAAACAATCCATCAGTCACACATCTTATATATTTGTGGGTCACTAACTGGGAGATCCTGGATACGTCTACGGCAGAGCCCTGGCAAGATCTGGAGTCAAAAGAATTGATGCCGGTGATCACTTTGACAGCTACTGGTAACTTGTAGCTGCCAGATCGAGCAGTGAGCAGGTCTTCCAGGAGGCTGGAGATATCTGCCACCACCTGACACAACAACTTGAGTTTCCTGAAGCACTGCTGTTCCATCATGTCAAGGAAACTCAGGCTCTGCCTGTAACACCGTGTGTCGAAGAGAGTGCCTCCTATAAGCTACACCCCTCTGCTATTCCACTCGCTGCTGTCCAGCACCAGGTCTCTCAATGGTAGGCTGCTGCTCATGCAGGTGCTATTGCTGGTGCTGGTCAAACTGCTCCTTGTCTGAGTCCAATAGAAGGCAGCCAAGGTGCTACCCATCCTGAGGTCATTCAGGAAACCTCCAAAGCGTAGGAAAGTAAAATTTCAGCAAAAGTACTGTGAACAAACCCTTTCCACTAGAAGATTAAAAAAAAGCTGTGAGTACTGAGTATTTATTGCAGTATTTCAATGAGTTTTAATCAGCACCCTCAAATGCTGTTGTGTCCTTGCCTTGCTTTCAATGACAAGTTTTAGGAAGCCTGGAAAACTCATGGATGCGATGTTAAACTTAAAACTGTGTTGAAGTATCATTCCAATTGAGCAACTGCCACATGTCAATAGGCAACCCACCTCTCCTGAGAGGGTTATGCACAATCGGCCTAACACACTCAAGTTAAATTCCGAAGTCAATGGCTTGGAGCCAGCTTCCCGATGCGCTCGCACTTTTGCCAGGTTTAACCCCCCACCCACACCTAAACTCACAGACTCCTCCAGGTTAAGATTCCCACCCCCCACTCCACAATATGTTTTTGAACTGACAGGAGGACAGGCCATATTAGATATTGTCATGGTCCTGTTGTTTTTTTTCTGGGAATATGTGGTGTGTCTTTAAGGCTGGAAAAGGAGCCATACTGCTTTAAGAACCAGCAAGCCTCAGGAGTTAGAGAAAATGCATTTTAGTTGTTTGGATGCAGCCAAATTCATGAGACTGCGATTCAAAGGGTGCATTCTCATTACCATGGATACAGCCACTGGGACTGAACAACAAACGATATATTTGTTACAATTCAATTTTGAACTGACTTTTTAGTTGAGACAGTCTGTTCTAACAGAACACAGACAGACAGCTGGTGTTAGCACCTGAAAGAAGAGCGCTCTGCCATTTAAACTGAAGGAAGAGAATTTTGTCTGTTTAATTATTATCTCTCAAAATTCTAAAAAAAAGTCAAGCCAAAACAGAGATCTCTAGTAATTTAAACTCATGGAAGGGAAGTTAGATGTGACAATCTTTTATCCCTCAAAAACTCTAAAGTCAGATTGATTCTATTGAAAGTGCTTGCAAGTTATTAATTGTTGAAATCCATCACTGAAGGAAGGAAAGCATCACTTACTGCTGGAATTGGACTACGGGTTGTTCTACTATGGAAGAACCTTTTTTCCCCATCAGACAGTGGTGAGGACTTCAAGCAACATTGGACTGTAAATTTGCAAGGACTCTAATTTTTTCTATTTTAAATGTTGTTTATATCTTCATAGTGTTTAAGAATTTAGTTCTTCCAATTATACAGTTAATTTGTTGATTTAAAGATACCTGGTTTGGTAGCCTCATTTGGGGGTTAATAGATGGTTCAATTTGGCTGGGTCTTACTTTAATTTGGAAAGTTTCAAATATGTTAGGCGATGTGTGGAGGGCCAGGACTGATTAACAGTGCATTTCTCCCAGCACAATCATAATCATATATTTTGATTGGGGCTTTGGAGCGGTCAGTCGTAACAATATAGTGATGAATAATGAGTCATAATTAGTCAACAATCTAAGAGTAACGGAATACCTAGCTAACAGTGAGCAAAAATGATTAAATTCAATATTAGGTTTGAGAGGGAGAAGGGTGAGATAAGGTTATAAATTTAGATAAGGCTTACTTTGAAGGTTAAGGCAGCAATTAACCACAGCAGATAGTAACAGATAAAATTATAGGTAACAGTGGGAGGTGTTCAAAGAAGTATTTGGTACAAGATTTATATATCGCGCCCACCCCCAAAAGGACAAGAACATAACTTGTGTAATTAAACAACCTTGCTCAACAAAAGAGATGAGAGATAATACAAGACTAAAAGAAAGGGCTTGTACAAATGCAAAGAATACTGGAGATTCCATGGAGTTTGGGAGGATATAAAGAACAGCAACGGGATTTTAAAAAAGGGAGCAAGTGTTGCAAAAAGAGGATACAAGAAATAAAACTTACAAGCGATAGCAAAGATAACACTAAAGGTGTGTATGAATACATTAAGAGGAAGATGGTGGCTAAGGGTAATGTGAACCCTTTAAAGACAGATGCAGGTGATATTGTAATTGAAAATAAGAAAATGGCAAACTTGCTAAATACTAAAACAAAAAAAAAGTGCTGGAAATACTCAGCAGGTCTGGCAGCATCTGTGGAGAGAGAAGCAGAGTTAATATTTCAGGTCTGTGACCTTTCATCAGAACTGGCAAAGGTTAGAAATGTAATAGGTTTTAAGCAAGTGAAGCTTTGGGTTTTCATGTTTGTGCTTTTGGGCAGAGCTGTTCATTATTCTGTCATTAACACTCTCTCTGCACTAATGCTTTGTCTTTCACCACACCATTAGCACATTCCCTTTGCCTCATGACCTCCATGTCAGTTAATCTTTCTTGCCCTCTGCCCTATCACACACCTTCCCTTTTGTTGTCTTTCCCCCCCCGTCCGCCGCTTCACTTGCTTAAAACTTATTACATTTCTAACCTTTGCCAGTTCTGATAAAAGGTCACAGACCTAAAACGTTAACTCTGCTTCTCTCTCCACAGATGCTGCCTGACCTGCTGAGCATTTCCAGCACTTTCTGTTTTTATTTCAGATTTCCCGCATCCGCGGTACTTTGCTTTTATTTTAGTTGCTAAATACTTACTTTGCATCAGTCATCACAGTACATAAGTGTCAGGGATACAAGAAAAAACAAACTAATTGAAATGAAGAAACTTACTACATTAACATTACAGCTAGGCCATACAGGAGTGCTGCCAGGAAGCACTTCTTCACACAAAGGGTAATGAAAATCTAAAACTGTCTCCCCAAAATGCTGTTTATATTAGGTCAATTGAAAATGTCAAAACTGAGACTGATAGATTTTATTTTAGGTTGTGGCATTAAGGGTATGGAACCATGGTAGGTAAACAAAGTTAAGATACAGTTCAGTCATGCTATACCTGGATGGTGAAACAGGCTTGAGGGGCTGAATGGTCTACTCCTGTTCCTATGTTACATTATCAACCCATTTCCCTGCCCTTTCCTCATATCGCCATGGTCTTTCTCTGCCTCTTAGCATCTTCAATAAAAGGGCGGGCCAAAAATATTAATGGAATGGGGACAAGTACAGTTTTGCATGGACCCCCTCTAATTATGTATTAGAAAATAGAATGAGACCCCAGTGTGAGAGGATGGGGCGGCACAGTGGCGCAGTGGTTAGCACTGCAGCCTCACAGCTCCAGCGACCCGGGTTCAATTCCGGGTACTGCCTGTGTGGAGTTTGCAAGTTCTCCCTGTGTCTGCGTGGGTTTCCTCCGGGTGCTCCGGTTTCCTCCCACATGCCAAAGACTTGGAGATTGACAGGTAAATTGTCCATTATAAATTGCCCCTACTATAGGTAGGTGGTAGGGAAATATAGGGACAGGTGGGGATGTGGTAGGAATATGGAATTAGTGTAGGATTAGTATAAATGGGTGGTTGATAGTCGGCACAGACACGGTGGGCCGAAGGGCCTGTTTCAGTGCTGTATCTCTAAATAAAAAAAAGAAACCCTAAATATTTCATACATGTTATAAATCATGCTTGACATCCAACAGCCATTGCTACGAGTATGTAAATGACTCGTGAAACAACTATTTATTCCTGTGTAACACCTATGTTCTGTAATGATAATCGAACAATGTAATTTTCCTTGTTTCAAGGTACTGATTTAATATCAGCACATGACCCACAAATTGATAACTTTTCTAAGATCTTATTTCAACTCTGATTCACTTTTCTCACACCATAAACCTTAGAAACTCCTCCAAGTCAGTGCATCTAATTCGGTAATCAGCAAGCACTGGAGTATATTTTACGATCGTTGAATTTTAGGTGCAAGTACTTAGTGCGCCTGTACTATATTGTTCTGCATCTTATTTTTGACAGATATTAATTCATTTAATATAAATGAGTTAATCAGCCTGATAGTGCTAAGGATTCAAACCTGACATTTGCCAATTGAAAAGAATATAAAACCCTTTCAAAAATTATTTTAAAATTTAAAGGGAGCGACACAATAGGATTCTTTAAATCAATTAAACTTCCCAGTTAGTACAATTTAGCCCAACAGTTTTAATTATCATTGAATTATAACTTCTGACCATCAGATTGATGGTTATTGGGAAACAGATATTTACTCCTGTCAGGATGAGCTGTAAAGAATAGTTCAGTATTTTATTCCCACAGTTCTGTAAGTGGTTTGGCAACGGGTTGCAAAAAAAAAAGAGATAAGAGTGGTTCAATCTTAATTCAGTCAACCAGAAAAAGCCATGTGCCCATCAACTAGATGCTTAGTCAACCTGGAGAGTGTTAATAAGAACTACAAAAAAACAAAGCATCACAGAGAAAGTAATCACAGACTGTTACCTATTTCACCCGGGACCTGCTTGCCATGAAAACGGAAACATGTTGTGACGTTTAGACAGTTGACTGGCTGTATGCCATCATGGCACTGTGGAGCTGTGATGTTAATGGAGCCGGGAAGTAGGATGGAGATCTCCAGGGTAATAACCGGACGAGCTCTGGAAAGGAGGAAAAATATAAAAGAAACATTCTCAACACTAGATCAATAAATCATTGGACAGATTTCCTTTTTCATTGCCTAAGGTAATTAACATTTCTATGTGTAGGGAAGAGTTAAATAGGTGGAAAGGCCCAATATGGAGCCTCTAGCCCCACAATAGTACCCTCACTTCCTCTTGTATGTCCTGTGCCTTTTGGGTATCCAGTGATTGCCCATAGATGAAAACTTTTTTCCTTTTTTCACTCTCCAGAAACAGATTTTAAGGGGAAATAATCTTTCTTCTAGATTTTTATGGTCAGCAGTTCCCTTTCCCACCAAAATAACCTATTGTAAGGGAAGGTTTCAAAGCAATACCAAAAAAAGTAACATAGTTTTCTTTTGCTGGCTTACGCCAACCAGATTGCAAGAAAGATGAAAAATCAATCGTAACAGAATTCTTGTGTTTCAGTATTTTTAGAATGTTTAAGGTACGTTAGAGAATTCCAGTCAAAGGCGACAACAATATTCTCACATTTCCATTCCTTTCCAATTTTTATTATTTTCAATGTCTCCTCTTTAGGTTTCTGCCTCAGCCAAGAAAGTGAGCAACCTATTCCCACCTGTTTATCAGAACAGCCTAAACTGATTTTCTTCAATGTTTCAATCCGTTGTTTTGAGAAGTGCTCGGATTCCACTAAGCTTCTTCCCCAGACTATCTTATCGTTATCAGTAGGTTTTTAATTTGGGAGTTGTGGGGACAGGCTGCCATTTACTACCTTAAGACATGGTGCTTTACTGTATCAATACTTCTCCCCTTTCAGCCACGAAAAGTTTTTACTTTCCAAATACCACTGATGGAAGTTGTAAAACTATTCAAGCCAAATAATTTGTTTCTCCTGTCATCAATGAGAAAGATGATTGAGCATCTTATCACCTTTTCAGGGCATTCCAAATCATTACACTTCCATCCAAATATATTTAAATGCAGTTAATAAAAATATATCTAGAATAAATAGCTAGTATCAGTAATGATGACAATGACATTTGTGGATTGTCGGAAAAACCTATCTAATTCAGTAATGTCCTTCAGGGAAGGAAATCTGTTGTCCTGACTCAATCTGGTGTATGTGTAACTCCAGACCTGTAACAATGTGGTTGCACTCTGAAATGACCTAGCAAGCTGCTCAGTTGCATCAAACTGCTACCACAATGTCTAATAAGAATAAAACCGGATGGACCACCTGGCATTAACCAAATCACCGAACAGAACGAAAGCACACCCAGCCCTATTGACCCTGCAATGCCCTCCTCACTAATATCTGGGGACCTGTGACAAAATTGGGAGAGCTGTCACACAGACTAGACAAGCGAGAGTCCAACCTAATTACACTCACAGAATCATACCTCTCAGCCAATGTGCCAGACTCCTCCATTACCATCCCTGGGTAGATCCTGTCTAGTAGTATACAGTCAGAAGGGAGCAGCCCTGGGAGATTTTTTTATTCATATATGGGATGTGGGCTTCGCTGGCTAGGCCAGCATTTATTGCCCATCCCTAATTGTCCTTGAGAAAGTGGTGGTGAGCTGCCTTCTTGAACCACTGCAGTCCATGTGGGGTAGGTACACCCACAGTGCTGTTAGGAAGGGAGTTCCAGGATTTTGACCAGCGACAGTGAAGGAACGGCAATATAGTTCCAACTCAGGATGGTGTGTGACTTGGAGAGGAACTTGCAGGTGGTGGTGTTCCCATGCATTTGCTACCCTTGTCCTTCTAGTTAGTAGAGGTCGCGGGTTTGGAAGGTGCTGTCGAAAGAGCCTTGGTGCGTTCCTGCAGTGCATCTTGTAGATGGTACACACTGCTGCCAATGTGCGTCGGTGGTGGAGGGAGTGAATGTTTGTAGATGGGGAGCCAATCAAGCGGGCTACTTTGTCCTGGATGGTGTCAAGCTTCTTGAGTGTTATTGGAGTTGCACCCGTCCAGGCAAGTGGAGAGTATTCCCTCACACTCTGACTTGTGCCTTGTAGATGGTGGACAGGCTTTGGGGAGTCAGGAGGTGAGTTACTCGATGCAGGATTCCTAGCCTCTGACTTGCTCTTGTAGCCATGGTATTTATATGGCTACTCCAGTTCAGTTTCTGGTCAATGGGAGCCCCTAGGATGTTGATAGCGGGGGATTCAGAGATAGTAATGCCATTGAATGTCAAGGGGAGATGGTTAGATTTTCTCTTGTTGGAGATGGTCATTGCCTGACACTTGTGTGGCGCGAATGTTACTTGCCACTTATCAGCCCAAGCCTGGATATTGTCCAGGTCTTGCTGCATTTCTACATGGACTGCTCCAGTATCTGAGGAGTCACAAATGGTGCTGAACATTGTGCAATCATCAGCGAACATCCCCACTTCTGACCTTATGTTTGAAGGAAGGTCATTGATGAAGCAGTTGAAGATGGTTGGGCCTAGGACACTACCCTGAGGAACTCCTGCAGTGATGTCCTGAAGCTCAGATGATTGACCTCCAACAACCACAACCATCTTCCTTTGTGCTATGTATGACTCCAGCCAGCGGAGGGTTGTCCCCGATTCCCATTGACCTTAGTTTTGCTAGGGCTCCTTGATGCCATACTCAGTCAAATGCTACCTTAATGTCAAGGGCAGTCACTCTCACCTCACCTCTTGAGTTCAGCTCGTTTGTCCATGTTTGAACCAAGGCTGTAATGAGGTCAGGAGCTGCGTGGCCCTGGCGGAACCCAAACTGAGCGTCACTGAGCAGGTTTTTGCAAAGCAAGTGCCACTTGATGGCAGTGTTGATGACACCTTCCATCACTTTACTGATGATTGAGAGTAGGCTGATGGAGCGGTAATTGGCCGGGTTGGACTTGTGCTGCTTTTTGTGTACAGGACATACCTGGGCAATTTTGCACATTGCCGGGTTGATGCCAGTGTTGTAGCTATACTGGAACAGCTTGGCTAGGGGCGCAGCAAGTTCTGGAGCACAGGTCTTCAGTACTATTGCCGGAATGTTGTCAGGGCCCATAGCCTTTGCAGTATCCAGTACCTTCAGTCGTTTGTTGATATCACGCAGAGTGAATCGAATTGGCTGAAGTCTGGCATCTGTGATGCTGGGGACTTCAGGAGGAGGCCGAGATGGATCATCAACTCGGCACTTCTGGCTGAAGATTGTTGCAAATGCTTCTGCCTTATCTTTCACACTGATGTGCTGGGCTCCCCCATCATTGAGGATGGGGATATTTTGGAGCCACCTCCTCCAGTTAGTTGTTTAATTGTCCACCACCATTCACGGCTGGATGTGGCAGGACTGCAGAGCTTAGATATGATCCGTTGATTATGGGATCGCTTAGCTCTGTCTATCGCATGCTGCTTACGCAGTTTGGCACGCAGATAGTCCTGTGTTGTAGCTTCACCAGGTTGAAACCTCATTTTGAGGTATGCCTGGTGCTGCTCCTGGCATGCCCTGCTGCACTCTTCATTGAACCAGTGTTGGTCTCCTGGCTTGATGGTAATGGTAGAGTGGGGGATATACCGGGCCATGAGGTTACAGATTGTGGTTGAGTACAATTCTGCTGCAGCTGATAGCCGACAGCGCCTCATGGATGCCCAGTTTTGCAATGCTAGATCTGTTCGAAATCTATCCCATTTAGCACTGTGGTAATGCCACACAACACGAAGGAGGGTATCCTCAACATGAAGGCAGGACTTCGTCTCCACAACGACTGTGCGGTGTTCATTCCTCCCAATACTGTCATGGACAGATGCATCTGCGGCAGGCAGATTGGTGAAGACGGGGTCAAGTATGTTTTCCCCTCTAGTTGGTTCCCTCTCCACCTGCCGCATACCCAGTCGAGCAGAAATGTCATTTCGGACTCGGCCAGCTCGGTCAGTAGTGGTGCTACCGAGCCACTCTTGGTGATGGACATTGAAGTCCCCCACCCAGAGTACATTCTGTGTCCTTGCCACCCTCAGTGCTTCCTCCAAGTGCTGTTCAACATGGAGGAGTACAGAGTCATCAGCTGAGGGAGGGCGTTAGGTGGTAATCAGCAGGTTTCCTTGTCCATGTTTGACCTGATGCCATGAGACATCATGGGGTCCAGAGTCAATCTTGAGGACTCCCAGGCAACTCCCTCCCTACTGTATACCACTGTGCCACCACCTCTGCTGGGTATGTCCTGCCGGTGTGACAGGACATACCAGGGGATGGTGATGGCAGTGTCTGGGATATTGTCTGTAAGGTATGATTCCGTGAGTATGACTATGTCAGGCTGTTGCTTGACTAGTCTGTGGGACAGCTCTCCCAACTTTGGCACAAGCCCCCAGATGTTAGTAAGGAAGACTTTGCAGGGTCGACAGGGCTGGGTTTCCCGTTGTCATTTCCGGTGCTGAGGTCGATGCCGGGTGGTCCATCTGGTTTCATTCGTTTTGATTGATTTTGTAGCGGTTAGATACAACTGAGTGGCTTGCTAGGCCATTTCAGAGGGCATGTAAGAGTCAACCACATGGCTGTGGGTCTGGAATCACATGTAGGCCAGACCAGGTAAGGACAGCAGATTTCCTTCCCTAAAGGACATTAGTGATCTAGATGGGCTCTTACAACAATCGACAATGGTTTCATGGCCATCATTAGACTAGCTTTTTAATTCCAAATGTATTAATTAATTCAAGTTCCACCTTCTGGTGGGATTTGAACCCATGTCCCCAGAGCAATACCCTGGGTCTCTGGGTTTCTAGTCCAATGACAATACCACTATGCCACTGCAATATTAATATTGTCCTCAATATTAACTCCATTCCCCATGAAGTTTCACGTCATGACACAAAACTGAGTGGGAGGGTGAGTTGTGAGGAGGATGCAGAGAGGCTTCAGGATGATTTGGATAAGTTGAGTGAATGGGCTAATGCATGGCAGATGCAGTATAATGTGGATAAATGTGAGGTTATCCACCTTGGTAGCAAAAACAGGAACAGAGATTATTATCTGAACAGCTATAAACTGAGAGAGGGGAATATGCAGCGAGACCTGGGTGTTCTCGTACATCAGTCGCTGAAGGTAAGCATGGAGGTGCAACAGGCAGTAAAAAAGGCAAATGGTATGTTGGCCTTCATAGCGAGAGGATTCGAGTACTGGAGCAGGGATGTCTTGCTACAATTATACAGGGCCTTGGTGAGGCCACACCTGGAATACAGTGTGCAGTTTTGGTCTCCTTATCTGAGGAAGGATGTTCTTGCTATAGAGGGAGTGCAGCGAAGGTTTACCAGACTGATTCCTGGGATGGTGGGACTGACGTATGAGGAGAGACTGAGTCGGTTCGGATTATATTCGCTGGAGTTCAGAAGAGTGAGGGGGGATCTCATAGAAACCTATAAAATTCTAACAAGACTTGACAGGGTAGATGCAGGAAGGATATTCCTGATGGTGGGGGAGTCCAGAACCAGGGGTCATAGTCTAAGGATACAGGATAAACCATTCAGGACTGAGATGAGGAGAAATTTCTTCACCCAGAGAGTGGTGAGCCTGTGGAATTCGTTACCACAGAAAGCAGTTGAGGCCAAAATATTGTATGTTTTCAAGGAATTAGATATAGCTCTTGGGTCTAAAGGGATCAAAGGTATGGGGCGAAAGCGGGAACAGGCTTGTTCCAACTGAGTTGGATGATCAGCCGTGATCATAATGATTGGCGGAGCAGGCTTGAAGGGCCGAATGGCCTTCTCCTGCTCCTATTTTCTATGTTTCTATGTCATCAGATCAAACAGGGGCATGAAAACCTCCTGCTGATTACCACCTAGCGCCCAACCTCAGCTGATGGATCAGTATTCCTCCATGTTGAACACCACTTGGAGGAAGCACTGAGGGCAGCAAGGGCACAGAATGTACTCTGGGTGGGGTACTTAAATGTCCATCACCAAGAGTGGATCGGTAGCATCACTAATGACCGAGCTGAATGAGTCCTGAAGGAATAACTGCTGGACTGGGCCTGCAGCAGGTGGAGAGAGAACCAACAAGATTAAAAGACCTGTGTCAGCTGTGGCTCAGTTGATAGCATTTACGGTTCATGGAATAGGAGGGTCAGTGTCAGCTTGGATAAAAATTTGGCTTAGGGACAGAAAATAGTGAGTTGTGGTAATTTTGTTTCCATTCTGGAGGAAGGTGGACATTGGTGTTCCTTATGATCGGACCACTACTTTTTTTGTTACATATTCAGGACTTGGACATTGGTAAAATTCCAAAATTTGTTGGTGATACCAAACTTAGAGGTGTGGCAGACTGTGAAGATGATACCAATCAACTGCAACAGGACGTAGATAGGCTAGCAGAATGGGCAGACAAGTGGCAAATGGCATTTAATACAAGAAATATGAGGTGATGTATTTTGGCAAAAGGGACTGGGAGTGGCAAAATAGATGTAATGGTACATTTCAAAAGAGTTTGCAGGGTCAGAGGTTCATGTGCAGAGATCTTTGAAGGTGGCAGGACATATTGAGAGAGTATTTAGCAAAGCATATGGGATTTTGGGCTTCATAAAAAGAGGTATTGAGTACAGTAGCAGAGAAGTTATGCTGAACTTTTATAAAGCTCTTGTTAGGCCACAACTAGAGTACTGCATCCAGTTCTGGTCACCACACTTTAGGAAGCAAAGTGGAGCTTTGAGAGGGTGCAGAAAAGGTTTACAAGAATGGTTGCAGTGATCTACTTTGGTAGAAAAAACAGAAAGGCAGAGTGTTTCTTAAACGATGAGAGGTTGGGAAGCGTTGATGTCCAAAGAGACCTGGGTGCCCTTCTTCATGAGTCACTAAAAGCCAGTATGCAGGTGCAGCAAGAAATTAGGAAGGCAAATGGTATGTTGGCCTTCATTGCAAGGGGATTTGAGTGTAGGAGTAAAGATGTATTGCTTCAATTGTACAGAGCCTTGGTGAGACTGCACCTGGATATTGTGTACAGTTTTGGTCTCCTTATCTAAGGAAGGATATACTTGCCATAGAGGGAGTGCAACGGAGGTTCACCAGACTAATCCCTGGGATGCGGGATTGTCTTATGAGGAGAGATTGCAGAAACTTGGCCTGTATTCTCTCAAGTTTCGAAGAATGAGAGATGATCTCACTGAGACTTACAAAATTCTTACAGGGTGTAACAGGGTAGATGTGGATAGGATGTTTCCTCTGGCTGGTGAGGCTAGAACAAGGGGACACAGTCTCAGAATAAGAGGTCAGCCATTAAAGACTGAGATGTGTAGGAATTTCTTTACTCAGAGGGTGGTGAATCTGTGGAATTCTCTACCCCGGAGGACTGTGAAAACTCAATCATTGAGCATGTTCAAGACAGAAATCGATAGATTTCTGAATACTAATGACATCAAGGGATATGGGGATAGTGCAGAAAAATGGCAGTGGTAGATGATCAGCCATGATCTGTTTGAATGGCGGAGCAGGCTCAACGAGCCGAATGGCCTACTCCTGATCCTATTTCCTATGATCCTATGGCAGATTTTAGCTACAAATTAGTTTGGAGAAGCTGGATTTGTTTTCCTTGAAGCAAAGGAGGTTGAGGGGAGATTTGATAGAGGTGTACAAGATTATAATAGGTTTAGATAAGGTCGACAAAGAAAAGCTGTTCCCATCAAGGGACTAGGGAACACAGATTTAAGATTTTGGGCAAGAGATGTAGGGGGGATGTGAGGAAAACTTTTTTACGCAGCAAGTGGTAATGACCTGGAACTCACTGTCTACGCGGGTGGTGGAAACGGAGACGATCAATGATTTCAAAAGAAAATTGGATGGGCACTTTAAGGAAATAAATTTGCAGGGCTACGGGGATAGAGTAGGGAAATAGGACTGATTGCATTGCTCTACAGAGAGCCAGCATGGACTCGATGGGCCGAATAGCCTCCTGGTGTGCCGTAATGATTCAATGACTCCTTGACACTATCGTCTCTGAGTCACAAGGTTGTGGTTCAAGCCCCACTCCAGGACTTGAGTATACAAATCAAATCTGACACTCCAGTGCAGTACTGAGAAACTGCTGCACTGTTGGAGGTACTGTCTTTCGGATGAGGCACTAAACCAAGGTCTGATCTGGCCTCTCAGGTGGACGGAGAACATCCCATGGCACTAATTTGAAGGAGAGCAGAGGAGTTATCCCGGGTGTCCTGGCCAATATTTATCCCTCAATCAACATCACAAAAAGAGATTTTCTTGTCATTATCACATTGCCGTTTGTGGGAGTTTGCTGTGCACAATTGGCTGCCACAATTCCTACATTACAACAGTGTCTACACTTCAAAAGTGCTTCATTAACTGTAGCCTGCTTTGGGACGCCTGATGGTCATGAAAGGTGTTATATAAATGCAAGACTTTCTTTTTTTTACTTGATTTCATCCTCATTAATCTACCTGTCACAAAAAATCTCTGTCCATGATAGTATTGGCAGAAGTCACCACAGCACAGTCCTTGTGGAAGTCCCATCTTCACACTAAGGACATCCTCAATCCTGTTGTGTCTCACTACCACCGTGCTAAATGGAAGAGATTCAGATCAAATCTAGCAGCTCAAATCTGGGCATCCAGGAGGGTCTGTGGGCCATCAGCAGCAGCAAAATTGTATTCCACCACAATCTGTAACCTCATGGCCTGGCATTTCCCACACTCTACCATTACCATTTCACCAGGGGATCAATCCTGGTTCAATGAGGAGTGTAGAAGAGCATGCCAGGAGCAACACCAGGCATACCTAAAAATGAAGTGCCAACCAGGTGAAGTTTCAAAACAGGACTACATGCATACTAAACAACAGAAGCAACATGTTAAAAGACAGAATTAAGCAATCCCAATACCAACGGATCAGATCAAAGCTCTGCAGTTCTGCCACATTCTGTCGTGAATGGTGGTGGACAATTAAACAACTAACAGGAGGAGGCTCCAAGAACATCTCCAATCTCAGTGTTGGCAAAGCCCAGCATGTGAGTGTAAAAGATAAGGCTGATGCATTTGCAACCACCTTCAGCCAGAAGTGCCAAGCAGAACTTTCATCTCAGCCACTTCCTGAGGTTTCCACCATCATAGAAGCCATTCTTCAGACAATTCAATTCATTCCACATGATATCACAAAATGGTTAAGTACACTGGATGCAACAAAGGCCCTGAAAATATCCTGGCTGTAGTGCTGAAGACTTGTGACCAAGAAATAGCTGCTCCAAGTTATTCCCAGTACAGCTACAACATTGGCATTCACCTGACAACTACAAAAAACAGGACAAATCCAATCTGGCTAATTACCGTCCCATCAGTTTACTCTCAATCATCAGTGAAATGGTGGAATGTGTCATCGACAGTGCTCACCAATGCTTAGTTTGGATTCCGCCAGGACCATTCAGTTCCATACCTCATAACAGCCTTGGTTCAAACATGGACAAAAGAGCTGAATTCCAGAGGTAATGTGAGAATGAGTGCCCTTGACTTCAAGTCAACATTTGACCAAGTGTGATATCAGACAGCCCTAGTAAAACTGAAGTCAATGGGAAGCAGAGGAAAACACACCATTGGCTCGAGTCATACCCATCACAAAGGACAAGAGTTGTGCTTGCTGGAAGCCAATTTCAGCCCCAGGACATCACTGCACGATTTCCTCAGGGTAGTGTCCTAGACCCTAGCATCTTCAGTTCCGTCATCAATGACCTTTTCCCCATCATAAGGTTAGAAGTTGTTCACTGACGATTGCACGGTGTTCAGTACCATTCAGAACTTCTCAGAGAATGAAGCAGTCAGGACTGCCTGCAGCAAGACCTGGACAACATTTAGACTTGGGCTGATAAATGGCAAGTAACATTTGTGCCACACAAGTGCCAGGCAATGACCATCTCCAACGAGACAGAATCTAACCATCTCCCCTTGACATTCAACAGCATTACCATCGCTGAATCCCTCACCATCAACATCCTGGGGGTTACCATTGATCAGAAACTGAACTGGACCAGCCACATAAATATTGTGGAGAAATGTGCAGGTCAGAGGCTGGGTATTCTGCAGCGAGTAACTCACCTCCTAACTCCCCAAAGCTTGCACACCATCTACAAAGCACAGGACAGGAGTGTGATGGAATACTCTCCATCTGCCTGGATGGGCGCAGCTCCAACAACATTCATGAAGCTCAATACTATCCAGGGCAAAGCAGCTGCTTGACTGGCACCTCATCCAGCATCTTACACAGTAATTCCATCCATCTCTGGCGCACTGTGGCTGCAATGTGTACCATCTACAAGATGCACTGCAACAACTCACCAAGACTTCTTTGACAGCACCTTCCAAATCTATGACCTCTGCCACTTAGAAGAACAAGGGCAGCAGACACAGGAGAACCACCACTTGCACGTTCCCCTCCAAGTCACACGCTAACCTGACTTGGAAAAATATTGCCATTCCTTCATGTCACTGGGTCAAAATCCTGGAATACGATAACCAACAGCACTGTGTGAGTACCTTCCCCACACGGACTGCAATGGTTCAAGAAAGCGGCTCACCACCACCCTCTCAAGAGTAATTAGGGATGGGCAATAAAGTTTGGATTGCCAAAGACACCCTCATCCCTTGAACGAATAGAGAAGTGCAGTCACCAAAAGTCCCATACATTAATTGAGATTAATGACGAGCTAAGTTGTCTTTAGTTGTCTTACATACAGGACAAAGGTTGGCAAAGACCCTTCGAAAAATCCCTGCTGTTCTTTAAATTCTACCAGAAATCTGTTACATCCATTTCAATCAGCCTCTATTTATCATTTCATCCATAAAATAACACCACCTCACTAACATGTCAGTCTAGATGACATGGTCAAATCTAGGAAATGGGTTTTTAGAATTTATTGTGGTTGTAACCAGCAAGGTAGAGAAGAGGGAACCTGTGGATTAGTGTATTCGGATTTACTCAGTTGCATCAAACTGCTACAAAGTCGATAAGGAATGAAACGGGATAGACAACACGTTATTGACCAAGGCATCAGAAACAACAACAGCAAACCCAGTCCTGTCGACCCTGTAAAAGTCCTCCTGATTAACATCTGGGGGCTTGTGCCAAAGTTGGGAGAGCTATCCCACAGACTAGTCAAGCAAACGCCTGACATAGTCCTACTCATGGAATCATACCTTACAATGTCCCAGACATAGCCATCTCCATCCCCGGGTATGTCCTGTCCCACTGGCAGGACAGACCCACCAGAGGTGGCAGCATAGTGGTATACAGTTGGGATGGAGTTGCCCTGGGAGTCCTCAACATTGACTCTGGACCCCATGAAGTCTCATGGCATCAGGTCAAACATAGGCAAGGAAACCTCCTGCTGTTTACCACCTACCACACCCGCTCAGCTGATGAGTCAGTACTCCTCCATGTTGAACACCAATTGGAGGAAGCACTGAGGGTGGCAAGTGCGAAGAATGTACTCTGCGTGAGGGACTTCAATGTCCATCAGCAAAAGTGGCTCGGTAACACCACTACTGACTGATTGGCCGTGTCCTAAAGGACATAGCTGCCAGATGGTAAGGGAACCAACAGGAGGGGAAAACATACCTGACCTCGTCCTCACCAATCTGCCTGCCGCAGATGCATCTGTCCATGACAGTATTGGTAGGAGTGACCACCGCACAGTCCTTGTGGAGACAATGTCCCGACTTCACATTGAGGATACCCTCCATCATGTTGTGTAGCACTACCACCGTGCTGAATGGGATAGATTTTGAACAGATCTAGCAATGCAAAACTGAGCATCCATGAGGCGCTGTGGGCCATCAGCAGCAGCAGAATTGAACTCAACCACAATCTGTAACCTCATGGCCCGGCATGTCCCCCACTGTCCATGACCATCAAGCTGGGGGATCAACCCTAGTTCAATGAAGGGTGCAAGAGGGCATACCTCAAAATGAGGTTTCAACCTGGTGAAGCTACAACACAGGACTATCTGCATGCCAAACAGCGTAAGCAGCATGCGACAGACAGAGCTAAGCGATCCCACAACCAACGTATCAGATCTAAGCTCTGCAGTCCTGCCAGATCAAGTCATGAATGGCGGTGGACAATTAAACAACTAACTGGAGGAGGTGGCTCCACAAATATCCCATCCTCAATGATGGGGGAGCCCAGCACATCAGTGCAAAAGACAAGGCTGAAGCATTTGCAACAATCTTCAGCCAGAAGTGCCCAGTGAATGATCCCTCTCAGCCTCCTCCCGAAGTCCCTAGCATCACAGATGCCAGTCTTCAGCCGATTTGATTCACTCCACGTGAAATCAAGAAACGACTGAAGGCACTGGATACGGCAAAGGCTATGGGCCCCGACAACATTCCGGCAATAGTACTGAAGATATGTGCTCCAGAACTTGCTGCGCTGCCAGCCAAGCTGTTCCAGTACAACGACAACACTGGCATCTACCCGGCTGTGTGGAAAATTGCCCAGGTATGCCCTGTGCACAAAAGACAGGACAAATTCAACCTGACCAAATACTGTCCCATCAGTCTACTCTCGATCATCGGTGATGGAAGGTGTCGTCAACAGTGCTATCAAGCGGCACCTGTTTCGCAATGCCCTGCTTTGTGACACTCAGTTTGGGTTCCGCCATGGCCACTCAGCTCCTGGCCTCATTACAGCCTTGGTGCAAACATGGACAAAAGAGCTGAACTCCAGAGGTGAGAGTGACTGCCGTTGACATCAAGGCGGCATTTGACTGAGTATGGCATCAAGGAGCCCTAGCAAAACTTGAATCAATGGGAATAAAGGAGAAAACTCTCCGCTGATTGGAGTCATACCGAGCACAAAGGAATATGCTTGTAGTTGTTGAAGGTCAATCATCTCAGCTCCAGACATCACTGCAGGAGTTCCTCAGGGTAGTGTCCTAGGCCCAACCATCTTCAGCTGCTTCATCAATGACCTTCCTTCAATCATAAGGTCAGAAGTGGGGATGTTCGCAGATGATTGCATAATGTTCAGCAACACTCGCGACTCCTCAGATACTGATGCAGCCCGTGGAGAAATGCAGCAAGACCTGGACAATATCCAGGTTTGGGCTGATAAGTGGCAAGTAACATTCATGTCACATAAGTGCCAGACAATGACCATCTCCAACAAGAGAAAATCTAACCATCTCCCCTTGACATTCAATGGCATTCCGATCGCTGAATCCCCCACTATCAACATCCTGGGGGTTACCATTGACCATAAATTGAACAGGAATAACCATATAAATACTGTGGCTACAAGAGCAGGTCAGAGGCTAGGAATCCTGCGGTGAGTAAATCACCTCCTGACTCCCCAAAGCCTGTCCACCATCTACAAGGCACAAGTCAGGAGTGTGAGGGGATACTCTCCACTTGCCTGGATGGGTGCAGCTCCAACAACACTCAAGAAGCTCGACAGCATCCAGGACAAAGCAGCCCTCTTGATTGGCACCTCATTGGTTAGGCCACAACTTGAGTACTGTGTGCAGTTCTGGTCACCTCATTAGAGAAAGGATGTAATTGCACAAGAGAGGGTACAGAGGAGATTTTCGAGGATGTTGCCACGACTGGAAAAATGCAGTTATGAGGACAGATTGGATAGGCTGGGGTTGTTCCCCTTGGAACAGAGAAGGCTGAGGGGAGATCTGATTGAAATGTACTAGATTTTGAGGGGCCTGGATAGAGTGGAGGTGAAGGGTCTATTGACCTTAGCAGAGAGTTCAGTGACGAGGGGGCATAGATTTAAAGTGATTGGTAGAAAAATTGGAGGGGAGATGAGGAAAACCATTTTCACCCAGAGAATGGTGAGGGTCTGGAACTCACTGCCTGTAAGAGTAGTTGAGGCAAAGACCCTCAACTCATTCAAAAGGAGTCTGGATATGCACCTCAAGTACCATAATCTGCAGGGCTACGGACCAAATGCTGGAATGTGGGATTAGAATAGGTGGATTGTTTGTTGGCCGGCACAGACACGAAGGGCCAAGTGACCTCTTTCTGTGCGTTAAACTTTCTATGATTTTATGATCCACAAACATTCACTCCCTCCACTGTGCTGCGCACAGTGGCAGCAGTGTGTACCATCTACAAGATGTACTGCAGCAATGCACCAAGACTCCTTAGACAGCACCTTCGAAACCCGTGAGCTTTGCCACCTAGCAGGACAAGGGCAGCAGATGCATGGGAACATCACCACCTTCAAGCTCCTCTCCATCCTGACTTGGAACTATATCGCCGTTCCTTCACTGTCACTGGGTCAAAATCCTGGAACTCTCTTCCTAACAGCACTGTGGGTGTACCTAACCCACATGGACTGCAGCAGTTCAAGAAGGCAGCTCACCACCACCTTCTCAAGGACAATTATGGATGGGCAATAAATGCTGGCCTAGCCAGCGATGCCCACATCCCATGAATGAATAATAAAAAAGCATGCAATAAGGTGCCACCCAAGATGACATTACACAAAATAAGGTCTCATAGGATTAGGGTAATATATTAAAATGGATTAGAGGGTGGGTTAGCTTAGATGGCTTGTGTGAGATGCAGAAAGACACCACAGCACGGGTTCAATCCCTGTACCGGCTGTGGTAGTTCATGGAGGCCTACTTCCTTGCCCCACGCTTGAGGAGTGGGGACCCTCGAGCTATACATCACCAACTGTCTCTCTGTAATTGGGAGAGATGACTTTGGGACTATGACTAGAGCAATTAAAATGGTTTGGGGATCGGTTAATGGACAGAAAATAAAATAGGGATAAATACATCATTTTTGGGTTGTCAGGCTGTAAATAGTGGGGTACAAGGATCAGTGCTTGGAACTCAGCCATTTGCAATCCATATCAATGGGTGAGATGAGGGGACTGAGTGTAATGTATCCAAGTTTGCTGACGATACACAGTTAGATGAAGAAATAAGCTGTGAGCAGGACGTAAAGAGGAGGAATGGAGAAGCAGCTGAAAGGGCTGAATGACCTACTTCTGCTACCATTTCTTATGTTCTTATAAACCCACAATCTTCTAACTCAGAAGCAAGGGTACATCCAACTAAGCCAAGCTGGCAGGTAAAGGTTTAAGCTTTCCCTATCAGTTCCAAGTATTAAGGACTTGATTCTCACACATGTTTGTCCTGTAAAATTGAATTTTAGTTGTGTCAGTTATTATATGGACTTTCTATTTTCCCTGCTTGAATAAGACCTCCTGGCAGCTGATCACAGAGTTTCAAAGACAGGCCAGATATCTATATCTGTCGCACACTCATCGCCAATGGGTGAGTGGGAATGAGCAACTTGCAAAGGGAGCAAAATTGCTTTGCCAACATCAACAGACTGAGTGAGTTTCAGTGAGTCTGCTGGCAGAATTTGTACAGTCACAACGAGGAAGTAAAACAGCAACTATCATCTGTTGGTAAGTCATTAAGAGTCAGTCAGTCTTTTTCTTAAGAAGTTGTGCATTTACACTTTTAAGAGGAATTTGCTCCCTACCAACACCAATAGATGCTCCTGATCTGAATTGGACTGTTTAAGTTTCTTTCATTGTGTTTACTTCACCAGCACCAGCTTCTCAGTTTCAGAATAGCTGATACTCTTGGAGCTCTCCTGCAGCAGACCCATGCCTGTCGTGCCATGTCTGTGTATCTTGGCGGAGCAATATTACAAGAACAAATAGAGTAGCAGCAACAGAAGTGGGTCAAATTTTCAGAGAATCTCAGCAATGTATCAATAACTCTTGGCAACCTGTCTATGATTCTTGGCAGCCCTTATTGTTGAACTACTGTCCAGGACTTAAGGGTTTTATTTGTACAAAGTATTGGTTCACATTAAATGGTTCTTATCATAATAAACTTTTTCCAAAACTTAAATTTAAAAAAATGTCGTAACTTATTCAGAAAGATACAGGGATGGTGGAAGTATTCTGTGCCAATCACACCTGACTGATTATGTATCCGTGTGCATGGACCATTGGAGTATATTCAAGAGCATTAGATATTTAGCCTCCTTGCTTTTGACAATTATGTACATGTTGATGTCAGGTCAGTTCATAAACTCAAAATCAACCAGTTAATATTCTTAGTTTTACAACTTTTAGTCATGGCTACTTATTAGCTTCCACAAGTGTTAGCTTGGTTCAGTGGTAGCACTTTCACCTCTGAGGTAAGAGTTCAAGTTCCACTGAGTACACAATCTACGCTGATACTAAAGGAATGCTGCATTGTTGGTGAAGCTGTCTTATGGATGAAGTGTTAAATTCTGTCCACCTATTCAAATGGATGTAAAAGGTCCATGGCACTACTTGAAGAAGAATAGGGGATTCTCCAGATATCCTGGCTAACAATCTTCTCTCAAGTAACATCATCAAAAAATAAATTATCTGGCTATTCATTCATTTGTTGTTAGTGAGACCTTGCTGTACCCAAATCTGCTGCTGTGTTTGCCTACATAACAACAGTGACTGCACTTCAAAACTAATACATTAGTGATAAGCGTTAGGATGTCTGAGGATGTAAAAGGTGCTGCGTAAATGCAAGTTATTTATCTCAATGAAGTAATTTGTGGAATCAACTGGAAGACAGTAAATGGGGCAAATCTAACACTGACTCTAAATTTCTTTCCTAGCTTCAGCACTTAGACTGTTACTAAAAAGAAAAATGCATTTATGTAGTGTCTTTCACGACCTCAGGATGTCCCAAAGTGCTTTATGCAGTATAATGTGGTATACTGGACATTGGGTTGTTACTGGGTTAATATACTAATCATACTGCATACCTCATCACAGGAAGTGATGTAACAGCACATGTGAATCCACACCACATCCTCAATGATGGGGGAGCCCAGCACATCAGTGCAAATGATAAGGCTGAAGCATTTCCAACAATCTTCAGCCAGAAGTGCCAAGTTGATGATCCATCTCGGCCCCATCCTGAAGTCCCCAGCATTACAGATGCCAGACTTCAGCCAATTCGATTCACTCCACGTGATATCAAAAAGTGACTGAAGTCACTGAATACAGCAAAGGCTATGGGTCCTGACAATATTCCGGCAATAGTACTGAAGACCTGTGCTCCAGAACTGGCTGCACCCCTAGCCAAGCTATTCCAGTACAGCTACAACACTGGCATCTACCTGGCAATGTGGAAAATTGCCCAGGTATGTCCTGTACACAAAAAGCAGGACAAGACCAACCCGGCCAATTACCGCCCCATCAGTCTACTCTCAATCATCAGCAAAGTGATGGAAGGTGTCATCAACAGTGCCATCAAGCGACACTTGCTTAGCAATAATCTGCTCAGTGATACCCAGTTTGGGTTCCGACAGGGCCACTCAGCTCCTGACCTCATTACAGCCTTGATTCAAACATGGACAAAAGAGCTGAACTCAAGAGGTGAGGTGAGAGTGACTGCCCTTGACATCAAGGCAGCATTTGACCGAGTATGGTATCAAGGAGCCCAAGCAAAACTGGAGTCAATGGGAATCAGGGGGAAACCTCCCTGCTGGTTAGTCATGGACATGGACTGCAGCAGTTCAAGAAGGCAGCTGACGACCACCTTCTCAAGGGCAATTAGGGATGGGCAATAAATGCTGGCATAGCCAGTGATGCCCTCTTCCCATGAATGAATTTTTTAAAAAATCCCTCATGTACAGTCTTGGAAGATGTAAGCCACAGCAGTAAGACGTGTTTCAGTGAAGCTCCTGTTTCTTTTAACCCATCCAACTCTTTAGATATTCTGCATTAGACTGACAGTACGCAGAATATAATACTTTACAGCCAATTATTGCACTAAAAATGATCAAGGGAATCAAGCACCACAGGGTTCATTTACGGAGGAGTGCCAGTCATCTGCTGATGTTGTGCCCAGGAAAGTCTTGCTTGTAACATCACTACTGCTCTCTGCACAAGTTAGACTGACAGAAAACAGGCACAGCTGCTCCCCAAATTACCCAATTTGGGCAGAAGAATTTGAGAGCTTTGAAGGGGCCCCAAACTCTGCTTGCTGATTTCTGGCTTCACAAATATTTTTTTAACCCAGACTCAGCTTTGCACACTTGCACTTGACCTCCTTCTCCCCACAACAGTGGTATAGTCTCCTGCCCACCATCACCACCACGTGCCTCACCCACGCCACCCCCCCACCCCCCCCCCCCCCCACCGCCCAAACCCAACATGCTGTAAACAACTCTTGAAAGGTATAACATTATCCATGGGCATACGTCATGGAGAACATATAGTAACAGCATTGAGGTGAGGGAAAACATTCACACCATGTCTAAGGATAAACAGAGGTCCCTCAAGACCCACTCAGAGGAGCTCTGTCTTTGAAGAGTGTGATTGTCCAAGGCTTCCACTGCACATCAGTGTGCCCTTCTTTGCAACGATTTAAGTCCCCTCCACTCCAGAAAGACTCAGACTGTCACGATGAAAGTGACCATTGCCCTGATTTTCTTTTAGCATTGGGCCTTTCAAGATGCCATAGGAGATCTGTGCAACATCAGCCAGGGAGTAGTCAGGGTGGTGCCCTTGATGGCGAAGGAAGAAACGCACAGAGTGCTTTGGAAGTTATTTTGCCTGCATTGGTCAAGGCATTCAACTTCTTCTGACATTGCTGTGTTGTCCTTAGATGGAGGGTGTAGGCAATGAGTACCAGGGCCATATCCCTCCAGCAGCAAGGCTGGCACTGCTAGATAGCTTGCTGCCTGGCCCTTCTGGCTTGCACTTCTTCCAAGAGGGTTTGCAGGTCGCTGTGAAAATGCACAGCCCTTTGAACACAAGAACACAAGAAATAGGAGCAGGAGCAGACCATATGGCCCATCAAACCTGTTCCACCATTCAATACAATCATGACTGACCTTAGGCTTCAACTCCACTTTCCCACCCACTCACCATCTCCCTTGATTCCCTGTGAGACCAAAAATCTGTCTATCCCAGTCTTAAATGTTTTCAAAGATGGAGCATCCACAACCTTCTGGGGTAGAGAATTCCAAAGATTCATAAATGTTTGATTGAA